>NW_026705096.1:187500-500001 GCF_029867415.1 Vicia villosa | reverse complement strand
GCTGAGGTCAAACTTCAACTTGGAAATAAAATAAAGGATGGATCAAGGGAAAAAGTCCAAGGACCTTTGCGTTTTTCCACGATGAGTGTGGAATTGTTTTGCAATGCACAATGATGAGAAAACCTAGCATCAATGGAGTTGCATAACGATGAAGCTGAACTCTTAAGGATAAGGTAAGGAGTATGATTAGTAATTTTTTCTCTTCTAGAGTTTATTTGGGGAGAGGCATTAAATAATTCAATTTATATCCCTAATAGAGTGCTTAGTAAAGTAGTAGCTAAGACCCCTTATGAATTGTGGACTAGGAAAAATTCCAACATTAGGCACCTGCATGCTTGGAGTTGTCTATCTGAAACGTGGCCTTATAGGCGTCATGAAGGTAAGTTAGACGCAAAGACAATTAGTTGTTATTTTATTGGATACAACAATCGTTCTTAAGGGTACAAGTTTTATAATCCCATCGCTAGAACAGTTTTTTAGAAGAGAAAATGCTAGATTCCTTAAGAATGTAGAGTTTGAGGAGAATGAAGCATAATGAGTGTTGTCTTTCATGAAGAAACGATTTCTCACAATGATCAAGTCTTTGTACATATTTTGTTCCAGAAACATATCCTGAAATAAACAATGACGTTATTCCTAACATTCCTCAAGAACAAGAGAATATTTAGTTTCTTCCTCAAGTACCACCTATAGTTGAAACTCAACAACCTCAAGCGCCACCATTAAGATGATCCACTAGAGAGAGGAAAAGTGCAATTTCATATGATTATGTTGTATTTTTTCATAAACATGATGATGAGATTGGTTTGATTGAGGAAGATCCTATCAACTTTAGTCAAGCTATGCAGAGTCCAAACTCTCTTAAGTAGGTTGATGTCATGAAGGATGAGATGAAGTCGATGGCTGAAAATGATGTTTGGGATCTCGTTAAATTATCTGAAGGAAATAAACCCATTGCTTACAAATAAATATTTAAAACCAAAAGGGATTCAAAGGGTAACATTGAGAGATACAAAGCTCATCTTGTTGCCAAAGTCTTTACTCAAAAGGAAGACATTGATTATAAAGATATCTCTAGTTTCTTTGAAAGATTCTCTTAAGATCATGATAACACTAGTAGCTCATTTTAATTTAGAGTTGCATCAGATGGATTTATAGGATGCATTTCTAAATAGAAACATTGAAGAGACAATATATATGGTGAAACCAGAAAACTTAGTGTAAGGAGACCCAAAGTTTATGATTTGCAAACTCAAGAAATCCATTCATGGCCTTAAACACACTTCCTTTCAATGGTATTAAAATTTTTATCAAGTTATATCTTCATTTGGTTTTGAGGCTAATCCAATTAATAATTATGTGTACCAATAGTTTTCAGTGGGAGTAAATTCGTCTTCTTGGTACTATGTGTAAATGATATCCTTTTGGCAAACAACAATATAGTCTTATTGCACGAAACCAAGAGATTTCTCACAAGGAGTTTTGAGATGAAAGATCTTGGGGACGCCTCCTTGTCTAAGGAATTCAAATACTTAGAGACCACTCCCGAGTTATTTTAGGATTGTTATAAATGAGCTATATTGATACAATTCTGGATAGATTCTCCATGAAAGATATCAAACCAGGAGACACACCTGTTGCTAGAGGAGACACGCTTAGTCTCAAATAGTTCCCCAATACAGATCTTGAAAAAGAAGAGATGCATAAGGTACCATATACTTCAGTTATGGGGAGTCTTATGTATGCTCAAGTTTATATACGTCTTGACGTGGCATTCATTGTATGAGTTCTTGGCGAATATCTAAGCAACCCTGGTATGCAACACTAGATACCAGTAAAGTGTGTAATGTGTTATCTAAAGAGAACTAGATACTTTATACTCACTTATCTGAATTCAGATAACTTAGAGATCATTGGGTATTCTGACTCCCATTTATCAAGATGTTCGGATAGTAGACATTCCACATATTGTTACATCTTCCTCTAGGCTGGAGGAGACGTCTCCTATAAGTCTTCCAAACAGACTTTAATGGATCCCTCCACCGTGGCAGTATCATTAGTGGCTTGCTTTGAGGCATCAAATCAAGAAATTTGTCTATAGAACTTTGTCACAGGGCTACACATTATTGGAAGCATACAATGAATTTTGAACGGTAACAAACTATGACAAAATATCAAAATTACTAAAATGAACATATTGTTTTAAATTCAAACCCTACATCTAGAGCTGTCAAAATGGGCTAGTCCATATGGGCCGGCCAGGCCCTGGCCCAGAAAATTTTAGAGTTTGGGCGTTAAAATTAGAGCTCATATTTTTCAATGCTTTTTTAACCCAACCCTGAAAAGCCCGCATAACTATTAATTTTTAATAATACATATTAATATTTATATTGTCTTACTTCAAAATAGCAAAATATTTTTTCTCATCTCACTAAATTTTATCTCTATTCTATTTAATCTTTCTCTTTTAAATATTATATATTAATATAATCAACATTCTTTTATCGTATTATATTAGTTTTCTTTTATATTAAATATTCAAGTATAATCAATATTCTTTTATCGTATTATATTAGTTTTCTTTTATATTAAATATTCAAGTATTATTTTTTACAATTTAGGCATATATTGTATTTAGAAACACATTATAATATTTATAAGAGATAATATAGTATTGAAAAATGTATTATGTTTAAAATAATAGAATTTTTAATTTAATTTTAATTTTAAATAAAAATGTATTATGTTTAAAATGTATTAAGTTTTTATTTTAATTTTTTTAAATAAAGAAGTCCGTTTAGGATCGGGTAGCCCGAAACCCATCTAGAATTAGGTCCGGATAGTAAATCTCGAGCCCATATTATACATAATCTTTTTGACCCAACTCTAAAAATTCCATAGCTCGCCACGGCCGACCCGTTTAAGGCCGAATAGCCTATATTTACATCAATACCCACATCTACAATTGCACATAAAGAGTTATTGATAAAATATCAACTTATAACAAAAAAATGTCTATTCTTGATTCTTTGAAATGTTTTTCACCCGTTCCATGTTATCCATTAGAGTCAATTCTTAATATTATATTTAAGTATAAAATGTTACATGTGTACTCGAGACACATGACACATACTAAAATACTAAATCTAATATATACTCTTAAAAGTTATATATTTAATTCTTTAATAGTTTAATTCTTTGAATACTTGTTTGTTTTTTTAGGCACATGTTAGCAACCCTTATAAAGTATTATATAGAGAAACAAAATTAATTATAATAATGAGTATGGGCATTTAGTATGGTGCTATTCTAAAGGTGGATCTATAATAATAAATTTTACAATTTTTTTTAAAATATTTTTTCAATTTTTATTAATATTAAGTTATTTTTATTAGAAGCTGGCAAACTAAGCAATCAAGAGCACTTATATGAAATAATAAGCAATCTTTTTCAACTTAATCAAAAATTCTGAATTCGAATTCAGCCTTGCAAACAAATTGGACGGACGCGAGACGAATTTAGTAAACGATTTTAATAAAGAGTGCGGGTCTAAAACTTAATCCGAAAAAAAATATGGATCGGACATGTTTTGCAATCCAATCTCATTGCTTGAATATTTTTGAGAGGTCTATTAGACAAACCCTAATAAAGTGGAACACTTGCTGAGTGTGATCAACAATCACTACTAGTACTCCTTTTGCATCTTATAACTCTTTTACTTAATTAATAATTAATTAATATCCCTTTCATATCACACACACTCCTTTACTTGATTCCTATGAGTCATTGAATCTAATTCCTCACCTCTAACTTCTAAGCACCTCTCTTTAGTCTCTCCTTTCTCTTCTCTCTCTCTTTTAAATTATCTGTTTAGCTAGTGAAAGAGCATCTATGTATTTCATATATGTTATTATTAGGTAATAGATAGATAGATACAAGAACAAACCCTTTGTTTTTCATATATGATGAGCTGTTAAGGTTTGACTTTCCTTGTCTCTTAAAATCAAAATAGACATAAATATAATAATCATTCTTCTATTTGCTAAAATTTCCCAGCAAGTTGCAAGAAGAAGTTGCAGTTGCTGCCCTATGTAGAATCAGTCAATTGCTTTCCGTAAGAAGCAAACTTTGAGCTTTAAGTTGAATTTCTCTTATCTGAATCACATCAACAACACCGTCATCTTATTTTCTTTATACTCTGGGTTTGAGTATCCCTTGTACTCCGGTGTTAAAAAAATCAGCAATTCTGGCTAATCCGTGGTGGGCCGATCAACAGGTAGGATTGTCTGGGGTGGTGGATCATCACCACCATCCATCAGACAATTCACCTGGTGTAAACAAACGCCACCACGCGGAACTTTTCATCAATGAAACCAAGAGAAGAGAAGAAGACGACGATGAAGAAAGAGAAGACGATGAACCAAAAGAAGGTGCGGTGGAAATCGGAAACAGAAGACCAAGAGGAAGACCACCAGGTTCAAAAAACAAACCAAAACCACCAATTTTCATAACAAGAGACAGTCCAAATTCACTAAAAAGCCATGTGATGGAAGTATCCCCCGGGGCCGATGTAGCCGAAAGCGTAGCTCAGTTTGCAAGAAGGCGACAGCGCGGAGTTTGTATCTTAAGCGGTAGCGGATCAGTAGCAAATGTTACCCTAAGACAACCAGCTGCACCAGGAGCTGTTGTAGCACTTCATGGAAGGTTCGAGATTCTATCGTTAACCGGAGCTTTTCTACCCGGTCCGTCTCCTCCCGGTGCTACCGGACTCACAGTTTACTTATCTGGTGGACAAGGGCAGGTTGTTGGTGGAAGTGTTGTTGGATCTTTGATTGCTGCTGGACCTGTCTTGGTTATCGCCGCTACTTTCGCTAACGCTACTTATGAAAGATTACCACTTGAAGAGGAAGAAGAGGATGATGGTGGGATCCATGGAGGACATCATGTTAATGGTAATAATAATAATAATTCATCTCCTCCTGGAATTGGAAGTAATGGCAACGGCAGCGGCGGAGGCGGTGAAGGTGGAGGTGGTGGGGGCCATATGCAGTCTGGCCTTCCAGATCCATCTTCTTTACCTTTGTATAATCTGCCACCAAATCTTCTGCCTAATGGTGGCCATGTGGGACATGAAGCTTTTCCATGGCCTCATGGAATTAGGCCACCTTTCTGAATCTGATCACATGAAATTGAAGTCAGGAGTAATGAAATAAATATTTATATATAGTTATATGTATTTATATAGTAGTGTTTGTGATAAAATGTGATGAGAAGTGAGAAGAGGAAGCAATGTTATATTATAATTTATCTACCACTCTCTCTATGTATGTGTATATGATTATTATTAAGTAAGAACTTTCTGTGTGTTTCTCTTTTGGTTCTGTGTTTTGGAATAAAAAAGATGATGATGGGTTTTTTGTTGTTATTTTATTGGTTTCTGAATTGTTTATCATGTTTATATTCTCCATGATCTAGTATTTTTTACTTCATGTTGGTTGCTTGGTTTCTTTACTATTATTATTATTTTACTGATATAAATTTCTTATAGGTTTTTAATTCATATGTTGGATTTGCTTAAACATTAGTTTCTTCTATTACTCCTAAATACTGTTTTTCTTGAATTCTGGTCGAAAGAAATATAATATATGATAGAAAAGATTCATAAGTGATTTGTTTCTCATACAATTTTTCACATGAAACTTGTTGTCTAAGAACATATTCTTAGGGTTTGTTGATTTAAGGTTTGTATTGCATGTGTACTTTGCTTGTGTGAATGCAAACATCAAATAGTAAAGCCATATAGGGCCATTATGTTTTTCATTGTTCTCTCTCTAACAGCTTTCTTTCTTTTCTAATACTATATTATTTGAATCCTCATAATTAGGAGCAGTTGTTTATGGCTGGGGTTGGAGTATAACCCATCTTTTTCATTTATTAATATATTTGTTTTGCCATTAGAAAAGCAAGTTTAATATATATATAGTTATTAAAATATCATCTCTATTAAAAATTATTGTTCTTGAAGAAAGTTATGTAATATATTTTTAAAAAGGGTGAGTCAATAATATGAAACTTATAATAATATATAAAGATAGACCTTTTACTAATATTTTAAATAAAAATAATAATTTTATAATGATAGAATTGAAAATATTTTGTTTACTATATATCTCTCTTTAGAAACACGAAGAATTAATGATGTGAAGGTCTCTTTAGCACTCCTTGTACTATCCTTGTACTTCTACTCTTTTTGTATCATGGTGATTTTCTTATTATTATTAATATAATATTATTTTATCATTATAAAAAAATTAAGTAAGATAGAAAGAAATTTTAGGTGGTTAAAATAGAATATTAATTTAACCATCATTCTAATAGAAGGTGTTTGACATATTTGTTATCATCCATTTAGGGGGTAAACAAATATGTAATTCCTTATCAATAATTTAGGGGGTAAATAAATGTCGTATAATAGAAAGTTAGCAATATAATTCAAGAAAGTTATTTTTTTCTTGAGAAAAATTTTACTTTTTGAAAATAATGTCTTCCACTAGTGAAACATCAAGGTTAAAAAATATGAAATTGAGAAATTTAATGAAAAATATATTTTTTCTATCGAAGGATTCAAATGAAAGTTTTGCTTATTTCACAAAAATTGAATAAACTTTTACTAGGGAAATAACAAAACACGAGACTATAAAGGATTGAGATTAGCAAAACCTAGATCTTGAAGCATACATTACTGCGTAAAAACTATAACAGTTGAATAAAGAGACACTACAACGTCAGATCGACCGTTGTGAGGTAAGGGGGGATTGTATGTATGATATTTTTCACCACAGTCGTGCGCCTGTGATGATATGTTAGCTATCGCGCTACCTATCACAATGGTTATACTAAACCGTTATGAAATATGTTTAGATCATGAGTTTGAAACTTAGCACCAAGAATTTATTTGAAATATAATTAACATTTCACCACGGTTATAGAAGATAACTGTAAGATACATTGAGCGTATACAACCATTAAAATTGATGTAGAAGACAATAATTTTAAAAAATAAATTATTCTTGAAAAACAATTTAAACGAACTACTATTTTTTAAATTGCATGCATATATAGTAATTCATCTCTTCTTGTTTAACACATAAAATTTGGTTCAATGTCCTGAGCTCTTCAAAATAACAGTTCATTCTCTCCTAATTTATTTTGCAAATCATTAATATTTGACTATTTCAGAATCATTGCCATCGCTATCATCGTCATTATTTTAATTGATGATCATGATTATTATGGTGACAACGATGAAGATGATTAGAAATTTCTCAAGAAATTTGATGTTTTGCAATATTAACTAAAAGAGAACGAACAATTGCTTTGAAGAATTTGGGACATTGAACCAAGTTCTACGTGTTAAAGAGCGGTAGATAAATTGAGAGATGAATCTAAGTTGGTTTTTAGATATAACTTTATTTTCAAATTATTATTTTCGAAATCACTTTAAAAAAATGCATGTTCAATAAAGCGTTAGTGAAAACAAGCCATCTACATACATTATAATAAACTCAACAACAACAACATTTGTAAATATTCATCAAAACCATCAATCTAATTTAATGGTTAACATTGAATCATCTTATCTTTTTATTTAAAAAATTCTCCTACTTGTATTTTAAGAAAAAAATAATAGTATTGAATTTATTGAAAATTTTATATTTTTTTTATATAATTTCTTCTACAATGAAATATATAATAGGTAATTTAGTGTTTATTTAGATAAAATTGTACATAAGGTAAAAATAAAGTGGCTTAATTAGTGGTTGAAATAGAGAAAAGTATATGAAAGTTAGGAATCGTCTCAAATTTTTTAGACATAATGTGTAAAGAAGTTAAAGTTAATTTCAATTGAATCCTAAAATATATTTAAATGAGTCTTATTTAATTATAAATTAACTATAAAATATGTAAGAAAATCATTCTTATCATAACTTAATCATAAAAAAATGTGAAACATTAATTATGCTATAGATTATCTTGCATACTTTTAGAAAAACGACCTTGTTATAATGATAAGCATTCACCAATATTTAACATTTTACTGTTTGTTAGAGATTTCTTTCATTTTTGTCTTTATAAATAAATTTATGATGGAGAGAGTAAATGGGAAATTCTAAAATTGAAAAGTAAATATTGAAATAACTCAAGTTTGAAAAAAGTACTTAAAAAAAAAACAGTCAAATCTGGTTGGTGGAGACAAAGCGTGCTCACCACATTTGTGTTTGGATAAAAAAGGATTAAACTACATTGGAATCATACATGGATCCAATGTTAGAAAAGAGCAGACGAATTCAAATAAAAAAAATAGACAAGTTAAAATAGAAGTCAATTACCAACAAGAGGCAGGTTAGAGTGCTAGTCAAATTGGGGGAACAATAACGGCTAAAACACTAGTCATTGTGTGAAAAATTATGGATAATTAAAAAAGATAAAGGAAAATTTATGGACCTAAACACCTCATGTTTGTTTTTTTTTTTAAATGAAAATCATAAAACAACACAAATAAAGAAAATAAATTTACAAACATTAATATTAATAAACATGAAATAGAAAAACAAAAATGACAAAATTAAAGTGATCAGAATAGACATGTCTATGTTAAAATCACTAAATGTACCATATAAGATATGAAGTTGACGTTAAATTATTGAATTGATCTCTAACATACCAAAGTTAATTTGTCAATCTTATTCAAATGAAGATTACAATAAAACAAAAAAATCAAATAATGATGTACTTCGAACAAAATTAAAGTCAGATGTTCATATCAGAAAATGACAGAAAAATATGTTAAGAGTCTTAAATAGGATAATTATGGTATAAATAAATATTTTTAAGTGAAGGCAGTCTTATAAACTAGTTTTTTAGGGATGAATTTGACTCAACTACATTTTTAATATAATATCAGAATCTTATTTAAGATTCAATGAACCATCTAATTTACGCTATCAGATTATCCATAAAAAAAAAACTTACTAAAAGTAGTGTTGAACATCATAGAAAATAAAATTTTAAAATTAATTGTTATACACGATGTGTGAAATTTTTTATACAACTGATACATCATAGGGATTAAAGAAAATAAGCTATGAGTAGTTTGGCTCGCCACTTTATGGACTTTATGGTTATTAAGGAATGAGGTTTGTTTCCGGAATGAAGATTAGAACATTAACAACACGGTGTGGAACATAAAGTCTTTGGTTTGGAAGTGGTCTTTTTGCAGAGAAATTACTAACTTCAATTATTCTTTTTACAAGTTTAGAAAGGATCGTTTGTTATTCATCTCGTAATTTTAATTGGTTTGTAATCTCTCTTTTTTGTCGAATTTTCCTGTTTCTATGTGTAATCGAGTTGGAGAATCTTTAGTTCTTCCTTATATAATATCTTGCTTACACACAAAAAATATATAATTTTTAAAATATTCATTGTAAAAGTAAAATATTTTAGTAAGTTAACAATTGCAATTAATTGATAATATATATTATTTTATAATAATAATTTAAAAGAGAAACACAAATTTGAATACTTGAATATACGTCAATTAATAAGAATCAAATGAAGGCGAAGTTAAGATTATTGTTAGTGTGTTGGCTTGATGTGTGTAAATCTAAGTGGGATAATGCATTGTAAGTTTGAAATCTCTGTTTGGTAAATTTGGCATTGTTTGATAAGTGGTGTTGGAGATTTTTGTCTCATGCTACTCGGCTGTGAAAAAAATATTCTTATGTTAGATACGGGGCACATGTGATTTCTTCTTTGAAGAGAGGTAGTTCTTGCAACTTTCGACGGTCTATCTCGATTGATAGAAAAAGATCTTTCTTTTAGGGTCTAAAGTAAGTGATTCAGATGAGATGTTTGTCGAAGGGATCCAAAGGAAAGTCGGATCATGTCACGTTACTTCCTTTTGGGATGAAGCTTGGATGGTATCTTATTGATTGTAATTAGAGTAAGATGTTGAGCGAGGTGGTGAAGCACAAAAGTGGTTTGATTGTGGAACTTTCAATTCACGAATTCAATTTTGTATGGAAGGAAGAGTTGGTGGATTTTTTTTCCTAGGTTCTGCAAGGGATCGTTCTTTTGAAAATATTGAGTACTAGTGATGAAAGGTTTGAAAGATGAGGCTTACTTGATGCATCAACCCATAGTTCTTTCCTTGAGGCTAAATTTGTATAATTTCTTCCTTTGAATAGAATAAATCAGGTTCTACCTTGTATCTAGGTCAGTTAGGCTCCTTGATATGTTCCCTTTTGGAGAGAATCTATTTATGTGTGGATCCTTTTGAATTTGTCTGGGTGTGTTGCTGCTCGTGTGGGTGTATAATAAATTTAATTTTTTATTTGTTTGCTATTTGTAAGATAGCCTTAGTGTCGTGGTATTTGATTTTTAGGTGGTTAAAGTGAACTGTTGTCCTTCTTAAAAATATCCAGTCGATTTTTTTAGAGATTTTTTTAATTTGGTTGGATTGTCTAGAATTAAACTTGGTTTAGTCATGATCTAACACTTAGTGATT
Organism: Vicia villosa; assembly: GCF_029867415.1. NCBI lineage: Eukaryota > Viridiplantae > Streptophyta > Magnoliopsida > Fabales > Fabaceae > Vicia > Vicia villosa. The sequence continues at coordinate 489,434 of NW_026705096.1, read as the reverse complement.
TGATCTATCTAAAAGTTTCAACAATTTAATTTCCTCAGACACATCTGTTAACGTAGAAGATTCCAAAGATATAAGTATCGTTCTAATCTAAAAATTATATCTTAGAAAGGCTTCAAACTACTCTTGCCTTTTTTTCTTTTTTAATAATATAGTCCCTCTTAATTTTTTTTAATTAAAAAAATGATCATTAATAACTTTAATGTGTTGATTTTGCAAGTAAATTTTTTAAAATACCGTTTATATATGAATGTGTATACCTATAATTTTTCATATTCAAAGATAAAGTGGTAGTAGTGATAGGTTGTATCGTTTAAAGAAGAAAAAAAAAACTAGTCCCTCTGTCTTATAATAGGTGTACTTTTTTTTTTATTTGTCTCAAATTATTTGTCTATTTAGAATATTAATGTGATATTTATTATTTATTTCTACTAATTTGCCTTTATTTATTGTATTTTAATTAATTTAAATACTCCACCACCTATTATTAATAAAGTTATTTTAGTAAATGAGACTTATTTTATCATTGAAATTAACATAATTAATTATTTTTTAAAAAGTGTCAAAATCTTAAAAAAAACACCTATTATGAGACAGAGAGTAGTAAATTGTAAACTTGTTTTTGAGGAAACAATATTTTCTTTAAAGATGATTTATAATTAAGGAGCAATATAGAGTATAAAAAACCAAGAGTATTTCTAGAAATTCTAAAATATTCGCTTTGGCGTATGCACATGACCTCAGTATTGCACAAATTAAAGTGTTTCAAATTCAAACCTTGCCGGGGCATCTTACACACTATATCCTGTTTGTTTTAGTCGAAGCTGCCAATGTTTGAAATAAGGCTCTATTCTTTGTACTTCGATTTCTTCAAATATCAGACACTTTTGTCATCCCACCCACGTGTTTAGGAACATGCTCAATCCACCTAAAAATCATGATAAAGCTTATTTTGGCAGAATGGAGGATTTTATGTCCATGCCTAAATGTCTTGGATTTATAATATTGGTCTTTCAAAAGGCATGGATAGAGATAGAGATAGAGAGAGGGAGAGGTCGTTGGCTTCATATGCATAATAATTCAAAGTCTCTCATTTCACATTAAATTATTTATGGTTCAAATTATCTAGCTTATTATAGAAATAAAATAAAATAACTTTAAAGAATCATCATCATAATGTTTTTTTGGGTCTATATTTTAAGTTATTTTATTAACGACCGTCAATAGAATAGAAGTTGACATGACACATCACATTTAAAATCTTTTGTAATTAGATGTACATTTAAGAAAATTTCTTTGGCCACCTCCCTATGGGGGTCACCCCCAGCGAAAATACCAAAATACCCCTGCTTCGGAAGTTCATTTCCGAAAGCGTTTTTTTTTTAAAAATTGACTTATTTCGGAAGTTCATTTCCGAAAACATTATTTCGGAAGTGAACTTCCGAAATACTGCGATTTCTGCAGATTTATCAAAACACTCCCCCTCCCCCAATCATTTACCCTAAATCAAAACAAAAAGTGGCAAAGGCGAAAATTTGTGCAAACAGAATTTCAAAGCTGCATCAAGGCTCCAATCACACTGCTAAACAACATTCAAAAGCCCTTAATCCTAACACTTTGTAAGTTTTGAAATTTTTAGATCTATTATTGAAATGCATGTTATTTAGGGTTTTAATTGCATAAATGATATATGGTTAGGTTGTTAGTAGTATTTAGGTTGTTTAGAAGCATTTTGATTTGGTTTGAAGTTTGGTTTAGGGGTCTGCCATGGAAGTTGCAGAAAAGTGCATCGCAGGGGTGTTTCGGAAGTTCATTTCCGAAAACACCTCCCTCCCAGTTTTCGGAAATGAACTTCCGAATTGTATCAGAAGTTCAAATTTTTTGTTTTTTATTTTGTCTCGCATATTAATCGATTTCAACTGTTTACAGGAACATGTCAGACAACCAACAAGCACGCAGGACTGCGTCTTCTAAAGAGGGCGCTAAGGGAAGAAAGGGTTCTTCAAAGAAGGAGGTGAAAGAGGTGAAGGAGGTGAAGGAGGTGAAGGAGGTGAAGGAGAAGAAGAAGCTTTTGACTGGTTCTACTTCTCGTCCCCTGGGAGTCCATGGCTCGGACGCGCAGGCTCAGCCTTCAGGCGTGATCAACGCTGATGGTTCTGATACTGAGTGGGATGAAGATTGGTATAATTATCTTCATTCGGAGGAGTTCGCTCGTCGAGAAGAATAACGTGTTTTTATTTTGTTTGATGTGTATTTTGTAACGCTCGTCGGGCAGAATAACATGTTTTTGTTTTGTTTGACGTGTTTTGATTTGTTTTGTTCGGATTTCGGATTGTATCGCACAATGTTTTTGTATTGGATTTATCATGTTAAAAAAATACGTACTACTGTAAGTAACAAATGACGGAGGAGGTGTAACTGGGGCCGGAACATATGACGGAGGAGGTGGATGTCCGGAGGAAGAAGAACCGGAGGTACGTCCACCGCGAGACAAAGGAGCCAATCATTGTAAGCTATAGTTTATCCTTATCATCTGGGGACGTCATTTCTAAAAAATCAAGATTAAAAATAATAAGATTTTTTTCCCAATTTTTTGTAATGACGTCCCCTGATGATAATGATAAATTATAGCTTACATTGATTGGCTCCTTTGTCTCGCGGTGGACGTACCTCCGGTTCTTCTTCCTCCGGACATCCACCTCCTCCGTCATATGTTCCGGCCCCGGTTACACCTCCTCCGTCATTTGTTACTTACTGTAGTACACCTTTTGAAATTTGGAAGCCTTTTTTTCTCCCCACCACTCTCTCATCCCCACCTACCCGTGTTCATCAATATGTAACTTTAATTTTATGTAATATTATCGTTGTAATCTTCACCCGATTAAATAAAGCGAATTGTTGTTGTTTTTCATTTTATTCTGTCCAGACATATTTTCGGAGGTTCATTTCCGAATTCTCCAAGGGGGGTGCGTTCGGAGATGAACTTCCGAAACACCACATTTTCTGAAAAGTAACTTTATTTCGGAGATGCATCTCCAAAATCAATATTTTATATTAAAAAAAACACGTTTTCGGAGATACATTTCCGAAAACACCTTTTTTAAGAAAAAAAGTACAGTTTCGGAAATGAACTTCCGAAACAAGGGGTATTGTGGTAAATTCACCAGGGGTGGGTAAGAAGGTTAGGAGGTGGGTGAAGAAAAATTCACATTTAATTATATTAACTTGTGAAAGATGTTAACATGACATACAGCGTGACTAAAATTAACATTAAACTTAAATTTAAAAATAGTAGTCACCTCAGATTTTGTTAATCGTTAAGAGATCAAAAAAATTATTGATGAAAAATTTGAAAAATAAATTTTTTATATAGCCTCAACATATTTAACCTTTTTAATAATCATATTGTAATTGCTGTTTTTGTCCTTCTTAACTGTTGGAGTAAATTAAGGGTCATTTACAAGATAATAAAGTAATAATATGAGTGTAAACATGGGATTCTATATTGGATTGATCTTTGTGGAGGCATTTTGAGGATATCTTTTGTGAATAGTTTCTAAAATATGATGATACATGGATATGGACATTGACTCTTGGGGAAAGGTTATTTTTCACATGTCAAGTGGTATGTCTTGCTCTAAAAACAAATGTTACCAAGGCAACTAGAATATGTAAATTTGACAATTGTACTAAGCCACTTTTGTTCCGTTTTCTCATTATAAACCATCATTCTCTTCTCAAATGCATTAGAGCAAGTGATGTGTACATTTGTTTTTGTATTATACCATTGAAAGATAGGCTTAAGAGAACTTAAAGTTTTCTTTATAGTTTCTAAAATATTTTAGAGGAGAATTGTTATTCATTCCATTTGAATCCATAGATTAGTTGAGGTGAACTAGACCTAAAATTTAGTGTAATACATTTATTTTGGTGTTCTCTAAGTGTAGTCTTCATCATCATTTCTCAAGTGTTGCATCACTCAATAATTTCTTACTTTGTGAAAAGTTGGAGAAATTACATGGAGGAAACATTTTCTGTTAGGAGGAAAATATAAAATTCCTTCTTACAACTTTGAAGGCAATGTTCTATGTAACACCTTTGAGAGACTACTATTTTAGTGAAGGAAGTATAGATCATAATGAGTGGACTTACCTTTGAGAGACTTAAAATTAGATATTATTAGATTAATAGGCACTAAGGTAGCTTAATTTTGGAGAAATTTCATTTTCTAACCTAGTAGCACATGTGGATTATGCTCTTGTGATTGTGCATTTTATGCGTCCTCGTATTAGTGTACACTTCTGTCTTCGATTTTAGTGTAATTGGGCTTTCAATCTGTAATGGGCTTTAGCTATATAATTTCTTACTATTCCATTAGATAGTGTTGTGTAGATAAGAGCCACTGAAGTATATAGTTGATATTGGTTCAACTATTTCTGGAACTGAAAAGTACTCACATTGTTGAATGAATGAATGATAGTGCAGGGCACTTTACACTACAATATAGTATCAATCGCCTACGACCCACTCCACCTTCCTCCAACCACACCTTCATCATCTCGCTTGAACTTCGGCAATGAAGTTCATCGTTTTTCGTGCATTTTCTGTTATCAAGAATCTCTGTGTAAGCTTCTAAGGGTCATTTACAAGATAATAAAGTAATAATATGAGTGTAAACATGGGATTCTATATTGGATTGATCTTTGTGGAGGCATTTTGAGGATATCTTTTGTGAATAGTTTCTAAAATATGATGATACATGGATATGGACATTGACTCTTAGGGAAAGGTTATTTTTCACATGTCAAGTGGTATGTCTTGCTCTAAAAACAAATGTTACCAAGGCAACTAGAATATGTAAATTTGACAATTGTACTAAGCCACTTTTGTTCCGTTTTCTCATTATAAACCATCATTCTCTTCTCAAATGCATTAGAGCAAGTGATGTGTACATTTGTTTTTGTATTATACCATTGAAAGATAGGCTTAAGAGAACTTAAAGTTTTCTTTATAGTTTCTAAAATATTTTAGAGGAGAATTGTTATTCATTCCATTTGAATCCATAGATTAGTTGAGGTGAACTAGACCTAAAATTTAGTGTAATACATTTATTTTGGTGTTCTCTAAGTGTAGTCTTCATCATCATTTCTCAAGTGTTGCATCACTCAATAATTTCTTACTTTGTGAAAAGTTGGAGAAATTACATGGAGGAAACATTTTCTGTTAGGAGGAAAATATAAAATTCCTTCTTACAACTTTGAAGGCAATGTTCTATGTAACACCTTTGAGAGACTACTATTTTAGTGAAGGAAGTATAGATCATAATGAGTGGACTTACCTTAGAGAGAATTAGAATTAGATATTATTAGATTAATAGGCACTAAGGTAGCTTAATTTTGGAGAAATTTCATTTTCTAACCTAGTAGCACATGTGGATTATGCTCTTGTGATTGTGCATTTTATGCGTCCTCGTATTAGTGCACACTTCTGTCTTCGATTTTAGTGTAATTGGGCTTTCAATCTGTAATGGGCTTTAGCTATATAATTTCTTACTATTCCATTAGATAGTGTTGTGTAGATAAGAGCCACTGAAGTATATAGTTGATATTGGTTCAACTATTTCTGGAACTGAAAAGTACTCACATTGTTGAATGAATGAATGATAGTGCAGGGCACTTTACACTACAATATAGTATCAATCGCCTACGACCCACTCCACCTTCCTCCAACCACACCTTCATCATCTCGCTTGAACTTCGGCAATGAAGTTCATCGTTTTTCGTGCATTTTCTGTTATCAAGAATCTCTGTGTAAGCTTCTAAGTAGCTTCATCCATGGATACGTCACCTTAAGATTCGGATTCGCAGCCATAATTTACGGCGTCGTAACCCTCTCCATTTTCAAACACATCCAGTCACACAATGTTTGGACCAAAGCTCTCCATCAAGCTACAGGAGAAAAATTTCCTTCTATGGAATCAACAAGTTGAAGGCATAATGCTTGCGCACAAGCTTCATAGGTTCGTCGTTAATCTACAAATCCCTTCGATGTTCAAGACTGAAGAAGATTGCATTGCCAATATACGATCTGATGAGTACGATTCTTGGATCATTCAAGATCAAACGTTGTTCGCCTAGCTTCTTTCCACGATCTCTAAATCGGTGCTTCCTAGAGTTCTATCTTGCAAGTTGAGTTCCTGCGGTTTTTTGAGCGCAATAAATTGGGAGAATCAGAAATCCAGAAAGTGGCTCAATACATCAGTGGTATATAGGGATCCTTGCATGAGAATATGGGTTTAAAGACTGTATGGACCGTAGCTGAAGCATCGAGTTTGGCTTTGAAGGCAGAATTTATGGAGAAATCCCCTCGAAATTTCTCGTCTATTGAAAGGTATTCACCCCAAAGTAACTGTGAATCAGCAGGTGACAAGGAAAAAAATGCAACACCCCGAGATTCCAACCCAGGAAATAAGGGGGCTAGCAGATCTAGCGGTGTGCAGCAGGGTAAAACACCAATTCATAGGCAGAATAACCCATATGCTAGACTCGTTATAGACACATGTTATCATTATAATGGAAGAGGCCACAAATCGAATGTTTGTCCTACAAGGAGAGTCGCTGCTGTTGTGGAAGAAAGGGAGGAAGATCTTACACTTGAGAACGATAAGTATGCCGATGTTGAGTTTGCGAAGGAAGAATCTCATGAGAGGGTAAATTTTGTGTTGCAACGAATGTTACTAGCATCCAAAGATGAAGGGCAGCGGAAGAATTTGTTCAAGACACATTGTTCTATCAAGAACAAAGTGTGTAATCAAATTGTGGATAGTGGCAGCATGGAGAATCTGGTGTCGCAGAAATTGGTAGATTATTTGAAGTTGTCCATAAAACCCCATGAGAGCCATACACCCTCGGTTGGGTAACTAAGGGCTCCTAAGTTCGAGTAACACTAACCCGCAGAGTTCTTATTTCCATCGGAAAACATTATAGAGAAGAGGTACTTTGTGATGTTCTTGATATGGATGTTTGTCATATTTTACTTGGTAGGCCTTGGCAGTTTGATAATGATATCACTTATCGAGGACGGGATAACGTGATGATGTTTACATGGGGCACACATGAAATTGCTATCACTTATCTAGGAGGAAAGAATTCTAGATTCTTGATGATGATGCAAAGTGAAAAGAAGCTTGATGAGGTTGTAAAAGAAACTGAATGTTTCTGCCCAATGGTGATCAAAGGGTTGATGAATGTTGTAAAAGAGGAAACAACAATTCCAGAAGAACTGCAAGGGGTCCTAAAGGATTTCAAGAAGTTAACTGCAGATGAACTGGCAAACAATTTGCCTCCTATGCGAGATAAACACATGGAAGTTAAAGTTTTCAATGTGGGAGAAGATGTGATGGCGTTTCGGTGTAAGGAGAGGTTTTCAATGGGTACTTACAATTATAGCAAGCTGCCAGATGAAGTTCTTTATCAAGAAGAGAACTCGGGGTCGAGTTCTTCAGAAGTGAAGAAGACTGATGTAGGAGGATTGTGCGTATCAAAGAAGAAACCGCACGTCGGAAAGCATTTTAATATTTAAGCAATTTTAGTTTTAATATTTAAATAATTTCTATTTTATTTGTTTTATTTAATTTTGTTTTGGATTAAAGGCCCAATAGGGTTTATTTGTTTTTTGTATTTAAAGACCTTTGGCATGGCCATAAGGATTATCTATTTTATTATAATAGAATCCAAAGTTTTCTTTATTCCTGGTGGACTCCAGAGCTTATCTATAGGGTTTGCGCTTGCAACCATATTTTCATTAAAGGTTTAGCGCTTGTTATTCCTTTGGGCGGCTTCCGACTGCGTAATGTTCTAATAAAGTCCTTGTAGGTAATGGTCAAGGCTTAGGCATAAATCCAGTTGGTTCAGTTAAAATAAACCATCTATAGTATCTCAAACTACTTTGTCTCTGAATCATTTGCTTCATGTACCTAGTATTATTAGAAATCTCATATTTGTATCTAAGTTTGCCAAAGATAACAATGTCTTTTTTGAGTTCCACTATGATTATTGCTTTGTCAAATCTCAGGTATCTAAGGAGGTTTTTTTTAGAAGGATTCCTAGATACTAGTGGACTATATTATTTTTCAACTCTGCCAGTGGAATCCACATCTGACCCTGCTGCGAACACTGTTAGCATGTATTCCAAAGATCAGTTTACACAATGTTCAAGTAATTGTTCTAATAAGTTTTCTCTTTGGAATAATAGACTAGGTCATATTAATGCAGTTACCCTTAAACCTATATTGAAACTTTGTAACATTTCATTACCTAATAAAGAGTGCATTGAATTATGTAACTCATGTAGTGTGCGTAAATCTCATAGGTTACATGCCCATTTATCTCAAACTAATTACACTACTCCATTTGAACTTATCCATGTTGACTTGTGGGGTCCTTCTCCTAATCCCTCTAGTCAAGGATATTCCTATTATATAACTATTAGGGTTAATGAACTTTTTCGTCCCTTTAAATATTTCAAATTTCGTTTTTAGTCCCTCCAAAATTTTCCTTCAAGAAATCGTCCCTTCAAAATTTTTCTTCCGAACTATTGGTCCCTAACGTCAAATTTCGTAGCTAATCGGTGGCTAAAGTCGTAGCTAATCTCTAGCAAATTTGACGTTAGGGACCAATAGTTTAGACGAAAAATTTTGAAGGGACGATTTCTTAAAGGAAAATTTTAGAGGGATTAAAAACGAAATCTGCAATATTTAGAGGGACCAAAAAGTTTATTAACCCTAACTATTATTGATACTTATACCAAGTACATATGATTGTACTTCCTAAAACAAAAATCTGAAGCCTTAGGCATTTTTAAATAATTTCTAGTGTATGTCCAAACTCAGTTCAAAGTTGTATAGTCTGATTTTGGGGGTAAATTTAGACCTTTCACTAAATATTTAAATGACTTGGGTATTGTGCACAGGTTAACATGTCCTCACACTTCTCATCAAAATGGGACTGTGGAGAGAAAACATAGGAGTATAGTAGAAATGGGTTTCACAATTTTAGCTCATGCTAGTCTTCCTATTGAGTTTTGGGACCATAGCTTCACTTCAGTTGTCTACCTCCTAAATAGACTGCCCACTTCTAACTTTCCTAAGTTCACTTCCCCTTATCATGCTCTATTCAATCAAATACCTGATTGCAAAAGTCTTAGAACTTTTGGATGCTTATGTTTTCCACACCTCAGACCATTCAATAAAAATAAGCTGCAACTTAGAATTTGTGAGTGCACATATCTAGGAATATCCCCTCATCACAAAGCCCACAAATGTTTGAGTAAGGAAGGCAATATATATATATATATATATATATATATATCCAAAGATGTTGTTTTTAATGAAACTAAGTTTCCTCATTCTGGTATTACTGGTAGCACTGTTCAAACTGGTTCAATCAGTACTACTAAATCCCTACCTGCACCTTGACTGTTACACTCCCACAATACCCCAGGACATTGCTCTAGCAATGAGAGAAGACAGACTACTAATATCAATCATGTCCAACCTGTGTCACCTATTAACCATACCATTAATCCTACAAGACGGTCATCATCAGTAATAACTCTTCACCCAATGATACCCAACAGTCCTTGTCTGAGTCTGACCAACATCTATTGGATATAACCAATGACCATAATAACTTTTCCCCACAACCTGAGTATGAGAACACAATAGGAAAAAGTAGCTCTGAGCAACTTTTTGCCCTGAACATCACACCAGTCCCCCAATTTCTCCTTATTATAAACCTTCCTTTTCTTCATCTATTCATAATACTATTCCTAAAATACCCTTAGTAACAAATAACCATCCAATGATAACCAAAGGCAAGATAGGTCATCTAAAGCCTAAGGTGTTCTTAGCCCATACTGAACCAACCACGGTTAAACATGCCTTAAATTTACCTTGCTTGTTTGAAGCTATGAAACAAGAGTATAATGCCCTTCTTACCAAAAACACTTGGAAACTTACTTCTCTATCATCCCACATAAAAGCCATAGGCTGCAAGTAGGTATTTTGATTCAAAGAAAATTCTGATGGCACGATAAGGTCATGTGTTATTCTCGTACTTTATTTTGATCTTAAAACCTTAATTACCCTTATGGAACAATAAGGTAATGTGTTATATATTCAATTTTAAATCGTAACTATTGCATATGTAAAACGAACAAGAATGTCTCATTTCCTTATTTTATCTAAGGTGAAGTTAATTTCTAAACCCTAATGAGAGTGATTTAATGCATTAAATGTGTACTTAGTAAATTTAGGCTAAAATTAGAAATATAAATGTTATTGAAGTGTTATGTATTTTAAAATAAAATTAAACTTCAACAAATAATAGATTTTATAACAAAGTTTTCAATTCAGCCAATAATCAATTGATTTGAAATTCATAGGCACGCCACTTTTATATTTTTTATTTTAAAAAAGACCACTTATGTCCTCATTTGGGCTATTAAATGATGAAAAAAATTCGTAGGAAAAACGTATTTGATTCCCAACAACTACATTTTTTAATTTTATTTTTTAAAACTACTACCTATTACATCAGTCGGTATGACAACCGATAGGTAAAGTTTTCACTTGGCACCTTTCAGTTTTTTTAATTTTTTAATTAAAATCTGGGTTGCATATTCTCTCTGTTGGTTAGGCACCCGATTTCTAAAGTATTACCTATTCCCTCGGTTGAACCCCCAATGTATAAGAAAACTCAAACAAAATTATATTTCCATAAAAGAGAGTTTTCAGAATAAACATTATTTTCATTTCTCTTTTGAAGTCAAACAAACCCTAAAATGAGTCTTCATCTTTTTCGTCGAAACTTCATCTTCTCCAAACAACTTGAGACTTCACTTATCCTATAATAAGTTTTGAAACTTCATCTTCTCCAAAGAACTTAAGACTTCATTTGTCCTATAATGATTTTTGAAACTTCATCTTCTCAAAACATCACATCTTATATAATAAACTTCATATATTCCATAAACGTGTTTGAAACTTCATATTCTCTTCTTGAATGCCATTAACGACATTAAAGATCACTCAAACTAAACTTTAAACGAAGTAAATGCAATAACACTCGAAAGAAACGAGGAAAGTAAATGAAACTCAAAACGAAACTTCCTCCACCACTATCTTTTTGTTCTCTGCCACATTTCTGGTACGTAAATCATTTTACCCATGCATGTAACTTAGAAATATTTGTTGTTGTTGTAAAAATATCTAATGTTATAGTTGTTATTGAGATCGAAGATTTAACTATGTTAGTAATATTTGTTGTTGTTGGTATCCATGCCCTATCCATCTTCTACTATTTTTTCATTATCATATTATGTTCAAATCTTGAAGTATGGATAAAGTATGGCTTACCTCCCATGAGTAACATTTTCACTAGCTATGTTGATAATATATGTTGTTGTTGTAAAATGATTGTTGTTGTTGTTATTGTTAATAGAAAAAGGTTTAATGTATTAGTTGTAAAGGCATTTTGGCCCTAAAAGTTTTAGTTGTTTTTCATTGTTGTTATCGAGTATGACTTGGTGTTTTTCTTATTGTTACATGACTTTATATAGGACCTAAATTCATAAATATGGCTTAAATTCGTATAATGAGTCATTGATGATGAAGATTAACAACTGACACAATCATAAATTAAAGAGACATAAAAAAATATCAACTGTCAAAATAGAATTTGAGGCTAACCTCTGGTGCGTTACGGGTTGTAGAACGGACTACGAGCAAATCATAGCGCCCTCGGGTTTCTCTTATAGGGCTTAAAATAGGAAGTAAAGGGGGCTCCCATTATGATCACTATTTCTTGTTAAGGCTAGGCCATAGAAGGCTCTAGTTTTTGTACAAGAGACCCTTTCCTTGTACAATATTTGTGTAACCTTCCTTGGTTCAGCTCCAATTTGCCTTGTCTCGTTCTTTTCATCTGAAACAAAGAGATAACACATATACAAAAGTAAAATGCACCAAAATAGGATTCAACTACTTATTATTTGCAAATAAAACACTAAAAAACATAGTTAAGAATGTCATTAGTCAAATCCCCCATACTTAAATCATTAATGCTTGTCCTCAAGCAATACACTCGTATTGAAAGAATTGAAACAAAGCCTTTTTGCAAATAATGTTTTTTATAAAACACATGCATATGTACTCATAATAAAATCCATGATCCAATCAACATAAGGTTAAATTTTTTTATATTTGTTTGGTCTTAAGGGTATTATAAATATGCACTCTAAAGTCTCGTTAAAAAATAACAATTCCATTATAGGATTGACCGTAAATCTCTGTACCTAACTCTTTTCTTTTCAGACACACATATGATCACATTAAGGCATTTTATACATTTTTGCACAAATTTCACAACATACATGCATTGCTTAGACTGAGGAAATTTTCCATTTATTTTATGATTCAGGAATGAACTAACTGCTGAGAAGGGAAACCAGTTTAGAGTCGTCTGACTTACTCTTATTAGACATCCTTTATTTTCTACACACATTTTTTTTCCAGACATTGTGGATCAATTCACTGTTGGGTTGAATAATCAAGTGTGAATTATCCAACTCAATAGGCACAATTTCCTTTTACTGCCCTTATTCAATTTTCAATTTTTTTTCTATCCTCAGCCAAACTGTACAAAATATGCATAAACTAAACTTATGACCGGACATATTATATCAATTACTCAAAATTTATGTGATGATATTAGAGACTACAAATAAATCAAAGTTAAATTGAAATCTACTCAAGAGGTTCTAGGCATTAGAATGATACCGATTTACCAAGTTTTTCCCAAAGTCTTTAGCCTTAAGTCTCACTTTTCATGGATTCACTACTTTTTCTATGCAATAAATTTTATAAAATTCATAATTTTTCAAAATAATTTAAGTAAGGGAAAATATTGATCACCAGGGGCATAGACACAATTACACAAACAAAATAAACATAGAGTAAATTCAATGCATACACAATAAATTTTTTGCAGCTCGTTTTTGAAAAAAATCTGATTATTCAACAAAAATTAAAACAATTTTTTAAGGTAAAGTCTAGTCAACCCACCCTGTCCCCCTTTTTGACCTTTCTCACCTAAATTCTCTCCCAACATTTCTTATACGGTTCACGACTCCAATATCATGAAACATTACAACCAAAATCAAGATTGACCCTTTTCACTAACAAACATGCCTATTTCCCCTCGCCCCCTACATGAGTTGATCTTAAAGGACTGTGGACTGGAATGTATCATCGTAATCACTTTGCGCCCTACATGTCCCGTGCTCGAGGGACTATGAAGTGGAATATCCTACCTTAATCATTTCGCCTCTATATGCCTTGTGTTTGAGGGACTCTAGGTTGAAACAACTTTGATTAGGCCCAAAAAAACCCAACCCATCAACACTTCAACCTATAAATAACGTAGAGGATACTTGGGTACTAAAGGACATGATCATGTGGTGATCGTGTGATCTAGCCCAACCCATTTCTCCTTCATTATGACTCGTGGGAGAATGTGTGAAGCCACAAGTTAGATGAACAATAAAAAGATATGAGGTCTCATACGATAAACGCATCTCTTAATCTTAGGGATGAGTCACTTCATTTACTCCTACTATTAGGCAAAAGCCATGGTTGCATGATAGAATTCACAAGCATTAAATCCAGTCTTCTCAATGATAAATCCAGTCTTCTCAATGACTCCTCAATCATGTGACCACATTATAAATATCTCAGCTATGCAATTCAACATTCTATTCATTTTTCACATATTTTCAACAACAGAAAACTAGCAAACTAGCAAAATGCATTTCTCTTGGCAAAAAGTTACGACTAACGTTTTTGTGGGGTGTTTCGTCCACCCAATAATTATTACGTTGTAGGGTAATATTTACATTTGCAGGGTGTTATTTACTGTATAAATTAGAGTTTTTTTTTTAGTGAGTGTCTATTGTACTCATGGTACATGTATGCTAAAGATACCATTATTTTAAGATAGAAAAATATTTGAAATAAAATAGGTTTTTAGAGAAGGTGAAAGTATTCTCTTCCTGTCTCATTTTTATCTTTTTCCTTGTCTAAAAATAATTCTTGTTAAAATATTAATATGATATTATTACTATTTTAAATAAGATATTTGGCTTTAAATATTTTAGTAAATAATCAACTAAACTATTTTTTTTTAATTTGGTTTATCATATAATTTAACATTTATGTACATATAAATATAAAATTAAACATTTAATTTGTGTATCACCTTTTTCTAAATAACATTGTTAGCAATGCATAAAGGGTTTATAATTTAATATATATAAAAGGAGTTGGCAAAGAACACTATTCCTGATGGTAACCTGGTTTGTTAGTAAATCAACAACAAATAACAACAAAACAATGAAATGAAGTGACATGGGAAATAATTATGGAGGAATAATTAAATCCACCCCATCCACAACTTTAATTTTTCAAGACAAGAAACATGAAAATGAAAGTTGTCTTTTCTCCTTTCCAATATTTGTCTATAACTATAAGAATAGCTTGCCATGATTATTGTGCTTTGTCGCTACTCCTAATAATTTGCAATTTTCATTATGTCACATAAATATGTACAATGAACATTAGAAGTACAAAACATGTACGTGAATGCAAAAATATTTAGATTGAATGGCATTTTCTAAATATTATAGATGTCAAGCGAAGTTATAATAATTGGCTCAAATAATAAAATAAATTTGTAGAGAATAAGAATAATTTAAAATGACACAATTACAACTAAAAATATTTTCGTATCAATAGTTGAATTAATAATCGAGAAATTTATTGATGAAATCATGAAATATACTTTTTGGAATTCATCTTTTTAATATACTTTTTGTTACTGTTTATGGTTTCAATATGCGTTCAGTGTAATTTGTTTGGAAAATTGTCAATAAATTCATGTTTATATCACTAATGAATGTGGTATCGAGGTTCGGTTCATTTGGAAAAGAGGTCAGTCTTAGGGGAGACCATGCGAATGGTTGAATTGAATACACGTTTTCTCATTAATCTAATTTAAGCGGCAAAATCGAACCGATTCATTTTTACATCCCACAGTTTTGGCAGATCGCTTAGCCCCGTTCATCTTCGGCGCAAGAGCGCTCGATCACTGAGCTATCACGCACTCTTTGAAGGGTGACTGCTTCTAGGCAAACCTCTTGGCTGTCTGTGCACTCCTGCCTCCTTTATTATTGAGCGATCATTTAGGGGCCTTAGCTGGTGATCTGGGTTGTTTCCCTCTCGACGATGAAGCTTATCCCCCATCGTCTCACTGGCCGACCTTGACCCTTTTGGGGTCATATCTAGTATTCAGAGTTTGTCTCGATTTGGTACCGCTCTCGCGGCCCACGCCGAAACAGTGCTTTACCCCTAGATGTCCAGTCAACTGTTGCGCCTCAACGCATTTCGGGGAGAACCAGCTAGCTCTGGGTTCGATTAGCATTTCACCGCTAACCCCAACTCATCCGCTGATTTTTCAACATCAGTCGGTTCGGACCTCCACTTAGTTTCACCTAAGCTTCATCCTGGTCATGGATAGATCACCCAGGTTCAGGTCCATAAGCAGTGACAATAGCCCTATGAAGACTCGCTTTCGCTACGGCTCTGGTGGTTTCCCTTAACCAAGCACTACCTATGAATCGCCGGCTCATTCTTCAACAGGCACGCGGTCAGAGCCCCCAGTCTCCTCGCACTGCTTGGGAGCTTACGGTTTCATGTTCTATTTCACTCCCCGACGGGGGTTCTTTTCACCTTTCCCTCACGGGACTACTTCACTATCGGTCACCCAGGAGTATTTAGCCTTGCAAGGTGGTCCTTGCTGACTCACACGGGGGGGGGGGGGGGTAAGGCTGTATAATATTTATGGGAGACAACTCTGGGCGAAAGCCCATGGATACAAGTTATGCCTTCTCAACAAATCCAAGGAGATAAGAGGCTTGGGGGTTGACACAAGGGGAGTAGGGCTGTACAATCTTTATGGGAGGCAACTCTGGGAGCTGGCCATGCCCGAAGTCGTTACCTTAACCGTAAAGAGGGGGATGCCGAAGGCAGGCCCCAATCTACCCCCGGAGGAATATGCGCTTGCAAAATATTATTGGAACAGTCGTTATAATATAAATAAATACATGACCGATCTAAAAGGAGAACGAAATTTCTTACTAGATAAATATTTCTTCCGGAGAATTCTAAATGGATCAATTTTTTTGATTTTTACTGGAGATTAGGAATAGATGGACTCTCTATAGGACCTATTTTACTCACGGGATTTATAACTACTTTAGCCACTTTAGCGGATCAATCTCTGTTTTCCATTAATTGGAAATTTTTCTTCTTATCGCGGAGTAGAGCAACTTGGTAGCTCGCAAGGTTCATAACCTTGAGGTTACGGGATTCATCCCTGGAGTTAAATACCTCATTTATGAATTTTTTTTGGTCCAGCCTAGAAAAAGAAATAGAAAAAGAGAATCCATTACAATACACCAGATTCGGCTTTGTTATTGAGAGATTGAATAGATTTGCCATTTCTTTAAATCTCTCTTCTGATTGAAAATCGCGATGTAACAAGTACCCCCGTGGAGAACAGGCCATTCGACAGGGAGATTCGCACATAGAGCTAACTTAGGAATGATAGATTTGTTGCTTCTATAAACACATAGTGAATTCACTTTTGGCACATTTTTTTTTTGTTTTGAAAATCATGAAAGTATCATATAATTTGGTACATCTATATGCATATTGTTTTGTTTGTTTGTTTTGGCACATCTTTGTAATAATGTTAATTATTTTTATAAGCAAGATTAATTATAAGGAGGTAAAGGGGTACTCAACCCATCAACAAGAATCGATCGGAAAAAAATTACAGCGAAGCGCACGAATGCAAGTAAAAGGATTCAATACCCAAAACAATCTGTTACAACTAAAAAAACCCCTTAGTCCTAGAACACAACCAGTTCCATGCTAAAGATTTAGCCAACTCCACGATTTCCCGGACCCCTTTGAGATTGTCCTCAAAGGGGTATCATTCCGCACTAGCCAAATCGTCCAAACCACCGCCAACCAAAAAATAGAACCGAATGGCTTACTCACCTTGTTACTGAGAAAGCACAGGAACTCCTCAAAATGGTTGGAAACTAAAACGAAAGGCGCAAACAGACCAAGACCAATCCACAAAGAAGCCTGATGCCAACACCTGAACTGCTACCGAGCAATTCAAAAAAGGATGAATGAGATTTTCTTCCGAACCTAAGCAAATCGGGCAAACCAAATTCTGCGGACCCGAAATGATTCCTCTTTTCGCTAATTGATCCCGAGTTTGCAACCTATTATGAAATAGTCTCCAAGTGAAAACTTTGATTTTACTAGGAACTGGAGACTTCCATAACCGACTGAAAATAGATTTTAAATGAGAAAAGGAACGCGAACCTGTGGGTGAAAGACCATAAAGCTTAGCTGCCACTGCTTTCACCGAGAAATTGCCAGCATCCCTCCACCATTTGAAAGAGTCCCGCCGCGGAGGATTAGGAGTGCAAGGCAAAAGAAAGGAAATCCATAAGCATGGGTGCGTACCAGAAGCAAGGAAACCAATGACCTTTTCTCCATCATAGTCCAAATGCATCTTTTAGTCATTGATATATTATTATTTAATTTGAATGGTTGTCAAATTAAGTATAATGATTTACTCTAAGTGAGAAAATTATTCCTTATTATTTTTAACTATTAAATTGAGAATAATTAATAGTCAAGATGTGGAGTAATTTATAACAACTTACTCTTTGAGTAAGAATATCCCTCTTATATATCAATGGTTAGTGAATTGAAGGTTCAAGTCAGGAGACCACTTGTCTTGCAACTAGACAACAAGTCAACCATCAACTTAATAAAGAATCTAGTCCTTTGTGGAAAAAGCAAACATATAGAAACTAGATTTCATTTCTTAAGGGGAGCAAGTGAGTCAAGGAAAGTTAGAGGTGAAACATTGTCCAAGTGAATCTCAAGTTATCGACATTCTTACTAAGGGATTGAAGATTGATTGGTTCTTGTCTCTTAGAAAGAAATTAAGAGTCACTCAATTTGATTAATTTGTATATTTTGTTGTTTAATAAATTAGATTATAAGGAGCATATTGTTGATAAATATTATGGTTGTTATGATTGTTAGAAAGTTGTTATGATAGATAGTTGGTTAGTTACTTATGAAGTAATTACATATATAACCTATAAATACTTGTGTTTGTAATAATTTGAAATCATTTAATTCAATATATTACTTTCACCAACATATACTCTTATTCTGTTAATTCTTTTCTATCTGTTTCTTTTATCTTTGAGTGCAAGTATAGAATTTGAAGTAACAATAATGATATTTTATCTTATACTCCCTCCGTATCACATGATACTCCTTTTCTTTTTTGACAGAATTAATAAAAATAAAAATAAAAACTTTTTCCAATAAAAACTCATTATACATTTATCGTAGTGTTCATGTGATTAGCGGATCTAATTTTACTCCGAAAGCAGGAAGTAAAAATTTATTAATCCTATAACCCAGACTTCTATAATCGCGTGATTAAAGCTTATCAAAACTTGATTATCAACCTAAATAAATACAACTTACCTAAACTTGACCTAGCTCAATTAATTGTAGCAATCAACACCATAAAAGGAAAATTCAACTTTAATAAGTGCTCAAAGGATCCTAGAGGCAAAACAAGAGGGTCCACTTCACGTGAAACCACGTGTCTTAGTTCCTAATCCTTGATTATTTAATTTAATTATTGTGAGCAACTTGGTTACAACATTCTTAAGCTAAAGTCTCAATTTTAATCAATGGACCCCTCTCATAATCCATTAATTACAAACTATATAGTATATAATAATCCTATATCAGTGAATGGCCTTATTAAAAAATAAATAATATTCCCCTCGTGTAAGGTAATCATTTTATTATTGAAAGGACTCCACTAAGCTTGCATTAATGAAATGTCGACCACTCAATAAACGCTTTTTATGTATAAGTGAGTTTGAGAGTTAAATAACTTATTTGTGGCTAGTAGGAAAGATTCATGTATCACCATGAAAATGGTGGAAAATGTTGGCTTTACTTTCATGTCCCACATGTTGGGTTTTTGTCATGTAGAACACCTTCTCTGTTCATATAATCTATTACTTTAAATGTGTGTTTGGTTAAACCGCAACGTGGGTTTGGAGCTTTCTGACCATTATTTTAAATAGAGAAATGCTAGGGTTAAACATTTTAACACACTCTTCTATCACACACCAATAAGATTTAGATATGTCATCCACTTATTTTTATTGACTCACCTGTTACCGGTACAATAGGTTATTTAAAAATTGTAGTAAAAGTTAAAAAAATAAACTAATACTCTTCTTCTTCTTCTTCTCATATTTCCAGTCTCCATAGATGGCTCTGACTCCTTCTCTTTTTCATTTGTATACAACTCATTTTATTTTTAAATTTTTGGAAAACCCATTTGAGAATATGTATATTAGTCATAGAAATTTATTATCTAGCTCAGAGATGAAGGGAACTGGAAAAGCGATGCCGGCAGCGGTGGTGTCGGTGGAATTTTTTTTAGAAGTTTCAGGTTGCTACTGAGTGTTCTTCCATGGTGAGGTTTCGAGTGGATGTGGTATTATTTCAAGAGAAATGGTTTTGTTGCAAGAGAAATAGATTGATTTGTGAAGAATTTTGTTTTTCCGACTTAAGTGTCCCAATCTCTTCTCTGCATCTCCGACTCCAACTCTCCTCCTCGCCATATTCTCTGTGCTGACATCTGTTCTTTGTTGCTGTAAATTGTTTAATTGAAATTTGAAATTGTTCTGTGGTGTGGAGGTGTAATCAATTTTAAGATAATCAATTAGAGATTTCAATTTTGCAAATAAGTTTTTTTCATCTTCTTCTTATCACTGTAAGTGAAAGATGTTGTTTATGAGGATTGGTTAAATCATTAAAAGCAATACAAATGTATCAATTTCCATGTGTCTTATCAACTAGTGATTTTATTGGTGTTGTCTATACTATGTAATCAATGTTAAAATTGGTAGGCTGCAATCACAATTATAATTCTTCTATAATTACAATCCTAAACATAAGATTCTTCTATAATCACAATCAAAATTCTTCTATAATCACAATTGATCTTATATTTGTTATAGTAAAAGTACCACTGCAATAGAAATCCAATCAGCTTTATGCATCTATTTCATCTATATGAGACACTGTAACAGAACTCCAATCATTGATTTCAGCAACTTAGAAGAACTTAGGACTTAACAAATTCACTCCTCATTCACAGTCTACACTACTTGAATCCAAAAAATATCATATGATGTATTAAACAATAGAGTAATGCCCAACTGGTTTGATAATTAAAAGTACTGAATCAGTAACAAAATTGACACTAAAATGTGTCCAACAAAATTTGTAACTTTAACATCACAAAATCCAACAGCACTAAATTTTGTAACTTTTACATTATAAAATCCAAAACCGCTAAATTGTAACTTTTACATCACAAAATTTGTAACTCAAATTGATATTCCATGTGATGATAATGCCAACATCATTAAACCAACTCATCTTGCATTTAGAATCATCATGTCTTAGAATTAACAATCCTGTAAAAAAAAAGAAAGAGAATTATATAAAAGTTCAAAATGAATAAAAACAGTGTGTATAGAAATCAAAAATTGTAACTACTAAACAATTTACAACAAATGCATTACAGAGAATGAATAAAAACAGTGTGTATAGAAATAAAAAATTCTAACCTTATTCAATTTAATATTAGATTTTCTTTTACAACCTTTTTCGATTCCACTCTTCATTCTTTTTGGAGCCCCTTTTGTTTTTGATACTTGAGGATCAAGTAGTGACTTCAAAGGTAAAACATTCTTTCTAACATTTTCTTTGTTGATCTTCAAAGATTTATTAATAGTTGCACATTGGGGTAAGGTCTCCTCAAAAACCTTACAAGCAAAATTGTAACTCTCATTACTTAATGACCCTTCATGAATAAATTCAATAGCCTTTTCATATAAACAATCAAATCTCTCTTTATCTGAACCAACATCTTCATTCATTTTTCTCCTATTATGGTTACTTCTAACATCTTTAGTCCATCTTCTTAATATGTAGTGTGATGGAACAGCAAAGACACTGTTAGATTAATTATTTAATTAATCAAATATGGATTGAAATAATTAATTATTAATTAATTATATTATGGTCAAATGTTATTAAACACTAATTATTGATGAATTGTTTGATTGGGTTTTGTGCCTGAATGGACCGTGATGGGTTGGACCATTCAGTTAAGCCCAATGAGAGGTCTCTGCCCTCAACCGTTTAGTTATTTAAGCGTCGCCCCATTAGACGATTAACATACTGTGAAAATCCTAAACGGCAATGAGGGTAGTAATCCTCTCATACTCATTCTCTTTGACGGTGTCTCAATTCAAAAGGTCTCTCAATTCAAAAGGTACACCGTTCTAATTATTCTTGATTACTCTATAATATTATAATATGCTATAATTTGTATCTATAGATTCAATTAAATTTATCAATTGGTATCAGAGCCTGATTAGATAATTTTGTGGCTATCATCGTATTATATCAATCTGTCATTGATTTTGAAAAGGTTGAAACAATGAATCAATAATTTTGAATTGGCATGAGATATTATATTAATTTTCCGATTAAGACCCACACATGATCCCACATATTCTTGATAAATTATGTGGGTAGTTGCTACTCAATAGTTGCAGTGAATTTTATTCAGTATTGGCAACACTATATTTTGATGGTATGAGAAACTTTGATTTTGACTAATTAATATTTGTACATACATATTTATGCGAATCACGTGCCTCTCAAATTACATGAAATTGTTGATCTATGTTTCCAAATCTCTGAAATTGAGCCGAGCATAATTTGTGGGTCGTTTACGACCCATTTACAACTTTGGATGAAAAATAAGCTTTTCCAGTGTTCTTGAAAATCTTATATGCGTTGGGTTTTCTTTTGCCCAAACAATTAATATTGAATAAATGAAATATGTAGTGAAAGAATAATACATCATAGACATAATGAACTTTCTAGTGGTTGCTCAAACATTCACTAGCATGTTTTCCACTTATATCAAATTTTCTTAGTTAATTATAAATTTATCATTCTTAATTAATGGAGGTATTATTTTGTGTCTAATATTTATGTGTGTATTCTTTACTTACTGTTGACACTTTGATATATCTCACATTAAGGAATTTAATTTTATTCTATGATCAACAAATTTGAAATTTTATTTTTAAAATAAAATTATTATTTTAGTTTTTTATTTAACTCAAGAATATTTTTTTTTATTTTAAATTTATATTCTTGATTTTATGGGCTCTTCTCATATTTGGTATTTAATTTATATGAGAAATTATAAGAATTTAAATTATATATTTTCAAGAGTAGTGCTATTTAGTATGAAAGAAATTGAAGTAGAAATGCAAGAATGTACCCATGCCATATTTTAGAGTATAATTTTAAATTTATTTTAAAAATAATTTCTTATTTAATTGGGATCACAGGGTGGTGGGTGCAGTTACCGTGCATAGATAAAAATCTATGCACCGTGCATAGATTATTATGGACCCTTGGATCATTGGATCAAATTCTAGACATCAATTGTTATTACTCAATACTCAATACTCATCACTCAATACTCAATACTCAATACTCAATATGGATTAAAAACATGATCCAATGGCTTATGTAGGCTTATGCACGGTGCATAAGGAAAATCCTTATGCATATTAGCCAAAACCGTGATAATGAATGGTTGAGATTCTTCTTTTTTTTTTTTTGTTTCACATTTTCTTATCAATAAGCATTTTCTCTATTTTCAAACTTTGAGTGTAAAATATCTTTTTGAAAATATACTTGATTTATAACACTATCGCTAATTACTTTATTTATTTAAGTGTTATGACTTATGAGTGCTAGAATATATTAGACTCATTTATTTTGTCATAATGATTTGTCACTAATTTGTGAATTATTTGGGATGACACTATAATATTCTGTCTGTCATCAAAATTTAATGATTATATTTGATGATTGTAATCTCTTGTGACTAATTATATAATTGCATTAAGGAGAAACTGTTTCTGATATTATTTACTTCTTTTGAAAATAATAAATGTGCATTTATATGAAGTTATTTTTTTCTAGAATATAATAAAAATAAAAAATCTCTATTTATTATTATAAATTGATTTTTTTGTTGTATACTCAAATAAATAAAATTTAATTTTATGAGTATATTAAAATCTTATTATTTTGAGAGTTTTATTCTGGAAAATTAAGTAATCACTATTAATTTGTATAATTGTAATCTCACCTATCGTGGATACAATTATATAAATTTTTCTATTTTGAGTAAAATATAATTATTTTATTTGTATGATTGTAATTAACATATCATGTATACAATTGTAGAAATCTTGTGTGGTAAAATAATTAGATTTATTTTAATTATAATAAATATTATATTGATAATGATTATATCCTATCGATGTATTATTATTAATATAATTTATTTTGTTCAATGTACTTGTTATGTATGATTATATAAACTATGGTTCGAGTACCCTATTGGTATTAGAATTTTTGGTGATAGACTATTTGTACATTGTTATATTTCTTATTTAATATTGTTGAAAGTATCATTTGAAAATAAGAAATTATTTTAAAGACATGTATTATTTTATGAAATCCAATAAATTATTTTAAATATTTTTTATTAAAATGGATTTCAATTCTCTATGTATTATGTAAGTGATTGACATACCCTATCGGTGTGACATTACTTGACATGATCATTGTGTGATAGAGAAAATAGTTGAACATTTGTTTAAAGTTTTTTTGGTTTATTTTTAGTTAATAATTCAACTATTATTCTCTATCAAGTGGGAGAATTTAACATGTCAATTGTATAGAAATGAGAAATAAATATTATTTATTTAATATAGTATTGTTTTATGGAGACTTATATTGTGGATAATGTAGTCATATGTTATTGATGGAAATTCATGACTACTTGTGTTATATCCTCAATATTAATTGAATTAAAGTCTCATATTCTTTCCGCTGCGTATAACATATTATGTTTCTCAAATGTGTGTAGTTATATTTGTAGCATTTGAGTTTTGAGTTAATTATTAATATGTTGTATATAATCCTATATTTAAAATTATATGGATTTGATGTCACTCAAATGATGGTAAACCTTTTATATGACCATCATATTGTTTCATGTGAAATTATATCTATAATGATATATTCTGTTTATGTGCAAAATATGTGGTTGAGTTTGTAACACTCTAGTGATGATATATTATACAACCACTTCTCTATATAGTTTTGCACTAAAAATAAAATTAGTATCCCATTGAATAATCAGAGTATTTAATATTAGCGGGCTCTGATAAATGTATATCCATTGTTATATTGGATCAGTGGGAGTGCACGTGTAAACAAAATAATATAATCCAAAAGAAAAAGAAATAGATTATTATTCTCATATTGTCATATATTCTTTTATGCAATATAAAATATGACATATTCTAAAAAGACTTCAAAATGTACAATAACTTTAAGAAGTTTTTTTTTCTAGTATACTGAGATATATATTATTCTCTTAATCTCAGGAAACATCATAATTGGATGTTTGGGTCGATATTGAAAAGACACAATAACTCCTTAGCATGCAATAGTATTGTGTTATTCTATCTTCAATAGTCCACTCTTGTCAGGTCATAATATGAAAGTACAAGTAAATATTCATACTCCTATCGAGTATGATATTGTACTATGAAGGTACTTATGGTTAAATGTAATTACTCTTGTAATAGGATATTCCTATATGTAATTACTATTCGTAGACCTATGTGCATATTCTATGATCTATAATTTAAAACTCATTAGTATAATCACTTCCCATGACTTATACACATGAGTAAGTCTTATGATATTTTGGGTTAGTGGGAGTTTATTAATAGCATTTTCATATGCTTGGGCCATTGTTTATAACATATTACTCTTAACTTAAATATGTTACTCTAAATTCATCGTTGTTGATTTAAGTTGTGAGTTTTAACTTGTATGATTTGTCTTCCCTATCGGATACAATTTCTGCAGCGTTGAAATTTACTTCTCTTTGGATTGATTAGTGTTTTGACCATTATTGGTATTCTAATATTAGAATCAATATTTTTAATAATTAATTATTATCATCCAAGTGGGAGATTGTTAGATTAATTATTTAATTAATCAAATATGGATTGAAATAATTAATTATTAATTAATTATATTATGGTCAAATGTTATTAAACACTAATTATTGATGAATTGTTTGATTGGGTTTTGTGCCTGAATGGACCGTGATGGGTTGGACCATTCAGTTAAGCCCAATGAGAGGTCTCTGCCCTCAGCCGTTTAGTTATTTAAGCGTCGCCCCATTAGACGATTAACATACTGTGAAAATCCTAAACGGCAATGAGGGTAGTAATCCTCTCATACTCATTCTCTTTGACGGTGTCTCAATTCAAAAGGTCTCTCAATTCAAAAGGTACACCGTTCTAATTATTCTTGATTACTCTATAATATTATAATATGCTATAATTTGTATCTATAGATTCAATTAAATTTATCAGACACCAGCAACTAAAAGTGCCATCAATGAATGTCGACATAGATATCCATTAAACTCAAATGAGCGACATAAGCAAGAAATTTCCTCTTTTGATGCATTCCATTCTACATCAAACTCCTCATTTTTCTCAAAGTCCAAGATTTTAAATGTAGTAATTTGATCATCTTTATGCTCTTTCAAAACAAGAGTGCCTGATAATCCCAAAACTTCTACTTGAAATCTCTTAAATACTTCATGTGTGTAAATCACTGACATTTGCTTTTCAAAAGGGGAAGGAGTTTTAAGAACAGGTTGCTTGTGCCAAGTATTAAAGTCAGCTAGTTTTTCTGCCTCTTCTCTATCCGTCAAAGCAACTTTGTATTTTTCAACAAATTCTTTTAAGGTAGTTTTCTTACAGACGTATTTATCAAAAAATGAATTAATGCTTTCTGATCTCTGAGTCGTTGACATACCACCAAAAAAAGTATCCTTCATGTAAACGGGAACCCAATGCTCACGCTCATCATATAAAGATTCAATCCAAGCATCCCCGCGTAGCTGGAATATTTCCACCATTTCTTGCCATTTATCTTCAAATTCCTGCTTTGACCAAGACTTGTAAATGCATGAGTTGAGATATCTCATGAAGTCGGAATTTTTTCTTAATACGTGACTAAGCTTCTCAGGAACCTTTCTAAGTATATGCCAAAGACAAAATCGATGTCGAGTATTTGGAAATACCTCTTTAATTGCAACTTTCATAGCCTTATCTTGATCAGTTATTATTGCATTTGGAGGTTTTCCACCCATTGCTCTAAGCCACGTTTTCATCAACCATATGAATGTATTTCAGGTTTCATCAACTAGTAACGCGCAACCAAGTAATCTTGACTGAAAGTGATTATTCACACCAATAAAAGGAGCAAATGGCATTTTGTACTTATTAGTGATATATGTTGTATCGAATGAGATCACATCTCCAAACTCTTGATAATCATCTCTTCCTTTTGCATCTACCCAAAACACATTTTTAAGACGGTTTTCATCATCCAAATCAATTGCATAAAAAAATCTTGGATTTTCTTCTTGCATAAGCATAAAACACTCCAACATTGCAGTTGCATCTCCCAATTCTAAACTCAAAAGACGATCTTTATCTAAATGATTTCTAACATCTTTCTCCAAACAACCAATATTTTCATATCCTCCATGTTGTTTGGCCATTGTGGCGTAAATTTTTGTTGTTCTCACCCCAACTTGTTGTAAAGTTTCAATACAATTCTTTTGAGCTTTATTGATTCTTCTATGGCAAGGGAAATAATGTGCATATGTTGGAAAAAGATCATGATTGTGATCTTTAATGAAACTGTGAATACTCCACTTGCCATCACAGTTTCTTTTAATACGCAAGCTAGCTTCACACTCCAACTTCAAACAAGGACGTGGATTATGTGCAATGGATGGTCTCTTTTTTCCATATCTTGTGCAAGCATATGTAATATCGATAAACTCCATAGAAACCTTTGATCGACGACTAGTTTTAATTGAAATTCCAAACCCAACTGATTTAGCATAATCAATGTAGAATGAATATGCATTTTCCTGTGACTCAAATTCCATTCCAATGACTGGTTCTTTACTATCACTAGCTCCAAAATTCTCTTCATTTTCTTCAACAACAGAATCTTTATCACCTTTAACAACTTCCATTAATTCCTAATATTTTAAAAAAAAACATCTAAAAAAGTTGGAGTAATTATATAACAACAAGTTTTAAGTATATTGTAAACATATATAGAGAGACATAGCATGAAGTAAATATATAACAACAAGTTCAAAGCATATTGTAAACATATATAGAGTGATTCATAACATGTAACATTCTTCAAAGGTTGATAAAATTCAAACTTAAATGAAATGATAATATAGAAAACCAATACAGGATATTTGATACAAACTGTCACATATATAAAGAAAGAGAGTGTCATAGCATATAGTGTCTTTCATAGAGAAAATAATACAAGAACTTAAATTTAACATACCTTGAAAAAGTAGAGATGATGATAATATATGGTGAAGAGAGCTTAAAAAAAGCAAGATACTAGCAATGAAATGGAACGCAAGTTTTTTTTTTTTGCCAAATTTTCTTTACACAGAGAACTTGAAGAATATGAAAAGATGGTGCACAAAAGACGAAGAGTAAAATTAGAATAATAAAAATAACATTAAATATGAAATAATAGGTTGGTGTTTCAAAAAGTAATCGGTAACAGGTGATTCATTAAAAATAAGTGGATGACATGTCTAAATATTATTGGTGTGTGATAGAAGAGTGTGTTAAAATGCTTGACCCTAGCATTTCTCTTTTAAATATTCAAATGTGTAGTTTTTATTCAACTTTTCCAGCACCATTTTAGTATTCTTTTGGTGTATGTACGATTTTATTTTGGAAGAGTCAAAATGGATTATGAAGATGTATTTTATTTCAGCATGATTTATACATTATAATTTCCAAAAACACAAGCTTTATGGGAATTTGGATTTTCCCGGATAATTTTGAGCACATTATTCATTATGAGACAAAAATCTTCAAAATTGCTTTAAAAACTGCCAAATAAGTAAAAGTGTGTTTTGACTATCAATATTTTTTTTTTACGGTTTGAGTTTGACACATTTGGCATGTGAGCAAACAATTGATATTTTACGATCCAAAGTCATGAATAATAATATGATATTTTATATTTTTTAATTAAATTTTATGATCCAAAGTCATGAATAATAATATTATATTTATATTTTTAAATTTAATTTTACGATCCAAAGTCATGAATAAAAATATTATATTTTATATTTTTTAATTTAAGTTTTAAGATGATTGATTTTGTCGTTGATTTTGGTTAAAGGCGTGAGACATCCAATGATGATACTATTTCTGTTGTGTATTTGTACCAGACTGTGAGAAAAATCTCAAATATTTGATAGATCCGTTTGATTGTATGAACCATGTAGAACTAAGTGAACCCTTAAGATAGGGAGACTCACTAAAATTTAGTAATCTCTCCACATTTCAATTATTATATTTTCAGGTGGTTCGAGGCAGAACAAAGACAAAGAAATAGATGATTTAGTTCTGCGGCGATGTTTCCTTTCTTTTGTATCTTTCAGCTTATGTACTTTTGGATTATGTATTAGTACATATTGAGATTTATATATTTTGACCGTATCACATTTGACTACTGTACTTATACTAACACTTATCTATTTTTGTTGCTTATGTATGATATCCATGTACCATTTTAATGCCATATGCATATTATCCTAGACAATGATATGCTTGGAATTAAATAAAAAACACAAACATAACTTTAACATGGCAAAAGTATAAAATTGATCAGAAAAATATGAGAGTATTACTATAACAACAATGAACATAAGCAAATTAGAGTCTTTTTTAGTAGTTCATAGGGGATTAGAGTCGGTGTGCCTTGAGAATGCCTCTCAGATGTAGCGTTTGGCTGACTGTATGACCACCAGCCTTAGGGAAGTTTCCCAGTTTTTTGAAAATATTTTGCAACAAGTAGAGCACTTTCACCATCCTCTTCTTATCAGGAGGGAACAGGTTTGTTCGGATCAAATGCTCAAATATGAGAAGATCATATCCTTCCTAGAGTAGCCCCGTTGGCGACTTTTTTGTACTGCATGAAAAGTACTTTGTAATGTAAGAATATATGTGTATATATTTGCAAGGAATCTTTTAGTTACCTGTCTAAGGTATATTTGTGTGACTCTCAGTATAGACACTACTACAAAAAGCGCTTTTAACTTCGGGCGCTAAATGTATTTTACCTCGACTAAAGAAGTAAGGTAACAAAAGACATCATGAAAAGTAACAACTTAACACCTCAATTTTTAAAACACCGGGGGGTAAATTTATTTGTGCATGGGTTTGAACCTCATCTTCTGCACTTTTATTATTTACAAAACTTGCACCTAGTTCATCTCAGTTAATCAATAAAACCGAAGGATACGATAAAAATATTTTAATTAAAACTCGTTACATTGTTTGCACGGAAAATTAATAAAATAATTTGTTTACAAACTACAATGTTTATCTAGAATATTACATTGTTAATTTACATAGAATATTAAAATAAAAATTAATTTGTCCATGAAGATCATATGTTAGATCTCTGAATCCTTGATATTTGGACGAGATCAAATGATAGGTACCGCTATATTCTCAATTGTTTTTTATACATTTGTTTTTATATAAACAAAAAAAAGGTTAGATAAATAAATGATTTTCTGCTTAAATAAATATCTAATAACACAAACCTTAAATCCAAATAATTTTCTACTCTTGCAATCCTTCATAGAGAACTCTTTATGACAAATATTCTTCCAAACCTTTAAGTGGAGGATGTAGATAGTTTCAAACGCTTCATGATGTTTCATTATCAATTTTAGATATCATAATGCTTTTATAATGGAAGTTTTTTAGGTTTCACACGGATCATTAATGGTGTTGTTTACTCATGAAATGGATGATACATATTTTTTTAAGGACGGTGATAAATATCCTCAATCACCACTCTAAATTATTCCCTCGATTTTGTTAAAAATTGAGGTGAAAATTTTTTTTTTTGCATTACAATGTTTATGCAGAATATTAAAACATAATATTACAACAAATCCATATTCTTGAAGAACAACAAATCTTTGTTGTAAGGAGTTATCTATTCCAAACATTGAAAATTTTTATATGGATTGCATGCATCCAACTTCTAAAGGAGTTATCTGTTCCAACCATTGAAAAATATTTTTCGACATTTGCAATTCAACATAAAGAACTTTTTCAAGCTTCTTTAAATTTCAAGATTTCATTATCTTGAGCAAACGTGTTCATGGCAAGATTCCATGTTTGCGAATAAATTTTTCAATGATGTTTTCTTTGATTGACAACATCGGAAGGTTATTCAAAAAGTGTTTTGTTCAAGATACAAGAACATTGAATATTTAGTATGGGGCGGCTAACACATTAGAATGCGTAAAAAAAACTTTGCATACTATGTGACGGAGATATCTCTGAAATAAAATTTTCTTTGTCTATAGGATGCCAATATCTTTATGCATGCACTGTAATACAAACGGTGCGTTCGAAAAATATATTTATGAAAAATAAGGAGTATTTTTCGATTTTTAGTAGTTCTTTTTCACCTCATAGGATGGGTTAAGAAATTTCCTAATTAAATTTTTCATTTTTTTATAAACAATATTTATATATTATGAGCACAAGGGGTACTCAGCCCATAGACATTGATCAAGGAATATTTAGTCTCCTATTCATTCCTAAGAGAGAGAGAGAGAGAGAGAGAGAGAGAGAGAGAGAGAGAGAGAGAGAGAGAGAGAGAGAGAGAGAGAGAGAGAGAGAGAGAGAGAGAGAGAGAGAGAGAGAGAGAGAGAGAGAGAGAGAGAGAGAGAGAGAGAGAGAGAGAGAGAGAGTCTAAGGGCATTTGCACCAATCATAAAAAGTACAACCTATAAAATTCTTCCTATCAATTCCCAACCATAACCATGAGACAAGTTTGATGTTAAACACAAACAAGTTCTCCAACATCTACTTCTATTATGTTATTGAATAACAAGTCATTTCTCATTCTCCACGCACTCCACGTTATAGTCATCCATACCATACTTTCCTTGTTCTTACCACATTTGCCTTTAAATGTTGTATTGAATGACAAGAAATGATCTATAATATCCATATGAATGGGATGCTCTCTATCCAGCCAAGATAATATATGCTTCCATACTGTTACAGTAGTGGGACAATTGAGAAAGAGATGCAGTGTATTCTCTTCGCTCGCGGCATATAACGGGCATCGATTTTCCATCATACCCTGAATGATGTTTCTTCAGATCAAATGGTTCCTTGTGGGCAGTTTATCTAATAGCAATCTTCAATTGAAAATCTTGATTTTTGAAGGCACTTTTGTTTCCCACCGTACGCTTCCTTCATTGATTTTGCATAGGCTCTCCCAATTGAGGCCCAGTTTCCTACACTTCAACAATCCAATTGGACATCTCAAGACCAAATCTTCTTTCTTCATCTCTCATAATATAACTTGTGTGTCATTCTTTCTTGCATATTCATATTTGATTTCATATTCTCGGACATGAGCTATCTCTCTTCCTACATTTCTTTTAATTTTTATAATTTCTTTTGATTGATATTATTTCATATTAATTTTTAATAAACTTTTATTTAGAAATGATAAAATAATATATTAATAAAGAGTGAAAAAAATATCAAAGTACTAAAACAAATAATTATAAAGTACAATATACCTATATCTAAAAGGTCTATCTAAAAAAACTCATAAAAATAAAAAAAAATAAAAAAAAAAAAGACCAAAATACCTACAAGACCAAGGTACCTAAAAGAAAGAGAGGTAGAAAGCATGTGATTCCGATAAAAAATCAATAGATAATAGAAATATATATTGAAGTGCGAGCAAAACCACAATTGAAAGAAATTTATAAAATGAAAATAAAACTATAGGTTTATATGTAATACAAATATTATTTTTTTACTTAAATATTACATTATGAGATTATTGAAGGGATAACGCTATGCTTCGATTCAAAACTATAGTTATACCACCCCTCCCCAAAAAAAATATATATTATGATAGAAGGAGATAATTTAAGTAATATTATTTGTTATATTTATTTATTTTCATTACAATCATCTTAATTAAGCCATAACATCATCCCAATTAACACATCGACATTTTTGGTTAACACACATTCTAACAAAAGCTGAATAACAAGCTGGACAATCCTTGTCATAATTACATGCAGCAAAAACTGCAATGAAAAAAGAGAATATAAGAATGTTAATAAAAGATGAATATTATATATCAAAAACTTTAAAAGGATGAAAAAATGGCTTACCCTTATTTTCTATTGCAAAAATAATGAGGGATAGAAAAAAGACCAAGGCATGGAAAAACATAGCCATATTTTTCTTCTTTTTTTTAGGTAGTAAGTAGAAAATGATTTGATCACTTTATAAATACAAAACTCATGCTGTCTTTACGTCAAACAAATAGTTTATAGCACTTAAATAATTGTAAAAGAAATATATTGTCTAAACTTATAATATTATTAAACTTATAATATTATTAAATGTCTTTAATGTATATCAACTCATTAACGTTGTCCCTTCATGACACTTAGTAAATAGATCACATAAAAATAAGCAGCCAATCTTAAAAATTCATTCTTTTTTCTTAACAATTTTTCATTTTATTTTAATCATTCCTGGTCGAAAAGAAAAAAACAAAAAAAAAAAAAAAGTTAATAAAGTTGGATCATGACAAAGTTATTTGTAGATTTCAGCTGATGTGACTACATTTTTATACATAGATTTAATGTGCTGTAAGATCATTTTTATTTATTTTGATGATATCCTTTTATCTTCCACATATATCCCTTTTAATGTAATGGAGATAGTACTTGAATCTTCAGCATATCTCTTCAACCATATATAAAAATAACTATTTTTATATTTCATGTGGTATCCATCAAAAATATTATATTGAGATCCCATATATCTTATAATATAACATATATTTAAAGAATATCTCAATCCACCTCTTGATATTTTTAGACACTTAATTCAATATCATTTATGTTTTTTGATTCAAGAGATACATTTTGAGAAAAAAAATTCTGTCAAAATTTATATTTTTCCTGAGCTATATCTACAGGATGTCTTAGCATCAAAATGTTTCGTAAATATATTTACAAAACGTTCTGATATACTTTGAAGCAACATGATCACTCCTTATTATTTTTGTTCTTCTTCAACACTCACTTTCTTCGACCTAAAACAACTCTATATGATTAGTATCATTGATGACAATTTTTGGTCATGACTGTTATAGACACCTTAGCTTTAGGAGTCTCAACACTTTTATGTCAAGGGAAATAGTACGTGCATGAATTTGTTATGATTAGTTTTTTTCAAATGTGTGCAATAATTTCTTGATAGGAAAACAACTCCAGAAATATTTTGTATATAATACTAAAGAGATCCCAGGAAAAATTTGACGTGGGTCGTCGCTTAATGTTTATGGTTCCTTTGCCACACTTTTATTGTGAAAAAAAAAAAATACATACTTTGGTATCATTTGTGGATGATATGTAAGAATAATATGAGTTTATTTGATCTAGACCAAAGATGAGGTGTTCCAAGGAGATTATATAAGATATGAAGAAATTTGCTCAGATAAGACTCCATCTATCAAAAATTTGAGAATATTTTGTTGTTTTTGTTTAAGACACATTCAAGACCAATGAAGGAAGAAGGTTGAAGATAAGAGTGAAAATATAATTCTTGAAGGATACCATAAGTTGTACAGTTCCTTCTCTAAAAGGATTGTTAATTATTAGAAAAGATGTCTCAACTAATGAGAAGGAATTTTGGAATTGACAAACCTACAATACTACGTTGTCTTCGTGTGTGCCATTTAAATTTCATGATGATCATTAGGAGTCTATTGTACATGAAAGGGTTAGAGATCTTTTCCATTTTTTAAAAGAAATGGAAGACTCCATTACTATAATTTTGAGTATATAAAATTAAATAAATGTAAAATAAATGTCACATGTCATGAAAATATCACTAAGACCAAGATTTCCAATCAAGAGCCTTAAGAATATGATGTCATTTTTGCAATATGCTTATCTAGATGGACAGCTAATATACTTAGCATTTGTTTTATGTGGAGCCTCTTAATTATGCATAATTATCTAAGGAAAAGTGTGGAGGAATAGGTTCAAGCAACAGAGAAGAAAATCTAGTCACATTATTACTTACAAAGAATAGGTCAATTATACTCATGTGCTATAGTCATATTAAATTTATTTTATAAGTGATGTGTAGGTTAGTCACAGTTTAATCACTACAATAAAAATTTGTAAGGGGATAGTTCTCCTAGTTAAACAAAGGGTCACAATCTTTTAGTAAGAGGCTAGTCACTCCGCTAATTAGTTTGGGCTAAACCCCTCGCACAATGTGTGTGTTAGTATTTTCCTAGAGCTAAGCCCCTGACATATAATCCACGTTTTGGCTTTTGTGTGGGGTTTAACCCCTCGCAAATTTGCCAATTATTAATTTTTTTCAAGTTGTCCCTAGCTAATATTTACAATATTGTATAAAAAATATTATAATTATATTATTATAAATATAATAATATAATTATAATAAAATAGCATTAATATAATATATATATATATATATATATATATATATATATATATATATATTTAAATTTTATGAAAACAAAATTTAAATAAAATTATAAAATTCAAGAATCATAATTAAAATTAAAATTAAAATACTTTTTTTGAATCAAAGGAAAAAATATATTAATTCAAAAAAACCAATCAAGTACAAGGTGATAAAAAAGATCCAATCCACAAAGAACCTATATCATAAGGCTAGCTATATGATTTCTAATTTTCTTAGAATTCTAACCCCTATACACTATACAATCAACTATTTTATCATAGGTATTGCTATTAGTATGGTGGTGAAAACCCACATCATTCCTATAACTCCATATGCCATATAATATTTTTTTGTAAATGCTAGTTTAAGAATACCAGCCCTCCACCCTTTTGTAGAATTGTAACCAATTATCCAGTTTAGTTCATCTGCCCAACTACCAAGAGAATAGATAATCTATAGCCAGTTTAAGATCTTCTTCCAAATGCTGATAGTGTGAGTACAGTAAAAAAATAGATGACATAGAGTTTTATCAACATTACCACATAAGCTACATCTGCTATCCTGGATCATATTGAAATGATACAACCTGTCTTTGGTAGCTACCTTCCCATGACAGATTAGCCAAGTCACATGGATGGTTCTGGGTCTAGCCACATTACCTTAGAAGAGGAATCTCCAAGGAACCTGCACCCCAACCTCACTAAGTACTTCATACAGTTTCTTAATCTTCAATTTGCTCTTTGACAGCATATCATTCCAATCTTGCTGAACCAAACTCACATGGTCTCTTAGAATCAAGATCCTATTAATAACCTAAGAGGCATTCTTCACAATATTCGCAACCATGACATTAGCTCCTTTCAAATAGTGGGCATGAATCCATCTAACCCACAATGTATCAATTTTGTTACAAAGGTTCAACAAACACTTAAGCATTGTCACCTTGTTCCAAATAGACAAATTACAAATGTTATGGCTACCTTGATTCCTTGGACTACACATGGTTTTCCAAGCAACTGAGATCTTTCTACTATTATCTAAGTTGTCATTCCAAACAAAAGACATCCATAGAGAATCAATTTTGTTAATTACAAACTAAGGAAGAGGCAGACATTGCATCCAGTATTGAGAAATGACCAAGATCACATTCTTCACCAACTGGATTCTTCTTGCATAGTTGAGTAATCTGGAAGTTCAATGCATGATCCTGCTCATAATTCTATCTATCAGAGGCATGTGATGGTTAGTGTTCAGCTTCTTACTAGTAATAGGGACTCCCAAATATCTAAAGGGTAATTGCCCTTCATCAAAATTGGTTGCCTCAATCACTTGAACCTTAGAAACCTTGTCCATACCACCACAGTAGACCTTGCATTTCTTAGGGTTAATCACCAATCTTGTTGAAGCAGAGAAAACATTGGCAGTAGAAAGTAATCTATTGACAGAGTTTACTTCCCCTTTGCATAACAAAAGCACATCATCAGCAAAGGTGATGTTTGTAATACCCAATCTCTCACACTTTGCATGATGATTGAAGTTATAGTTATGCTGCATATTATCCAACAACCGCTTCAGGTATTCCATCATAGTCACAAAAAGTAAGGGGGAAATAGGATCCCCTTGCCTTAAACCCCTTTTAGCCTGCATAGTCCCAGACACACTACTATTAACATTGAAGACATAGCTAATTGTGTTTTGAGCAGCCATCACCCAATGGATAAATTTCCTAGGCAACCCAATTTCATTTAGCTCTTGCTCCATGGCATACCAATCTATTGTATCATAAACCTTTTGAAGATCTAATTGAAGCGTAAACCTATGAGTGCCTCCCTTTCTAGTAATGTACCCCCATAAGCAACTTAAAGGCTAACATAATGTGGTTGTGTATGTTCTGACCTGGAATGAAAGTAGCCTGATTAACACCAATGACACTAGGGAGAACCTTGCCCAATCTAGAGGTCATGATTTTTGAAATGATTTTATAGACAGTAATGCAACGAGCTATTGGTATATAGTCCTTAACATGCTTTGCCTCCTCAGTCTTTAGAATCAGAGTTACCACAGTTTTATTAAACTCTTTCAAAATTTGCCCCTGATCAAAGAATTCCCTCCCAGCAGCCACCACATCAGTTTTGATAATAGGCCAACAAACTTTAAAGAATTTAGCAACATAACCACCCACTCTTAGAAATTTAAGATTACCAATACCATTAAGAGCTTCCTCTATTTTAGCTTCAGTAACCTAGCTAACCAAATACTCATCCTACTCCAAACTAACTTACTTCTCTTTCCTCATGACAGCAATATTAATGTGAGTAACATTACTGGCGGCCTTTCCCATAAGGTTTCTATAAAAGTACATTTTTTATTCTAACTTAAACTTATTAACTTAAACTTTTATTCTAAGTTAAAAAAAAAACATACTTTTAATAATTTATAGACACTTTTAGAAAAATTGCAAACTTTTAATCATATTAAATATATACACTTATTATATATATATATATATATATATATATATATATATATATATATATATATATATATATATATATACTTATAAAAATTAATTTTAAAATATATACACTTATGATTTTCTAAATAAACATATATTCTTTAAAAAATAAAATATACTTTTTAAATATGTACAATTATAAACATATTACTAAAAGTATACTTTTTGACAATATTAATTTTAACTTTAGAAATTTTAATTTTTGTAACACTATCAACTGACAACAACACTAAATATATTCAAATTTTAAAAAAGTAAAAAAATAAAGTGTATTTTAAATGGAGAAAAAGTAACACCAGATATAAATTTTAGATTTGAATCTCCTTTAGATGAACAAATTAACACGTTTGGATAAATAAAATGAACAAAAAAATTATTAAGTTACTGTAAAATGAAAAGAAATCCAAAATTAAAATTAAATATAAACATTTACCTTTAAATGATTAAAATGTTTTAGATTTTGAAGCAAAATTTGAAAATATTGAAGAAGGTTTGAAGGTATGATTTAAATGGTTTAAAGAGAAGAGAGAAAAGGAGTGGGAGGTAGAAGGGTTATTGGATAAGTGGAGAAGAATAAGTGAAACAAGTTTAACTAATATCAAAATTTGTGAGGGACAACCCTTAGAAAATTTATGAGGGGTAACCCCTAGAGAATTTCTGACAACATCAAATCACTCATTAATCACCCTGACACGATGAACGCTTATTTGACCTAACAACCAAATTTTGTTAGGGGATATCCCTCGCAATATGAATATTGAAATTTTGCTAGGGGCTACCTCTCGCAAATGCTAACTTTTGTTTGCTCAAGAAAACAAGATTTTTGCGCTATTTACTTCTGCGATGGGTGACCCTGTTGAATGCAGTATAGGGCAAGCAACAAAAGAAAGATTTGGAAATATTGATCCGGGATTTATCGTCCACAGAGATGGAAGATGCCATTCTACAGTTTCTACGGTTTCGAGCTCGGGTTTGAATGAGCAAAAAGTAAACAAAGATATGGACAAGAAAAGAATAAACACATTCTTAGAAGAGAAATAACTTATCAGGAATGTAAATATATTCACTCTTCACAAACATACACTTACCAACCCATTATATTCAACCTACGATACTCATCTATGTCATCACGTATCTCTCACATAAGCGTCCATCTCTGGAGCACAAAC
The DNA here is from genome assembly GCF_029867415.1 of Vicia villosa. Lineage (NCBI taxonomy): Eukaryota > Viridiplantae > Streptophyta > Magnoliopsida > Fabales > Fabaceae > Vicia > Vicia villosa. The sequence goes on along the minus strand of NW_026705096.1, from coordinate 450,662 downwards.
GAGATCATCTCACAACTAAGGTTATCTCTAACGCAAAGTCACGAGAACATCCGTATTCTCGCGTCGGCGATCTCTCGCGCGCCGCTCAAACACGAAAGCATTAAGTACAGATACAATCGGTGAATGCTAGCTCTAAATCTATCTCTAGAGTTCAGAACCAACAGAATATCATCCTAGATAAAGATTCAAGCAGTTTATCTCTAAAGCAACTCAAATCTTCAGCACAGAGCAAAAATCCAGAACAATATCAACACAGATTTATAAAGCAAGTTAAACATAACATTATAATCGGTAAATATACATAAGATTCGAGTAAATATACAAACAAACCCCAACACAAAAGAAATACACAAAGAATAGAGAAGATAAACCAAACATCTCGCGGGTTGTCAGCTCCGGTTGATGAGAAATCCACCTCCGATCATCCAAGTGCATGACCCAGTGTTGTTTTCTAAGCTAATCCTACTCTAAGAATGAAAATGATGGAGTTGGAACCAAAAACTCTCCAAAACCATGCCCTAAAAATGGTTCAAATGAAGAAATATAAACACATTTTCTGCTACGGCCGCTTAGCGGCCAAATCTCGCTTAGCGGGCTACACGTATTCACAAAATATCTACAACAGTAAACAGGCCTCCGCTTAGCGGCCAGAACCACCGCTTAGCGGCCAGGGAAAATTGGTTCGCCCCTGGAAAGCGCGCTTAGACGCCGCTCAGCGGCGCTCTCTGCACAAAACTTGCTTATTTGATCCAAAATCGCGCAATCGGAGCCGTGCCTTCGACACTTTATTCCTCGAGGCTCCAATAAGCATGAATACCTATAAAAACAAAGGAAAAACTATTAAACGGTATATAAAATATATGAAAACTAAATAATGTGAATATATACACAAAAGTGGGGATTTTATTACAAAAACGGAATGAATAGAATCGATAAGTGCCACAATTATATACTCAAAATAACAATATTTTGGCACTTATCAGACCCCTCGCAATGTTCTATTCCAAAATTCAAAAGTTTCCTATGTGATATCTACAAAGGGATATCCTACGCCAAGTAATTGGATGATATTTTCTTTTTTCATGCGTCGCGAGGGGTTTTTAACCCCAAGCACAGTTGTTTATTTAGTGAGGAATTTTACCCCTGACAAATTTCCTTGGCTATACAGAGTTTTTCTCGTAGTGAACCATGTCAATATAAATCGATAATTTATTGATGCGTTCTTTAATCGTGACAATATTTTATATATAAAGCCCTTTTTAGCCAAGATTTAATTTTGAAATTTTCTTGGTCTTGTACGCTAGTTCGCTCTGTACACCCTCATAGACGGCCCTAGAAGTGAGTTTACAAGGTGAAGTATCTACAAGATGGCTCAATTTCCCATCGCAAGGAAAAACTTGTTGCAAAGGAGTTCTTATAAAGTCCTTCTTGTGATTTCACATAAATCTTTGCACCAGTTGCAAGAATTTAAACTGTAAATTTAATGTGTAGGTTTAGATAACTCTCGGAGTTTTCTTGAAGGCCTGATATATAGGGGTTCAAACACCAAACTGGGGGAGAGACTTCGACTAGGCCTCCACCCCCTAGAGTCCCAAGGTGGGAGGTAGACTTCTCTCCTAAGGGTAGGGAGGCTAAATTGACCATTGGGGAAAGAGGGGGTGAACCCACATCAACTTTAAAGAAGGCCTCGCCCACTGGGAATTCTCTATGGAGCAATTATTCCTTTAATGTCAACAAGTTTACGGGAGTTCGCCTTCCTTTTTCTGAGGACATCTCATGGGATATAAGGCGATCAATAATCAATTTTTCTCGAAGCAATTCAACCTTAAAGAGGCTCAGCAGCTAAGGGTTCTCCTTATAGAGTGAATCTTGAGGGGGGGGGTAATATGATAAGGTAGGTAAGGATCTGAAGAAAAAGCTTTCCAAGTACAAAAGGGACCTAGCTTAAGGGAAGACTATAATCGAGACTTTGCAGAAGGAGATGGACAACTCAATGGGCAATCCCTTTAATAATGTTGGACGGCCCAATATACATTTCACGCATGACCACGCGTTATAAGCAGGGGAGCACTTGAACTAATGAAATGTCGACTTAAGAGGAGCTAAATGTGTGCCTTTCGGCCCGCCCTCCAGGTCTCTTTTATTTATACCACTACATAGTGTTAATTCTAAAATGTGAATATTCAATTAAATTGAATGACTTTCGGCCGATCTATTTAATTGGGCACATGTATTAGGTGTAGGGGTGGGAATAGGCTGGGTCGAACTAGATTTTGCTAAGCCTAATACTGACTTGTCAAAATTTCAAAGCCTAATCCTGGTCTGTGGCTTATCAAAGGCTTATCTTTAGGCCTAAGTCTGACCTTTTCGAATGTCTGTTTGGCCTAAGAGCCTGCATGAAAGCCTATTTTATTAGAGTATTTGTAAATAAGAAATTTAACTAATGTTTAAATAGACTAACAAATTAAAATATCAACAAGACTAAATACTTATTTGTGTTGACTTATTCAAGTTTACCTATTAACAAAAATTTTGTGAAACTTTTTGTTTGAGAGAAGTTATGAAAAACAACTTATGACGTTGTTCATAAAGATTTTACAGTTAATTTTCATCTGATATTCAAAATGACTAAGCTTGATTTTTGTATTTTAATCCAAAGTATAAATACAATATTATAATAATAATTAAATTTTATATATATATATACACACACACACACATATATGAGGAGGGATATATTTACTCCAAGAGTAAGTATAAAAGACTTACTCCAAATCTTAATCATTAATTTTCATTAATCTAACGGTTTTAATTGATCATTTAATCTAATTATTTTTGGAAATATTTTTCTATATAAAAAATTAATTAAAGTCGTTAAATTAATGATATCAATGGTTAAGATTTGGAGTAAGTCTTTCACGCTTACTCTTGGAGTAAATATATCCCTCTCTCTCTCTCTCTCTCTCTCTATATATATATATATATATATATATATATATATATATATATATATATATATATATATATATATATATATATATATATATATATATATATATATATATAGAGCGAGAGAGAGGAGGGTTGTATTTACTCCAGGAGTAAGTTATTATAACTTACTCCAAATCTAGACCATTGATTCTTCTCAATCTAATGGTTAAAAATAATAAGTAATAGTTTTCTCTCTCCACATTTAATTACTTATTATTTTTAACCACTAGATTGAAAATATTCAATGGTCTAGATTTGGAGTAAGTTATAATAACTTACTCCTGGAGTAAATATAACCCTCCTCATATATATATATATATATATATATATATATATATATATATATATATATATATATATATATATATATATATATATATGTATATATATATATATATGTATGTATATATATATATATGTATGTATATATATATATGTATGTATATATATATATGTATGTATATATATATATATATATATGTATATATATATATATATAGATATATATATATATATATATATATATATATATATATATTCAATGGTCTAGATTTGGAGTAAGTTATAATAACTTACTCCTGGAGTAAATATAACCCTCCTCATATATATATATATATATATATATATATATATGCCAACCTACTAGGCTTAAAAGGCCTTTGGTATTTTATGTGGCATAGTCTTTTTAGTTAAATAGGCTTTTAAGAAAGTCTAGGTCTTTTCTATTTAAAAAAAAAATCTGACCTGGTCTGAGTCTATGTAGGTTAGGTCGTAGGACCCTTTTAGTTGACCTGACCTATTCCCTCTTTTAATTAGGTGTTTTTCAAAATATTGGCGAGGAGAATGAAAGAGGTGCTTTTGTAGAGTTTATTCTTAGAAGGAAGAAAAATGGTGGATGGAATCCTAATAGAAAATGAATTAGTTGATGAGATGAAAAGTAAGATAAAAGTTGATTCTAAAAAGTCGATCGTTTCAGTGGATTGGTCTTATCTAGATCACGTAATGGAGAAAATGGATTTTCATCGAAAGTGAAGAAACTGGATTGGATTTCAGAATGTCTATCAACTTCCTACATATATGTATTGATCAAGGATAGCCCAATAAAAAAGTACAACATAGAAAATACAACATAGAAAGAGATATGAGGCAAGGAGATCCTCTATCACTTTTTTCTCTTTTTGGTTGCAGCCAAAAGGCTTCATTTGATAATTTCAAAAGTGGTTGAGAACAGTCTTTTTAATGATTATCTATTCAAAGTTGCGTGAGTGAGGCTTTCGCACTTACAATAGCGCAGACGATACACATAATTGGCAAGAAAAGCTGGAAGAATATTTAAAAAATTAAAACAGCTCTACATTTATTTGAAATTGGTGCCTTTATTTAAAATCAACTTTCATAAGTGTTTACTCGTCGGTATTAATAATCTCAATGGATAGAGGAAGCAATGTTAGTACTTCATTGTAAGCAGGGTCGGCCTTGGGTCATGGCAACCATGCCCAGGGCCCAAAGCCTCAAAAAATCGGAGATTTCAAAATCGATAAAAAGGTTAAAATATTATAATAATTACTAATAGTATATAGACTATTTGCAAAGTTAATTACAACTAAATCGTGTATCTGAGTGGTTAAGCTAGTGCCGAATGATTTAGAGGGTGTAGGTTCGATTCTCTTTGTTATCTATATATACTAGATTGTCCACCCGAGCTCCGCACGGATATATTAGAAATAAAATTACATTATTTTATAATAATTTATATTAAATTTTTATATTTGCATATAAAATTAGTTTATAGTCCATTTAGCTTATGTTTGAAATTATACTTTTAATTTTTTAATTAGAAACAATAATATTTATCATGGTTGCATTTATATATTAAAACATTAAGAGTATAAAAATATTACTACTTGAACTATAATAAGTTTAACATTTAATTTATAATTTCTATTAATTTTAGTACAAATGAATATAATTGTAATAATCATAATATCGTAAAAATAAAAAAAATAGAATTAAAATAAATGTATTTATGTCAACAACAATCGCATATTTATAGCTAATATATTAAAAATATCAAATTTGAGAAAAAATAATTTTCACTACTGTAGTGAAAAATATGTAGCTATTAAAATTTCAAAAGCACGATTATGAAATTACGTTCTAGTAAATAACGTTATTCTATATATAAAACATTTACATGTAATAAATATATATAATACACAAATGGTTGAATATGCAATTATTGATTTTATTTTATTAATTAGATCGTATAGCATTGATTAAATAAATATTTTATTTATTAGCACTATTATTAATTTTATTTTATTAATTAGATCATATTATTAAAAAAATATTTTATTTATTAGCATTATTATCAAATTTTGAATACCAATTAATTTGAATAATAAAAGGCAAATTTGACGATTTTGCTTTGAAACAATAATCCACTTTACTATATTGAAAACAATATAAGGACAATCAACCTTACTATATTGAAAATAAAATGACAATCAACTTTACTATATTGAAAATAAAATAAAATGATAATCAACTTTACTATATTGAAAATAATAGTACAAATCAATTGCACAACAATAAAAAACAAACAACATCAATGAACCACATATCATCATCCGAGTATAATTTATATATTCTCCTTTCTTCCGAGTATTTAAATCAGGTAAAAATTTGCATTTGAAGCCCTTAACACATTGACCCAATTTAAAAAAAATCACATGATATAGACTTGGGATCAACCCGTAACAAAATTCAGGTACATTAGTTTCCAGCACCACTAAATAACACAAACTTGTTAAGAAAAGAGCATGAAAAAGATAGAGGAAGAATAAAAGAAAGATGACGGTGAGAATATGAGTTTTGGTGGAAACCCTAGCAAAGTGATTTGGAAACCCTATTTACATTTTTTTCTCTTGTCAAAGTTGAAGAGATCGGATGAAGTTGATAAGTAGACATATTTGAATCCAAATATATAGGTGGGAGTGAGAAGAAGAAAAAAGTCTATGTAGATCTGCAAATGAAGTTATTCGATTTAGGGTTATTTATGGGATATGTGATATGTAACGGTTGTAGGAACCGTTTTTTGGCATATGGAAGATAAACTATTTTGTAACCGCTGTAGAAGGAGAAGGATGCACCAAATGTGAAATTATCGTAGAAGTTGGAAAAAGAAATATCACGTTGGATATTTTACCCATTAATAAAAAATAGTAACCGAAAAAAATAGAAATAAAATATTACATTAAAATAGTAATTTATGGCACCTTTAATGAATAGTTAAAGAGATGAAAAAAATTAAAAATTAAAAAGTTGTAGGTGGTTATGAAATAGAATATATATATATATATATATATATATATATATATATATATATATATATATATATATATATATATTTATAATAATTTACATCAAAATATATTATTACTAGTAGAATATAGGAATATTAAAATAGAGAGGAGTGCTAGCAACACTCTCTTTTGAACACTCTCTCAAGCACTCACTTTTTTATTGGTTGAAACATGTGTGGGCCCCTCATTTTGAAAATAGGTCCCACATAAAGTAGTAGAGCCCACACATGTTTCAACCAATAAGAAAGTGAGTGTTTGAGAGAGTGTTCAAAAGAGAGTGTTGCTAGCATTTCTCTTAAAAAAGAAGTTAAAATATAGGAATATAAATAAAATATAATGATAACTTTTTTAATATAAATTTATATTTTGAAATTAAACAATGAATGCATCAATTAAAATTAAATTTTATTATAACAATGGTAAAATGTAACCGAGTTTTAAATAATAATATATTCATAAATGTTATTATATCTACTTAATATAAATCCAAGGTTGTCATGATGACAACCTAGGACACAACCCTAACCCTACTTCTTACATGGCATCATATTAGCATCTCAATGCTTATGTGGCATCCTATTAAAATTTAGAATTTTTATCACTTTTCTTTTAATTCTTCACAACAACTCCAATTAAATACCACAATTAATAATAATACTAAAATAAATAATAATAATATTAATAATAACATAATAATATTAAACCATCACTATTAATAATAATATATTAATATTAAACCATCACTATTAATATTAATAAAATAATATATCTAACTAATAATAATAGTAAAATAATAATAACAACTATAATAATAATAATTATAATAATAATAATAATAATAATAATAATAATAATAATAATAATAAAATAATAATATAATAACCAACCACCATAATTATAAATAATAATAATAATAATAATATATTCAATTAACACTATTATATCTTAATATCCTAATTCTCTTTCTTTTATACAAAAAATCTTTATAGATCTCAATAATTAAATACATGACTCCTTTACATTTTAATATGTAACATTTTTATATTCTATTTATTTTAAAATATTTATTTTTATTTAACTATTGGTATATAATATTTTTAAATAAATAGTTAAATTATTTTTTAAATTTATAGTATTAGAACTCAATAATTAAATACACGACTCCTTTAAATTTAATATGTAACATTTTTATATTCAATTTATTTTAAAATATTTATTTTTCATAATATAAAATAAAAATATTTTTATCAATATTTTATTTTAATAATATAAAAATAAAAAATATTATTTAATTTTATTTATAAGTAAGTTTTCTTCATTTATATTAAAATATTTATTCTTTATAGTTTTTTAAATTTGAAACGTACGACAGGGGAGATGACCTTTCTGTGTTTTTAATAAATTTTTAGTTTTTATTTATCATTATATAAAGATATAAAATTTAATAATACTAATGTAAATTTAAATTAATCTTCATAATTTCTTTACCATTAATATATTTTAATTGAAAATTATTTTTATAACTTCTTTCATTAATTTCTCCTTTGAATAATTATTTAATTGGCCGTTTATAAAATTACTCATTTTCTAAAATTTAATTCTTACATAAATTAATTTTAATAATTTTAATAATTCCGTTACATTTGTGTTGTATTTAATGTTTATAAACCTCTTTAATTCTTAATTTTAATTCTTACAATTTATAATTATATTTTTCACTCAATATTAATATATTTAACCCAAAATTTTTATTAATTTCTATTGGTCTACATGTTCTTTCTTGATGTGAGTATAAATATGTGGCTTTAAGTTCATATCTTCATTTCTATGCTATTCTTCAAATTTGTATGATAGTTTTTATTTTCTATTTCTTACTTTATACATGTGTATTGATTATTAATTTTATTTCCATCACAGGGTAAAAGATTATTCATTTGTTTTGAGGTTTCAAGATTATATTTTTATGGTACCTCATGTAAGTATTTTTATGTTTTTAACTATAATATTTATATTCATCCAAAAATTTAACATATCAGTATTTTGAGATTTCAAGATTATATTTTGATGTTACACTCAAATATCTATCTTTCTACATCTATCCACGAATTTAAATATATTATTATTTTTATATAGATTTATGAACACAAATTCATATGCACATTCAAGAACAGTGCTCCCAAGAAAAGTACGATTCTCTCTTGCTATTATGTCTCTATTCTCTATAATTATATTTTATAATAAGTTTTCTAGAGGCTTAATGCCTCATATAACTATCTTAATGAATTAATATTGTTGTAAAAATAATTTCAGGCCAATCATATATGTAAGCAAACCTCATAACTACCTTAATAAACTACCACTGTTATAAAGATAATTACAGGTCTGCCATATATAAAAGCTGAATGTATCGACAATATGATTCAATTTCTAATATTTTTGTAAGATTATCTATATAAAATATATCATCTTACATTGCACAGTCATTAATTTTTCTCTAAGATTGTATTATATTATCATTAGTATTTAACTTTCAATATTTTTTAGCATATTATATTTATATTACAATTATGTTTCACGTAAGAATTATATATCACTTATTGGCGATATCTCAACTATATTAATTTTAATTTCACATTTAAATATAATTTTTTTACTATAATTTCATACATATTTATCATTTCGATAATTTTTAATTCTATGTGGAAAATTTTACATATAAAAAATATCAAAATAAAATTTATAAATAATTAAGCTCATCTATTTTTAGAATTAAAAAAATATTAAATAAAAATGTTTCCCTTTCTATATTTCAGATTTAAATTTTGTAAAGATATATGATTTTAGAAAAATATATTTTATACAAATTAATTTTTTCTCAGAATTTTTCAATTATTACAATTTAATATATTTATTTTTATTTAATAACAAGTAATTGGAACTATTAACAACAATTTAAATTTATGTTACATTTTACCATTATTATAATAAATTTTAATTTTAATTGCTGCATTCATTGCTTAATTTAGAAATATAAATTTATATTAAAACTTATTTATTTTATAATTATAAAATATTAATATTACTTACTAATAATATATCACTTTTAATTTTAAAATTATTATGTTTAGATATAATATTATATTTAATAACAGATTAATGAAATTTTATCAATTTGATATCAATATATCAATTTAATATATTTAATAAATATAATATATTAAAATATAAAATACTTAACTCTAGAAAATACTAATGTTTTTATATTTTGACTTTACTTTTTTAAAACATAGTGACATTTATTTAATTAGAATCATAAACACTACATTTAATTAAATAAGATATTTTATATAAATAATTTACATATTATTATAAGAAACTCCACATATTAAAATTAAAAAAAATACATAACTCTAGGAAAAATGTTAACATTTCTATATTTTAATTTATTTTTAATTTTAATATTATTGTATTTTTAATAATAATAATATATTCTGGTGTAAATTAATAGAATATATAACAATTTAGTTTTTATTCCATCTCTTTAACTCCATCAAAGGTCTCATAAAAATATTATTTTAATACAATACTTAATTTATGTTTATCAGTTACTATTTTTTGTAATTGATAGAAGAATGAACTTTTAGAAATGATGTTAAAACTGTCATAAAATATTGTCTTTTTGTATTTTTACAAATCTTTATAACCACCTTTAATTCTACATTCATTATTTACTCACACTGCCTTTGCTATCCATTTCACCTATACATTTTTATCTAGGATTTTTCTCAATGTCTACTATTGATTTCAACTCCATTTAGAGAGTTTTTTTCTTCTATTAACTATTTTTATATTTGTTTATCTTATTATTAAGTTTCATACTCGGTTATTCTATTTTCATGTCAAAACATATTATATATTTTTGCAGGCTTAGCGAATACAAGATATTGCAAACATAAATTATATCTACTCCAAAACAAGCACATGCAAGAGTTTTGAGGGGTATCTAGGCCAAAAGTGATTCAATAGGGCAGTAATTTATCTAAAATATTTAGATAACATCTACTTAATATAAATTCAAGGTTGTCATGATGACAACCTTGGTAACAATCCTAAACATAATGATGACGTGTCTTTCTAATATAACACAAATGTTGATGTGTCAACCTCTTTAAATCTCGGGATTAATAGTCAATTGTAAGTCACTTAACTTAAATATTTGGGACTTAAGGATAATAGTCAAATTGTAAGTCACTTAACTTAAATATGGTTTAGTCGCATATATACTGTGTATGAAACAAATGCACAATGCAGTGGAAAATTTGACTCCCAAATTTATATTTTCCTATTTTTAATTTATATTTTCAATTTTGAATTGTTTTATTTTTGTCATTTATTTTATTTATTCTTTCATTAGTTAATTTAGTAGATTAGGTTTTGACATCTCACTATTGTAATTCTCTTCTCTTTTAGAATTTATTATATTTGTATGTTTTTTTTCAATATTATGGATTAAATATATAGTATGAGAGATTTACATGTCTTTCAAGCGAAAATAAGTGGTATAAGAATCGTTTTTTTAAAATGTCTAATATCACTTTTAATAAATTCTTAGTATTGAATATGTTTATATTATATTATATTAAATCTTTTTATTCACTTATTAAGTTTATCATTTTTAACATGATTATTAATATATATATATATATATATATATATATATATATATATATATATATATATATATATATATATATATATATATATATATATATATACATATATATTATAAACTATTAAATTATTGTTAATCTTTTTATATAAAAACATAAACTCCATATAAAGTATCATTACAAATATATTTTATATTTATTTAACTAATTATTTATCAATGATAATAAATAAAATATATCCGCGCATCGCGCAGGTAGACGTCTAGTTTTATTAGATATCATTAATAATTGAAACATGAATGTAAGTATTCTTATAAGGCTTAATATTAAGCCCTAGAATATATGATTTAGCCCCAGAATAAAATTGAGACAAATTCAATTGTTATAATAATTTACACTAAAATATATTATTACTATTAAAATTAGAGAAATATTAAAAAAAGTCATTTGATAAATTATTTTTCAAAAACAGTTTTAAAATTAAAAATAAATTTGTTATATATATATATATATATATATATATATATATATTATATATATATATATATATATATATATATATATATATATTTGAATTAAAATAAAAAGAATGAAGAGCTTTATTTTTTTTTATTTATAAGTGAATTGGATTAGGAATGAGTTTTATTTTGTTTATAATTTATAATTGAAATTGATATTAACATATTAGAGTTTTTTTTAATTAAAATAAACAGAATGAAGAGTTTTATTTTTAATTTTTAATTTATAAGTGAATTAGATTAGGAATGAGTTTTATTTTGTTTTTAATTTATAATTGAAATTGATAATTAACATATTAGAGTTTTTGTCCAAAGTTAGTATGAAGATGACATGTCAGCATTTGATTACTATGAAGGTGACATGTCAACATTAGGGTTAGGATTGTGTTTAAGGTTGTCATCATGACAACCTTGGATTTATATAAAGTACATAACAAATATTTTGGCAACTCACTCAATACATTGATTTGATCCCACCGATGCCAGTATAGTTGTTTTGATTTATATTAGGGGTCAATTTTTTTTATTTACCCTGGACGCCGGCTCTGATTGTGATTGTAAGGTTGGAACATTAACTTTAAAGTATCAGGGTCTTCCAATTGAAGGAAATTCTAAAAGGGTGTGAGTGGATGCGCTGGTTTTCAGTACAGAATCCATAACTGTAAATGGCTTGTGCCTTGAAGAAGAGGCAATCTATGTGATGTGAATGAAATTTGCACATATCAAAACAGAAAGTACATAACATGACAAAAACTAAAGGACCTAATTTGTATTGTATACTTTCTTTCTTTCATAAATATGATAGTTGTGTCCAAAATTTATAAACTGAAATATTACTATCATATGCTACTTTCATCTAAAATGTGACTGAAAATTAATAACTTGAAGATCTTCTCAGGATCTAGTTTCCCTTTAGGATTCTTCGAAGTTCGTCGGAGAATCCTTGCAACAGAATCGGCTTTCGGATAACTCCATTAAATCCAATATGCATACATTTTTCCCGCAAACCTTCTCCCGAGCTTGCTGTCAAAGCAACGACGATAGGCCAATTACGGCTTTTAAACTTCCGGATCCTCGAAGTAACTTCAAATCCATCTAAATCAGGCAAGTGAAGATCCAAAAGAATGACTTCAAAGGGAGATCCACCAGCAGGTCCAATAAGGCTAAGACATTCTAATCCGGAAGAAACTGATGTGACAACACAGCCGAGTTTCTGAAGAAATTTACGTGTTACTACTCTATTAACATCGTCGTTGTCAGCCAACAAGACTTGCAGACCACGGAACAAAGAATTTGAACTCGACGACTCTGAACTCTCTCCTGGTTCGGGGATGGTTACAGCGATTGATCGACGCAACTGAAACCGTAGAGCCAGGGTCATGACTTGAGGAAAGCCTCTAGCGTTTGGTACCGACCGAATGCTCCCTTTCATTGACTGTCATAAACAAAAGTACAAAATCAATGCAGAGAAAATATAATTTACAGAAAACAAAAACAGTTCCAACTTCAAATATAGTATACCAATTAATCATTAAAATTTCATGGATCTTCAACAAATCTATGAATAAAATGTATCTAGAGACAATCATGACTAATAACTAATCCACAAGTTATATGTATTTAATCGAATGTTCGCATGATAATGAAGGTAAGTAAAACAAATACAACTACGTAAATTAAATCGCAAGTTCTATGCGTAAAACATTTCAATTTCATAAGACAGAACTTGAAATTTTTGAAATGGATTCCAAAATGCTATATCACAATGTCATTATGAAGCAATGCAGAAATAATGCTGTATGTCTCACCTGGATTATCTTCTTGCAATTAATGAAGCTCAACTTTTCATCGAACGCCCGATCACTCGTACGCGTCCTACCTGAAAGCCGGCCTGAAGAAGCTGAGGTCTCGGATTCAGAATCACTGCTATTGATCCCAATCTCAAATCTAACATCTACATCACCGCTAGACGAGCTTGGTCTCCAAGTTGCATATCCCTGATCAGTCCTTCCTCGGCTTCCCGATTCTGCAAAAACTCGAAAGACAAGAATACCTCCACCGTGGTTACCATCTATAAGGTTCCTAACCATGTGCAAAATCACTTGAAAGACCCTCTTCTCATCGCCGATAACATAGTTAGGCAAGGATTTATCAACCTCAACCTTAAATCCATAACCCTTACATAAACTCATACACTTAGCAATGCAAGCTGCTTCTTTCAACATGTTATGTAACCCAAAACATTTCATCTCCAAAGTAAATCTTCCACTTCCAACATCCCTATCCGAATTATCCATAGCATCGTTCATCAAGTTCGATACAACGCTGCTTGTCCTTACCATCGAATCCACAATAAGTTTCTGTTCATTTTTCAAATTCTCATCTTGCAACATTGAAAGCAAACCCATAACTGAATGCATTGGCCTTCCCATTCCATTACTCATAACTTTCTGAAAAACCGCTCTAGCCTCACTCGCCATCATAGTCTTCCTTTTCTCCTGTTGCAATGATTGGTTTTGCTCCTCCAATTTCTCCCTCATGAGCTGCGATTCTTCGAGAATTGCAGCATGAGAAAGAGCCACAGTTACCTGATCGGCAACAACTTTAATAATCTCCATCTCTTGATTGCTCCAAGATCTATCCTCTGCGCTAGGAAGTACCAAAACAAGTATCGCGTAACAAGCTTCCGTTACTTCTGACGCTCCTCCTTTGAAATCGCTAACACGAAGCATTCGCATTCGGATTGCAGCAACCGGTCCTACATCAACAGAAACTCCACTACTAGCAGAAGCAAGCGGTGAATCAGAATCAATAACGTTAACTACATTATCTCCCTTAACTCGTACAACATCCGGATCAGTAATCGGTATAGAGGAGTTAACATTCCTCCCATTCAATTCATGAGTGAGGCTCATTTCAGTTTTATCAACATTAGGCATCCACACAGCACAATTCTGCAACCCTAAAGTTTTCGACAGCTCAACCAAAGTAGTATACAGAATCTTATGTCTATCGAGCGATTTTCTAATCTCTTGAGTAAGCATTCTCACATGCATTCCAGCCTCATTCTGTTTCGTGATCATACCAACCTCGATTCCAAGCTCCCTCGTCTTAAGCTTGAGCAAAAACTCTCGAACCTTCACTTTAAGAAGCAAAGGGATCAAAGTGATCAATGTTATGGCAGTTGCACATGAAACCATTGCAGTGAGGACTTTCAAGACAGTCAGTGTCACGATGGTTTGAAAAGTGTGAGGTCCATAAGTCCAACTATTCAACAAATGTGTCATTCCACAAAGGACTATGAATGCAAGGAACTGAAAAAGAACCCATTTGAATGGAATGTTTGAGCAACTAATAAAATAGAGAAGCTCGATAGGGATTGAGAAATACGCGATGGCGATTAAGAAATCTCCGATTTTCTGGCATTCTAGAATATTCTCAATAGTCCACCAGCTTGTGTCATCATCGCAGTTGCATTTTGGAAATCCATTAGCAGTTGCAGATACACACAATAGAAGCAGGAAAGTTAAAAATCCAGATGCTGTTGATTTATACATTGTTCCAGTTGGTTCTTCAACAATTTTGCAACTTCAATATTTTGGTTCTGTCATTGTCAAAACAGTTTCAAACTCAGTAAGATCCAAATCATAGAAAACACAGAAATTTGAGATCCCAAAATAGATCAATAATAAATAAAAAAAATAGAGCATAATCCAACTAGATTCTCTACCAATAAACAAATTTATAAATAGAAAAATAAATCTGCAGAATTACACCCCCCACATTAGTTTATTATAAATAAATAAAAGCAAAAGAAACCAGTATATTCCAATCTTAATATTCTTAACATTATAGACATAACATCAACACTAACACGTCGACGCCAATCACAGTTTGAAAAAATAAATAAGTTAAACGTCTCACAAAGTATCAATGTCAGTTTCAGACACACAGGAACACTAACAAGAGACGGACACTAACAAGAGATGCCAAAATTTAGTTAAAGATACATTATTCCTAGCCATAAGAAAGAACCAAATGAAAGAGTCATCCACCACCCATTAGTTTATTATACATTAAACAAGTGCAACTATACCCACCATCATCAACTTCATTGGAAAGAAAGAAAGAATACAAAGAAACACACTTTATCATGTAACAAATCCCAACATTTATTATTTTTCTATCTATCTTTCCATTGGTCATTTATATATTTATACATATAGAAAGAGAGGGGGGAAGTACCTGGCTTGGCTTTATGAGCAGAAAAACAGCAACCTCGTACAACGTAAACAGGTGAGAAGGTGAAGTTTTCGACCCTTTTTGCCGGAAAAAATGGTAGTTTAAGCTTTTATAATCTACACAAAAATATCAAAACTTTAGAGATACCCAGAAACATAATGCAAAAAATAATTTTTCTGTACAGAATATATGAATATATTATGAACATGTTGGAAAACATGATATTATTAAACAAAAGTATGGTAAAGTAAGTCGTGGCAATGTCTTTGTATTCATAATGACGTTACATATTATGACAGTAAAAACAATTTAGAAGTATGGTTATGAAGAATGTGTTTGTTTGAGAAAGTGACAAACCGTGAAACAATTGCGCCGTTGTTTGGATTGCGAAAACTTGTAACGAAATGACTTGAAATGAGTTTATATACAAAAAGTGAGACAGTGATGAGAGAGAGAAAGAAAGAGTTGGAGAGAGAGAAATAGAACAATATTAAAATGGTTCCATGTATTCTAACATGAAGAGAATTTGGACGCTTTTTTTTTGACGTGAAAAGTCTCTCTCTTCCCCAAATAGTTCACTTCTTTTTTTAATCAGTATAGTTTGGAAAATTCTCATAATCTTATGATTATCTACTCAACATAAAAATAAATAAAATGCAATTTACAAAATAATGTTTTTGAAATATATGATTATTTCAATTTGAATGCATTAACCGTCTAAGAAATTTTACTCTATAAATAAACCGTCATATTTTAAATCACGTTTGACTTTTATTTTAAACCTATCCTTGTAATTATTATGAAGGATTGTGATGAAACAATCTTTAAAAAAGGAAAATTAGACCTAACCTCTTCTCTTTTGTATTAATTGCATATAGACACTTAATTTTTTGAAAAATGGATGTATATAGACACTTTAGTACTCTATAGGTTTATTAAATATAATATTTGATATCATATAATTTAATAATATATTATCTTTTTATGCTTCATATTTTAAAATGAATTTAAATTAAGTTAAATTTGTTGTATTGAATATTGAAATTTGACCGATCTTCCGATATTAAAGAATTATTTTGTTATTTGGCATAATTACATCAAGGTTTTTTAAGTTATTTTATTATAACAAGTTGGTCTCTTAATTTTTTTTGTAATAATTTGATCTTTTAAAAAAAATTGGTTGAATTATGATCTGACTTTATTTTTTTGGATTCTACTTTATTTACTTAGGTTGTAAATATATGTATTTTGTTACAACTTTATGTATTTTGAGTGATTGATTTAATTAAAGATTAAAAAAAATAACTGGGCACACATTTGTTAACTTAAAGGATCAAATTGTTATAGAAAAATCTTAAGAGATTAACTTTATTATAATAAAATAACTTTAAAGGATAGCTGATATAACTATGTCTTGTTATTTTGTATTATTTGAAAAATGTATACTCTCTATTTCTTATTATATTTGCTATTAATTATTTTTTACTAATTATAAAATAATACTCATAGATTTATAAGGTATATTTTCTTTTTATGAATTTTTAGTTTTATATAAAGTATTTAATTTTTAATGATGATGACATTCAATGTTTCATAGTTTATACATAGAAATATTTTTTAAAAATTCCAAAAAGTACAATATTTAATAAATACGAGAGAAAATACTAGTCGTCCTTAAAAAATTAATCACTAATTTTCAATATAAAATACTACCTCAATATCAATGGAATCCATATTAATCTCCACTTTATGCAACCCTAACACCTTAGTAAGATTGAGACCTTCAAAAATTGGGAGTGCATTATCCTTTCTTTGAAAATATTTTGAATGATGTTAAAGCAAGTATTTGTGTATATTGGACATGTCTCTTTATGTCTATATATGCATATTCATATTAGGATACTTAAAATCATATTAGAGATGTTTTACAAGTTAAAAATCAAGTTTTTATGTGAAAAACTAGTCTATATGTCAACATATAAAGTTGTTTAGGTTGACACATAGAAGCCTATGTTCAGTATGTGTCAATACATAAGGTTTCTAGGTTGATACATAAAATCCATTGTTAAGTATAGGTCGACACATGCAGCATTCAGGCTAACACATAGAAGCAAAATTGCTTCTATAGGTCAACACGTACGCATTTCAGGTCGAATCATATTGAATATTTTCAAAATCAAAAGTTTCTATCCATTTCAGGCCGACACATAATACCTTCAGCTCGACACATAATACCTTCAGGTCGACACATAGAAACAAAATTTCTTCCATAGGTCGACACATATGTTAGATAGAGGCAACTTATCTAGAGCGGAGTTGAATAGATCCCAAGTTAAAAATGAGCTTGTAAAAATTTTGTTTTTAAACTTTTTGTTAACTATGACAAACGGAAAAACATCCAGATTAATTATCGTCTAATCTGAACCGTTATTGAAAAGCTCGGATATGCGTTAAACCAATGTTATATGAAATGATAATGATAAACTACAAAGACAATATATTTCATCAAACAATACGTTTGAATGTAATCACAATAGTAATGTGTTTCCAATAAAATATAAAACAATAAACACAATGAAGCAAACTATCAAACACTTGATATGCAATCAATGTTGTCATATTTTTCTTAATGCTTTGTTGATTTCAAAAAACCAATTACAATCTTATGGATTGTAATCAACTCAACAAAACAGTTTCAAAGTTTCAGAACGTTTATCTAAACGTGTCGATTGCACAATCAACGAATTTAACAATTGGCAATTGAAAGTAAATGAAAGAGAGGACACGAGGATTTGTTTAGGAAGTACATCAATCATCCTCGCTATAGCTACGTCTACTGTAACACCCTTCTAACTCACATATATTTCTGCATGTAATTTTTACGAAAAACAAAACAATTAACCACAAGAGCATCACATTTTCATATAACTTCATATATCAAACAGTCTTGCTCCGTAACATGGGTTGCTAAACACATAAACATAAATATCATCTTTAGCAATATTAATTAAATTACTTCAAACTTCGCAGCGGAATAAATGATTCTTAAAAACTTCTTCATAAAATAATCAATACAATGAAAAGTAGTTCAAACATCCATAAATCATCACACTTCATATTTATAAAAGTAATACAAAATATTCAAAATAACAAAAATACTCAAGGTTCACAATCAATCGATCTCAACCCCGATGTTACATATCAGAGCAAGACCCACTGGACTCAACAGAAACTAAATAAGCGCACTCTAAAGCTACCTCATAAGCTTCCTGGACTAATCTTGATCACCTTCAAGTTACCCACGTTTCGATGCAACATTTTCAAACAGAAAGGGTGAGAAAATTATAATCATTATAAAATGCATAAATAAAAGATATAGTAGTTATGGCATGGGAATAACAATAACTTAACATCATCTACTACATCCGTAACATAATAGCAATCACTAGTTCTTCACATCAAAACACTGCAAATTGGGAATCAATCAAACACGCCACTTAATTCAAATAACGTGCAATGCCACAAATAATGAAATGCAGCATAAATAGACTCATGCATGCGGTACCAAACATCATTGATGGCTTAGTCATCGTTATCTCCAAACATCCCCCCCAATAGGATCAGTTCCCACTTGGAACCAAAGCACTTCACAAAATTGCACTCAATCCACACTATGGGATTGAGGTCATCACTGGACCATATTATCCTTCATATATCAATGGATCAATATCCTACAAAACATCATTGGACTAATCATCCTAACAAATGCTATGAATGCATGATGCGCAACAACACATAAAACACGACCACAACTAGTTAAACCGCATCACCATTCATCATATTAATCATATCGCATCGCATGCTTCATAATACAGATATCATCACAACAACATCAAAACATCATAGAACACAAGTCAAGTAACAATAAGAAATGGTTAAAATCAAATTCATAACTAAATTTCTTTCTCCATCTCACGGGTTTTATTTTATTTTTTTACAGTTATTTAATAAAATAAAATTTATATGATCTAATTTTTATTTTACAATTAAGTAACTCATTTTTAAAATTTACACTCATAACTAAATATATTTAATATTGTATCAAATTATATAATACTTCTTATTTGTGTCGATAACTAACTTTTTATCCCATGGATCATTATCAACATGATACCTATTTTATTTTTAATCATTATTAATTGAATTTATAGGATTGTTCACTTTATAATTAAGTAACTAATTTCAAATTTACATGTGTATGTATATATATTTTATACCGTATCAAATTGGATAATACTCGATAACCATGTAAACAACTATTTTTTCATTTCACAAGTCATAATCAATACAATACATATTTAATACAATTGAATTTATATGATTATTTTTCATTTTTATTTAAAAATTCATTTCAGATGTATATAAATACATTTTATAAAGTACCAGTGGTACGTGTCCGCTGCATGACAACTCGCATGTCTCTTGGCATAGCAAGAAACAAGCTAGTGTTACATTATCTAAAGCTGAAGTAAAATATGTTGTTTCGGTTAGTTGTTGTGCACAAGTTATATGAATGAAACAACAGTTATGTGATTGTGTAATTAATCTCAGGATCGTCCCAATAAAATGCGACAACACTAGAGTCATAAGCCTCATAAAAAATTCAATACTTCACTCTCAAACTAAATAGATATAGGTACCGTTTCATTAGAGATCATGTCGAAAAAGGGGATTGTGTAATTGAGTTTGTGTACTCGTCTAATATGAAGTGAAAGATATTATTACTAAACCTATTACTAAAGAAATTTTATTTTTCATAAGAACTGATTTATGAATCTTAAACTAATCATGCATGGATTAAATATGCTAAATGTTTCTTCTCCTTCTCCTTCTTCTTTTTCTTCTTTTTTCATTTCTCTATGTGTTTTACGTGATCTATGTCCTTGTGTATCTAAAGCCTTTTAAAGGCTCTCTAGTTGAATTCTATAGGAAGCATGTGCAAGTGAAAGGCTACATTACACCAAAGGCCACCTTTGGAGAGTAAGAACGAGCAGAAGAAATTTAAGTGAGGTACTTGGTTATTGATGCCCTCTCTTCTTACAATATGATTATAGGGCGGCAGACTTATAACTAGTTTGGCTCCATTTTTTTCACTTTGTATTTGTGCATGAAGTACCCGCTCCTTAACGGGCGGATATGGTTATCTAATGTGATTTGGAAATCACCAGGAAGTGCTACGTAGAGAGCCTCAAGCTAAAAAGGATACGCATTCTAGGCACGAACACCAGAAAAGTAGGCTCAAGAATAAAGCCACCAGGAGAAATTTGCTAGGGCGAGGAGACTCCCCGTCTAACTAGTGCCCTTGTCTTGTTCCAAGGCCTCCAACAACCTCTAGCTTTTGGTATAAATATCTTTGTATTTCTTGAGCTTCACCTCCATCTGCTTTTCGTCCTGATATCTCCTCTTTCGATCGACATCCTCTAACATCAACGCCCTCAATAGAAGGTTATCATTTATGCCTATAAATGCAAGAGGCAACTGTTAGTTACCAATTTGTGTAAATATCTTAGGTAATTTTTGGTAACTCTCAAGTCTTTTTGTGGTTAATAGTAGTATTTTATTGTCATTTGGTATATATTTATTCTTATATTTATATTATTGTTGAATAGTTCTTATCTTTGCAATCTATGTTGGATTTTGTAGTTTTTATAGATAATTGGAAGCTTGGACCATGGAAAAAGCACTTTGAAGATGTTCCAAGACCAAAGCCAAGGATTGCTGAAAAGAGGTAGCGCGCTAAGCGAGGTTGAGCCCGCTAAGCGCGCTTTTGAAGAAAAGAAGGAAGTTCTGGCAGAGAGTTCCGCGCTAAGCGAGGTCTGGAGCCCGCTTAGCGCGGTTGGGCGGTTTAAGCAATTATTGATAGCGCGCTTAGCGGGCTGCACCGCGCTAAGCGCGGTCTGCGAAACTTTGTTTATTTGTTTATGGGCCAAATCACTTTTGAAGAGAGTAGAGATATTTTTAGAGAGAACCAAGAGCATAATACACTGTAGCAAACATAGAATTGAAGATTGAAAGCCTTGATCGTCGATTAATCGCCTTTGATGCTTGTTGATCTTCATCCTTTCCTTCTTATGCAAGCTACCATTCTCATGGATAGCTAAATCCCTTTTGTATCAAGATAAGATGTAATCTTCCTAGCCTTTTGTATGTTTTTCTTGTGAATATATGTGTATGAACAAGTAATGATCAATATAGATGGTTTAGTTTGTTTATTAAAGCTTTTCTTTGGTATAAATGTTTGAGACATCAATGTTTGTATCTAGACCTAACTCATCATCTTTCAAACTATAAGTTGCAGACATGGATTTAGAGTTTGATGTTTACTAAGTATCGGTTTTAAAACGTTATTTGTATTGTTTAAACGGTGGAGAAATCGTCGGTTAAACAATACGGTAAATCTAACTATATCGTTGCGGACACGGACGATATAGGTGTCGATACGTAATTATATTGATCGTTAGCAAGTTCATAAACATCTATTTATAAGGAAACATACAAATTTAGGTCGATGAAATCGAATCTTGATACATTTTCTTTAACTTAGAACTTTCATTAATTTACTCTTTGCTACTAAAAGAATTGAATGATCTTTTGCAAACCTAAAAATAAAGTAACATTAACTCAAGACAAAATAGGCTATAGAACGGCGGTGATATCGCAATAATCCCTGTGGATACGATAATAACGAAAAGTACACCACAATACTCTTTCAACAAAATGGCGCCGTTGCCGGGGATTGTTGTTTAGATATTGCAAGCATTGCAATAGTTTGTTTTGTATTGAGTCTTATAATTAATATCTTGTTTCTAAATTTATTTTCCTTGTGTTTGTTAATTTGCTTGGTTAGTTTTTCAGATTACAGCTTATGCGAGGACGTATACCTGCAGATCAACTCCTTTTTTATCCTGAGATTGAGAGGACTGCTCGTAGAGAGAATAGCAAAACTCGTAGGAGGAGACAACTAGCTAGGGAAAGAAGACAACAACAAGAAGCATCTTCTTCTTCAACTCCGGTTGAAAACTTGGTTGAGGAAGAAATGGCTGCGGATCCTATTGTTCCAGTTCGAGGGCCTTGTGTTAATAGCCCTCGACTCAATGCACAATTTGCTCGTGATCAAGCCAATGGAAGAAACTCCGAGATGAAAACGGGGTTACTTCAATTACTTTATCAGAATCCTTTCACAGGGGAAGATCACGAGGATCCATTTACTCATCTAACAAAGTTCTACGAGATCGCCGGAACAATTGGTGCTCCGGAAGACCAAGAAGAACAGGTGTTCAGGAGACTTTTTCCTCATTCCTTAATTGGAAAAGCTAAGGAATGGTACCTTGATCAACCAAATAATGTCATGACAAATTGGAACGAGTTAGAAGAGAAGTTCTTGGATCGGTTCTTTCCTCACAATAGGTTCATGGAAGCGAAAACTTCTATTGCGGTGTTCTCTCAAGGTTCGAATGAATCTCTCAATGAAGCATGGGAGAGGTTCAATTCCATGGTTAGAAAGTGCAAAGGTCATGGGTTTGATGAATTGTCTCAAATCCATATCTTTAGAAATGGACTCCAACCTCAACCAAAAACTCTTTTAGATGCTACCGCGGGTGGTTCGTTGATGTCAAAAACTGCTGCAGAAGCGATTGCTATCATTGATAGAATGGCTTTGAATGATCATCAAGGGCAACACAACCGTAGTGCATTGCAAAGAAAACCGGGAGTTCTTGAATTGAATACTAGTGATGCAATACTTGCTCAAAACAAGTTATTGACACAACAAGTAGAATTGCTCACTCAACAAATGTCAAAACCCCCTCAACAAATCAAAGAGATAAATGGGAGCCCTTCTAAAAATCAACATGTGATGTGTTGTGAATTGTGTAGGGGTGACCATCAAACAGGTTTTTGTCCTCCACCGGGTGAAGAGGTGAATTATGTGTCTAATCCTAATCAAGGATATGGTGGGAGACAACAACAACAACCTTACAACAATAACCAAGGTTACCAACAAAGAGGTAATCAAGGTTATCAACAAGGATGGAGGCCGGAAGCGGGCCCATCGAATCGTCAAAATCCTTATCAAGGCGGTTACAATCAACAACCTCAACAAACAAAGCTTTCAATCGAGGACACTCTTAGCCAATTCATGCAATTGCAAATTGCAAGCCAAAAGAGTACGGATGCCGCAATAAAGAACCTTGAAACTCAAGTCGGGCAATTGTCAAAGCAACTTGCCGATCAAAACAAAGGTCCTTTTCCGGCTACTACACAAGAAAATCCTCGTGAGCATTGTAAGTCAATTCTAACTCGTAGCGGTAGAAATATTGATATGGGTGTAGGAGAGATAGTTGAGGAGGAAATTGTTGAGAGTGAAAAAGATAGGGTGATTGAAGTAGAAAAAAATGTTGAGGGTGATTTAGTTGAAAATGAGAAAGAGAAAGAATTAGTGGAAAAAGAAACTCTTGAGAAAGTTGTAGAAAAAGAGAGAAAAAAATTGAGTGTGAGTGAAAAGGGAAAGAAGAAGGTGGATGATTCTATACAAGTGAAGAAATTACCTTACCCTCCCGGTCCGTCAAAGAAAGAAGATGCAAAGCACTATGCTCGGTTCTTGGACATTTTTAGCAAGTTGCAAATCAATGTTCCTTTTTCCGAGGCATTAGAGCAAATGCCGATGTATGCAAAATTCATCAAAGACATCATCACTAAGAAGAGAAGATTCTTGGATCCGGAGGTAGTAACGGTGAGCTCTTGTTGTAATGCGTTAATTCAACGCACTACTCCGATAAAATCGAATGATCCTGGGCGGGTAACCTTACCGGTGTCTATTGGAAATGTTCACATAGGCAAAGGTTTGGTAGATACCGGTTCTAGCATTAATTTGATCCCATTGTCTATGGTGAGAAGATTAGGAATCAACGATTTGAATCCGACAAGAATGACGTTATCATTAGCGGATAAATCCACAGCCCATCCTCATGGAGTTGCGGAAGACTTGCTTGTCAAGGTTGACAAATTTTGGTATCCTGTTGATTTTATTGTCATAGACATGGAAGAAGATCCTGAGATTCCATTGATCTTAGGAAGGCCTTTTATAAAGACGACCCGAATGATGATAGATATTGATGATGGCTTAATGAAATTAAGGTACCAAGATGAAGAATTATGTCTTGATCTCTTTGAAGCCATCAAGCATCCTAATGATGAGGATGATTGTTTTAGAATCGATGCGACCGAAAGGGCTATTATGAAAGTGGAGAATCAAATGCACTTGTCAAATCCTCTTGAGAAGACTTTAATGGAAGCTCTTGAAGTTCTCACCAAAGATCAAGAGAAGGAAATTGAAGATTGCTTGAGAAATTTAGAGGCTTGTGAGGAGATGAATCCATTTGAAACTCAAATTGAAGAGTTGAAGGATGAACCTAAAGTTGAAGAGCAAAAGGTGGAGTTGAATGTGTTACCATCTCACTTGAAATACGTGTTTCTCGGTGACAATTCTACTAAGCCGGTTATCATTAATAATGGTTTGTCTAGCAAGGAAGAGCATCGATTGAAGGAAGTATTGATAAAGAATCAAGAAGCAATAGGATGGGTTTTATCCGACTTGAAGGGTATTAGTCCGGCCTATTGTATGCATAAGATTATGTTAGAAGATGATTTTCGGCCCGTAGCACAACCTCAAAGGCGATTGAATCCAACCATGAAAGAAGTTGTTAGAAAAGAGGTTGTGAAGTTATTAGAGGCGGGGATGATTTATCCCATCTCCGATAGCGAATGGGTGAGCCCGGTGCATGTGGTTCCTAAGAAGGGTGGATTGACAGTTGTGAGAAATGAGAAGAACGAGTTGATTCCTTCGAGAGCGGTGACCGGGTGGCGTATGTGTATTGATTATAGGAGGTTGAACCAAGCAACAAGAAAAGATCACTTTCCATTACCTTTTATGGATCAAATGTTAGAGAGGTTAGCCGGAAGAAATTTCTATTGTTTCTTGGATGGTTATTCGAGATACAATCAAATATCAGTGAATCCGGCGGACCACGAGAAAACTGCTTTTACATGTCCTTTTGGCGTTTTTGCATACCGAAGAATGCCATTTGGACTATGTAATGCTCTTGCAACATTTCAAAGGTGCATGCAAGCTATCTTCTCTGATTTGATCGAGAAAAGCATTGAGGTGTTCATGGATGATTTTTCTGTGTACGGGTCGTCATTTGACTTGTGCTTGAAAAACCTTGATGTGGTGATGGAGAGATGCATTGAAACAAATTTGGTTCTCAACTGGGAGAAATGCACTTTCATGGTGACGAATGGGATTGTTCTTGGCCACAAGGTTTCTTCAAAGGGGCTTGAGGTCGATCCGGCAAAAATTGAAGTTATTGAAAAGCTTCCCCCTCCGGTGAATGTGAAAGGCATAAGGAGCTTCTTGGGACATGCTGGGTTCTATAGAAGATTCATCAAGGATTTCTCCAAGGTCGCAAAGCCTTTGAGTAATTTGCTCAACAAAGGTATGGAATTTAATTTTGATGAATCATGTCTAAAAGCTTTCCTAGAACTTAAAGCAAATTTGACCACCACACCCATAATTGTCGCTCCTAATTGGTCGCTTGAGTTTGAACTCATGTGCGATGCGAGTGACTATGCGGTTGGTGCGGTCTTAGGCCAAAGGAAGAACAAACAATTCCATGCTATACATTATGCGAGCAAAGTTTTAAATGAGGCACAGGTTAACTATGCCACTACCGAAAAAGAATTGCTCGCAATGGTATTTGCATTGGAAAAGTTTCGCTCTTACCTCATTGGTTCTAAAGTGGTGTGTTATACTGATCATGCTGCAATCAAATATCTTCTCACCAAGCCTGATTCAAAACAGAGGCTTATTCGGTGGATTCTTTTGCTTCAAGAATTTGATCTTGAAGTGAAAGATAAGAAAGGTACAAAAAATTTGATTGCAGATCATTTGTCTCGGTTAGTGAATACCGAGGTGACAAACAATGAAAAAGAAGTGAGGGAAGAATTCCCCGATGAAAAACTATACATGGTACAAGAAGTTAGACCCTGGTTCGCAGATATGGCTAATCACAAAGCATTTGGCTGGATACCGGAGGATCTAACTTGGAATCAAAGAAAAAAGTTTTTAAACGATGCTAATTTTTATGTTTGGGATGATCCTCACTTGTTTAAGTTGAGTAGTGACAATCTTTTGAGAAGATGTGTCGCGGATGAGGAGACAAAAAGCATTTTGTGGCATTGCCACAATTCGCCGTATGGTGGTCATTTTAATGGTTTGCGTACGGCCACAAAAGTCCTTCAATCGGGATTTTGGTGGCCTACTTTGTTCAAAGATGCTTACCACCATGTTGCCTCATGCGACAGTTGTCAACGAACTGGTGGAATAGGGAAAAGAGAGGAAATGCCCCTCCAAAGTATTGTAGAAGTAGAAGTATTTGATTGTTGGGGCATTGATTTTGTTGGACCCTTCCCTTCCTCTATGTCAAATGAATACATCTTGGTAGCTGTGGATTACGTGTCTAAGTGGGTGGAAGCGATTGCTTCACCCAAAGCGGATGGTAAGACCGTGATAAAGTTTTTGAAGAAATATATATTTTCGCGGTTTGGCTCGCCAAGAGTATTAATTAGTGATGGTGGATCTCATTTTTGTAATGCCCCGCTTGAGAAAGTGTTGGAGCAATATGGAGTAAAGCACAAGGTGGCTACTCCATATCATCCACAAACTAATGGGCAAGTTGAGAGGACCAATAGAGAAATTAAGAGAATTCTTGAGAAAACTGTGTCTAGCTCTAGGAAGGATTGGTCGATGAAGCTTGATGAAACCTTGTGGGCGTATCGGACCGCTTTCAAAGCACCGATCGGTCTTACACCATTCCAAATGGTGTATGGTAAAAGCTGTCACCTTCCCGTAGAACTAGAACATAAGGCATATTGGACCTTGAAGCTTTTGAATTTTGACCACAAGTTGTGTGGAGAGAGAAGAAAAATCCAACTTAATGAGTTGGAAGAGATGAGATTGCATGCCTATAAGTCTAATTCGATTTACAAGGAAAAGACCAAATTCTATCATGATAGTAAGGTTAGAATGAAGGACTTTAAGGTAGGGCAATTAGTTTTACTTTTCAATTCCCGGTTAAGACTTTTTCCGGGAAAGTTGAAGTCTAAATGGTCCGGACCGTTTTTGGTCAAAGAGGTTAGAAACCATGGGGCTATTGTGATAGAGGACCAAAAATCAAAGCAAGAATGGGTAGTTAATGGTCAGAGGTTGAAGGTTTATCGAGGATGCGATTTTAATCGTGAAACTTGTGTTTTATCGTTTGGTGATCCTTGATTGCCTTTGGCCGTCGAGCTGACCGACGTTAAACAAAGCGCTTATTGGGAGGCACCCCAATTTGTAAATATTCAGCTTGTTTTATGTGTTTTTTACCGTTTATGTTTTTTGCGTTCTGGTCGAGCCAAAATCAGTCTACCGGTAAAGTTACACTTGCTGGTAGAAGAAAAATTTTTCTGTGTTCTGTTAAGCCCGCTTAACGCGCTCTAGCCCGCTTAGCGCGCTTTGAAGATTTTTGAACCCTTAGTTCCAGAGAGTTGCGCGCTTAGCGCGCTCCTAATCCCGCTTAGCGCGGGTCAGTTTTCAGAAAAAAAAAATATTTTTGAATTTTGGGCCTTTGTTTGTTAGACCCGGCCCAGCGCGTTCTGAATGGAGAAAATAGGGTTTTGAGGTTTTGTGGCCTCATTTCCCTCATTTTGCTCTCCTAAAGAATTTCCTCTCTTTGCTTCTCCATTTTTGTGTTGTTTAGCAATCTAACTCCTTGCTTTTTCTTCTCCTTCATCATCACCAAGGTAATTTCTCTATTTCCTTTGCTATTTCTTTATGCTTGTTTTATATATTAGGGTTTAATTTTAGTTTAGGAATAGAAATTTTGTGGTTAGGGTTGTTGTTTTGAAAACTTAGTGATTCAATCTGGTTTCCAGTGCTTTGTGCTTGTTTAGAATCATATTTGGGTGCTGGAAATGCATGGATGAAACCCTGGTTCGCAGGGGATTTTTTCTGCAAATCGCAGAGCCCGCTTAGCGCGGTAGGCGCGCTTAGCGCGGTCTGGGGATTTCAGAAAAATCCCCTCTTCTCCCTGTTTTTGTTTGATGCAGGGGGAGTGATCTTTTGCTTTAATTCTTGCTGTGGCTGTTTAATTTTTGTTATGTATTGTGTTAACATGTTGGTTTTGTGGTGCCGTGTTCCTAATTATTTCAGATGGGACCGAAATTCCTGGGCTCTAAGAAAAGAAAGACCGGAACCGAAGGTGGCAGTTCTTCTCAAGCACCTAGGGCTATTCCGTTTAATCAAAACCGTTTTAAGAGTCATGTCCAGGAGGCGAGGTACAAGAAGTTAGAGGTTAGGACATGGTGGCCAGAGCGAATTGTGAGGATCAATCCTGAGGGAACCTATGGGTGGTGTCATCGCACCATTGAGGAGTATGGTTGGCTTAGACTTTGTGAGCCTGCACCTAAGTTTCATTTGGAGATTGTAAGAGAGTTCTATGCTAATGCCGTTCCAAATGAAGAATTTCCGGTTGAAGGTGTTCCCTTTGAGTTCAAAACTTGGGTGCGTGGTAAGGAAATTGATTTTTCTCGTCAGGCTATCCGTGAGTTTCTTGGAACTCAATTACCTTTTGAGGATGGTGAGCTGTGTGGGTATCATGTGCAATTAGCAAGGGGTAATTTCGATTGGGAGCATCTGAGGGAGGTCTTGTGTTCGGTTGGGCAGTCTTATGATCTTAATCCTTCACAACAGCCCCAGAAATTCTCTAGGAAGTCGTTGTCTACTAATGCTCAGATTCTCATGTCTGTGGTCCTTCATAATTTGAGGCCTAGGAGTCACACTTCTTCTTTACCTGCTGAGTCTGCTGCTTTGGTTGCTCGTATGATTGAGCATGAGCCGATTGATATTACTCGCATTATTGCGAATGAGCTGAAGAGGGTTGCTTTGAGTGGAACTCGCCATGGTGATCGTGCTCCCTGCAAGTTGATATTCCCGGGTTTGATCATGAATTTGTGCAGGAAAGCTAGAGTGCAGATTCCTTCTGAGGGGCTTATGTCCATTGACACTTTTATTGATGATACTTTTATTGAGCGTTATTGTTTATCCAGGTTAACTGTTGTTCCTGTTGCTGCTGCTCGCCCTGCTCGCCGCCGTAGTGATCCTGATAGAGAGGAGAACTTGGCATTTCATATGGCACATCAGAGAGCATTCATGTTTATGCATGACGCTATGTCTCAGCTGAGGTTGCAGATGATGGAGCCCCATGTGGCTCATCCGTGGAGTTCTCGCCAAGATTTGGTGGATTATGCTAATTGGCCTGAGGTCAGTCCATTTCTTGAGGAGGAGGGAGATGGTGGCGAGGATGAGAATGTGGAAGATGATGAGGATGAGTAGTTCTTTTTAGTTGATGCTTAGTATGTTTAGTTAGTATGTTTAGTGCTAGTTTTTTTTATTTTTGACTTAAGCTTTGTAGTTTTTTGTTCCGTCCTTTTATAGGATGAGGTATTTTGAACCTTAGGCATTGCTATGCCTTTTTGGATATTTTGACACCTGTTGGTGTTTGTTTTTAATTTATTAAGTTTTTAGTTTAATTGCTTTTATTTCTATATACATATGCAATTGTGTTTTTAAATTTTTGTTGTTGTTCTTGTGAAAGTGCTTCCTTTGATGAAGCAAGCTTTTACAACCAATTGGGGCGGTGATGATATAGTGTGAAATTAGTACGTGCAAGGTACATTTCTACCGTTCCTTTAATATACCATGAATGAGATGCTTGTAATTGTACAAATGAGATGTCATATTTTCTTTAACAAATATAGTTCAATAATGAATCATTTTAGTTCTAAAACTAGTGTGAGGAGCCTTTCCATTGTACATATATATATTATTTTGTGGTTACCAACAATGTGCGTTTAACTCGTGTTTATTATGTTTAATCTTGCGTTTTTTATTTTAATTGTGTAAAGCATGAAAGTGATCAAAGCATTTTGTTTCGCATTTCGAGTAAAACTTCTCTACCATATATAACCTACCCGGTGAGTGTGTGAACATTTGATAACCACTTTGAGCCTTTTTGCCAAGATTCAATCGATATCATTTCCTTGTTTATATTTGCCGATTTTTGATCTGAATCTTGATGACTTTCTTTTAACCTTGAAGAGTACCATGAAATGTGGTTAGGAATGATTCCTTTTCGCATTAGAATAGAGAGCATTCGTGATTATGTGGTGGTAATATTCAAGTTGGGGAGAATAAAATTTTTTTGGTTGTATTGGTGATGAGAAAAAAATAAGTGATTGCTCGAGAGAGAAAAAGAAAAAAAGAAAAGAAAAAAAAAAGAGGAAAAAGAAAAAGAAAAAGAAAAAGAAAAAGAAAAGAGCTTTGTATATAGCTAGTTTCCTTTAAATTAAAAAGATGAACTCTTGAGCAATAAAATTGTGTGATCGGTTGATAAGGATGTGTGGATATAATCTTGATTTGAATGCTCTCTTAGGAATTGACCCTTTCGTTTCAATGGCCTTGAGAAATGACACTTCCTTGTTAACCAAGCCAAAATACAACCCTAAAGTCTTTGTGATTCTTGCTTTTACGCTTTTTATATAAATGTTGTGTAGATGAATGCATAATTAATTCTGGATGTTGGCGACATTGTTGTGTGAGTGTTAGGTCCTCAATTTTGTCTCTTACTAGAGAAGTGTGTAGGTTGTGATTCAATTTTGAACTTATTTTGTTTTAGGAGTTGTTTACATCAATTGTGTATTTAGTATTAGTATCTCAAGCATGGTATTATTTGAGTAAGGGTGAGATGTTGCTTGTGTGCTTATGGAATTTGAACCACCCAATTGTTTTTGTCTTAGCTTGTGATCTCTTGGTGTATTTGTTTTGTTTGAGGACAAACAAAGGTTTAAGTTGGGGAGAGTTGTTAGTTACCAATTTGTGTAAATATCTTAGGTAATTTTTGGTAACTCTCAAGTCTTTTTGTGGTTAATAGTAGTATTTTATTGTCATTTGGTATATATTTATTCTTATATTTATATTATTGTTGAATAGTTCTTATCTTTGCAATCTATGTTGGATTTTGTAGTTTTTATAGATAATTGGAAGCTTGGACCATGGAAAAAGCACTTTGAAGATGTTCCAAGACCAAAGCCAAGGATTGCTGAAAAGAGGTAGCGCGCTAAGCGAGGTTGAGCCCGCTAAGCGCGCTTTTGAAGAAAAGAAGGAAGTTCTGGCAGAGAGTTCCGCGCTAAGCGAGGTCTGGAGCCCGCTTAGCGCGGTTGGGCGGTTTAAGCAATTATTGATAGCGCGCTTAGCGGGCTGCACCGCGCTAAGCGCGGTCTGCGAAACTTTGTTTATTTGTTTATGGGCCAGATCACTTTTGAAGAGAGTAGAGATATTTTTAGAGAGAACCAAGAGCATAATACACTGTAGCAAACATAGAATTGAAGATTGAAAGCCTTGATCGTCGATTAATCGCCTTTGATGCTTGTTGATCTTCATCCTTTCCTTCTTATGCAAGCTACCATTCTCATGGATAGCTAAATCCCTTTTGTATCAAGATAAGATGTAATCTTCCTAGCCTTTTGTATGTTTTTCTTGTGAATATATGTGTATGAACAAGTAATGATCAATATAGATGGTTTAGTTTGTTTATTAAAGCTTTTCTTTGGTATAAATGTTTGAGACATCAATGTTTGTATCTAGACCTAACTCATCATCTTTCAAACTATAAGTTGCAGACATGGATTTAGAGTTTGATGTTTACTAAGTATCGGTTTTAAAACGTTATTTGTATTGTTTAAACGGTGGAGAAATCGTCGGTTAAACAATACGGTAAATCTAACTATATCGTTGCGGACACGGACGATATAGGTGTCGATACGTAATTATATTGATCGTTAGCAAGTTCATAAGCATCTATTTATAAGGAAACATACAAATTTAGGTCGATGAAATCGAATCTTGATACATTTTCTTTAACTTAGAACTTTCATTAATTTACTCTTTGCTACTAAAAGAATTGAATGATCTTTTGCAAACCTAAAAATAAAGTAACATTAACTCAAGACAAAATAGGCTATAGAACGGCGGTGATATCGCAATAATCCCTGTGGATACGATAATAACGAAAAGTACACCACAATACTCTTTCAACAGCAACTTAGATTGGAGAGCCTTGTAATAACCATTGAACTTTTTGGAGAAGAGAAAATGAGAACCTATGAATTTGATGTCATAAGAGCCAACACCACTCCAAAAAGTATTGGGGTGGTGGAGCCTCGCCTTCAGACAATTCATGAGTGCTCGCCTCACCTGGAACAGGAGAGACGTTACCAGCAGCCTGTGAAAGGCTATCTTTCAGCCTCAGGGCCTTCACATTGGGAAAATAAGGAGCTTGTTCCTCAGCTTGTCTTTTTTTCCTTTAGTAATAAAGCCCTCTAGATGACTCTAGGGACTATCAATCCCCCCACTAGCGGCTTAGATCCTCTCCCATCTTTTCCTCCGTTCCTCCATATAAATCCTCGTCATCTGATTTACAAAACAATGCATAGTCGTCAAATGCGCTATTTAGAAATACCCATAAAATAACTTATCCAAAACTTACCTTGGTAATCAGCAAGATAATCATCGCCTTTCAACCATATATCAATTATTGTGCGTGAATCCATGACCTCAAACTTCCTTAAGAGGTGAACTATCCTCGCCTCTCCAAGGGTAAGGTGCTTACTATCATATCCTAATTCTTGTAGTGGTTGGAGTGAGCCTTAAAATGAGCCTTTCCCAAAATGTCGTCTAAAGACACCCAACCGCCTCTTGAATGTCAGGTAGCATAAAATGAGAAAAATATCTCCACAGTAGGGAAAACATCCAGATCTTCGCATACCATCTCAAAGACCCTGATAAAAACCCCAATTGTTAGGAAGCAGTTGGAAATGTGCCACATTGAGGACCTTTAGGACCTCTACAACAAAAAGGAAAAATGGGAGAAAAATCCCCATATCCTTAATAAAGGGGAGATAGAAGTAGAAATAAGTGGAGGGGGATCAAAAGAGACAGTCATGATAACCCTCTCTGATGGTAAACAAGCCTCTAGGATAACCACCCATTCATCTCCTCTTAGGCAAAATGTCCTTGGTGCCCTTAGGCACGGGAGAAGAGGTAGCCATTATCTTTTTGTTCTTGGGAAAATACAAGAACAAAAAGAAATCACCACAATTGTCAAAGGGATGATTATAATCCTTAAATCCCACAGCTCTACGTTAACCTAAACCTTATTTCAAACCTTTCTTTACAGTCCCTACTTACAACTACTACAAAAGAAAGGAAGAGAAAAAATTACATACCTAAGAGGATTGGAAACGAGGAATCTGGGGTTTGAAGAGAAGCATAACAGTTTGAAAGAGCTTGTGGAAGTCATGAGAGCAGAAAGCTTACATACAGAGCCTCTCACCTTATGTGAGTTGTCATTCTTACACCATCATAAACGGCATAAATATCACCATACAAAACTTCTCACCTTCACGGGCAAGCCTTTACTGTTATAAAACTGCTAAGGCCTATGATTATCCCATACTCCCTACTCGTGTAGGGATACCACACATACATGTACTTTTTGATAATTACAGTTCTCGTATTTCAATGTAAAGAATTGAGAGTATGTTCAAACTATTTGAAATTATTTAAATTATATGACTTAATAAAATTTAATTAATTAAATTATTAAATCTATAATAATTTAATAATTAAAATGTATATAATTTTGAAGTTATTTAAAATTATAGATGAGTTAATAAAGTTTAAATAATTAAATCATTAAACTAAAAATATTTTAAGATCTTGTCAAAATATTTCGGGTTAATACTACTTTACCCCCTGCCATATAGGCGAGATTCGGTTTACCCCCCTCTAAAAAAAAAACTTATTGGACAAACCTTGCAAAATAAAGATTCCATCAAATTTGACCCTGATCAATTTTTTTGACCAAGATTCTTAGAATCTTGCCTACATGGCATTTTTGGTAGTGCTGACTGTACAGCACATAAGCAATGTGGCACAGTCAGCACTGCCACGTGGAATTTAATATTTTTTTAAATTTTTTTTAAATTTTTTTTGTTGATTTTTTTTATTTTTTTTTTTAAAAAATTAATATTTTTTTAAAATTTTTTTATTATTATTTTTTAAAAAAAATATTTGACAGTACCTGCGGATTTACATACGAATTTGACAATACCCGCGGATTTACCTACGGATTTAAAAATACTTGCAGATTCACCTACGGATTTGACAATATCTGCGGATTTACCTACAAATTTGACAATACCTGGGGATTTACCTTTAAAAATACCTGCGAATTTGACAATACCTGCGGATTTACCTGCGAATTTACCTACGAATTTGACAATACTTGCGGATTTAAAAATACCTGCGGATTTACCTACGGATTTGACAATCCCTGCGAATTTACATACGGATTTACTTGCGGATTTACCTACGAATTTAAAATTACCTACGAATTTACCTTTAAAAATACATGCGGATTTACCTGCGAATTTGACAATACCTGCGGATTTACCTACGGATTTGACAATACCTGCGGATTTACCTACGGATTTGAAAATACCTGCGAATTTATATATAATAAAAATAAATTTTAAATAATAATTAAAAAAAATTGGGAAAAAATATTAAATTTTAAAAATTGGAAAAATATTTTTTAAAAACGTAAAAAAAATATTAAATTTTAAAAAAAAATTTAAAAAATCAACAAAAAAAATTTTAAAAAAATATTAAATTCCACGTGGCAGTGCTGACTGTGCCACATTGCTCATGTGTTGTACAGTCAGCACTACCAAAAACGCCATGTAGGCAAGATTCTAAGAATCTTGGTCAAAAAAATTGATCAGGGTCAAATTTGATGGAATTTTTATTTTGCAAGGTTTGTCCAATAAATTTTTTTTTTAGAGGGGGTAAACCGAATCTCGCCTATATGGCAG
Source organism: Vicia villosa (assembly GCF_029867415.1). NCBI lineage: Eukaryota > Viridiplantae > Streptophyta > Magnoliopsida > Fabales > Fabaceae > Vicia > Vicia villosa. The sequence goes on along the minus strand of NW_026705096.1, from coordinate 414,785 downwards.
GGGGTAAAGTAGTATTAACCCAAATATTTCATCTAAAAAAGTTCACTTAAAATATTTAACTAAAAATTTGTGTAGTGATTAAATTAAATTGCATAAAATTTAGAGTTGAACCAAAAATATATTTATGATGAAATTTTAATTTAAAAGATTACTTAAAAAAACTGTGAATTGTGTTTTTATGGATATAAAACAGGGGTGGCAAACGAGCATGTCCGTCCTGTTTAGATTCGTTGTGTAAAAACTCGTAAAAAATAGGGCGGACATGGTGGATTTTGTGGAGTGTGCAGATTTAAAATATTATTTTGTCCCGCAAAAAATGAGTGTGAGACGGGTCCGCTAGCATTTCACTTTTTAATCTTAAAAATTATAAATTTCCATGTTAATACTAACGTCCGCAGAAGCTCACAAAAAACAAAGCAGAGTTATTGGACGTGTCGGAGCCATTTTGTCACCCTTAAAATAAATAAAGGTGATTTAAATTTATAAATAATTGAGATTGGTTTCAATTTTTAATTGTTTTTAATTCAATGTACTAATCAATCTAATGGCATAGTTGTGTGTAACTAAGCTACCTAGAGAGCTAGCTACAGAGCATTTAAATGTTGGAAATTCACCAATATCTATGATGAATTTCTATCTATCTTAATGAACAAGATTGTTACTACCACATAATGACAATGAAAAAATATTATAAAAAAAAAAAGAGAGAATCATTTTCTTCACTTGCAACTGCAAATTTTATGAATACAATTTGATTACTAAAATAGGAATTACTTCATCTATTTATAGATTTAGGTTAGCTTGCTCTCTAATCCAAAAACCCAAAATTATAAAAGCCCAAAATACATATTTTGGAATTAAATCAAATCTAATCAAATTTGTGTATAACTAAATCAAATCTAACAAAATCTAATTCGACACACATTATTTGAAACTATTTTTGTTAATATTTTTATAAAAGTTGTAATTAGCATAAAATAAAATCATACCGACACAAATTATAAATTATTTTTTAAAATTTTTAATACATATCAATAATAATTTAATAAAATTTATCCGTGTATCACATATATACAATTAGTTATATTAATTAGATTGAGAGAATGGATAAGAACTTATGCTTAATGGAGAAGGTTTTTTTTAAGGAATCTAACTTTGTAACTTTAATTATGAATTTATTCTTTGACATCAATAAAATATATAAAATTGTTTTTATTTATTTTGTTAACTAAAGTAACAAAGTTTTGGCAACACTAAAGTTAGTGTAATGTAATAGTATAAAGTTACCGAAGACATTCTCATGCTTAACATTACTAGTGGTATATATTATGAACTGATCCTCCTACCACATGCTTACAAACATAAAATTTAAATAGAGATCAGCTAGCTCTTAAAAATATACTATTTATTACATATAGATCAACTTAATTATATACTTTTGTCTACATATAATCATGATAAGTTACCACTCTACAACATAACAAGGGACTCATATCCTTTAAATAAGAGGTTCAATATCTAGTGCTTGTGAATAAAGAAAACTCTATTAAGTATTCGTTGAACCGACCTTAGATTAAGTGATTAGTATTTGCAGTTGCACGCATGATATACGCCGGACTTTCCCATGCATTCTACAACTTATAGTTACCTTAGTAGTTTGAGTATGAATCATGACCAAGCCTAAGCTCTAGGTCCACCCCTTCACCATCTTTCTCCATTCCTCTCCAAACATGATCGTTACCCTCATGATGACCTGAACCAATTTGGAGACTCAAATTGTTTCCTAACAAAGATTGTGAGTTTGTGTTAAGAAAATCATATTGAAAAGTAGGTGGAGAATTACTAGGGTTGGTTATTGATGGTTGAATATACATGTCATAGTTCATAGGAGGCTCCAAAATGCAGCAATTATAATATGTTGAGGCTTGGTTTGAAACACCTGGAACAAAAGGTGAGGAGTTATTTGGTGTGCCTTGTTTGGCTTTATAATTGTTTCTCTCTTTTCTATGAATATTCATGTGGCCTCCTAATGCTCTTGCATTAGTGAAACCTCTTTTACAAAATGTGCAATCATAAGATCTCTTATTGGTTACTATAGATTCTTCTTGATCATCACTTTCTTCACTTGAAGTAGTACTATCTGATCTTGCCATGTTGAAGTTTGAGAATATTTTTTTATGGTTATGATGAAAAAAGAGAGAAAGAGAAGGGTTTTTATATGGATTTGAAGGGTGTGAGTGACATAGGAGAAAAGAAGATGAATTTGACTTTGTTTCTATTATTAGTGGGTTTCTAGTTGGAGGTGTAAGCATTTTTGTTTTGGCGTTTGCATGGGGTTGTTTATTTTGCCGGCTCATTTTGTGGGTCCAATCTTTGGGTAAATTTTATGAGTAATAAAAGGAAATTTGTTTACCCACCTTCTAACCTTCTTAGTCACCTCTGACGAATTTACCAAAATACCCCTTGTTTCGGAAATACATTTTCAAAAATGTACTTTTATTGAAAAAAAAGGTGTTTTCGGAAATGCACTTTCGAAAACACAAAAAAAAAGGTGTTTTCGGAGATGCATTTTCGAAAACACCCCCTTTTTTGAGTTTTCGGAGATGCATTTCCGAAAACACCCCTTTTTGGGAGAGGGGTGTCTTCGGAGATGCATATCCGAAATATTCCAAGACCAAATTGGTCTTGGAATGTTTCGGATATACACTTCCGAAAGAATTCAATAATTATTAAAAAATTAAAATTAAGGTGGATCAATACAATTAATAGGTATAAAATCAAGGTGAATCAATAAAATGAAGGTGAATCAATAAAATCAAGGTGAATCAAAATTTCCTAAACAATTTTAAAGTTAAAAACTATTTTACTAACTTATATAAATCAAAAACATTTTAATTTCATAAGTAAATTTTGAATTATATAGAGTTAAATATAAAATTTATTCATTAAATAAAATTAAGACAAAATCTTTTTTTAATTTTTTTAAACTAAATAAAAAATTATAGCTCATTTTTAATTATGAATCAGAATAGAAATATATAAATATATAATAATTATTAATTTTGTAAGTGAAATATATAAATATATATTATATAAATATATAATAATTATTATAAATTAAAACACTCATTTTTTTAATTTTTATAATTATTATATAAATATATTTATAATTAATATATAACAATTATTATATAAATATATAAATATATAAATATATAATAATTTTTATAAATATATAATAATTATTATAATTATTATATAAATATATAAATTAAAACACTCATTTTTTTAATTTTTTTTGTAAATATATAATAATTATTATAAATATATAAATATATAAATAAAAAATTATAACTCATTTTGTAAGTGAAATTATTTTAATTTTTTTAATTAAAATTATTTTAAATTTTAAAATATGAATCAGAATATAAATATATAATAATTATTATTCATAACTCATAAATTATATCAAAATATATAATTATTATTATTCATTACTCATAAATTATATCAAATTTATGATATGTGAATTAATTAATATCCTAAAATTAATTTTTGGGATTTTTAATTTTTTTTTTTGTTTTTTCGGAGATGTATCTCCGAATTAATCAAAATTTCAATTTTTGAGATTTTTTCAGAAATGCACTTTCGAAGTCTGAAAAAATTTAGAAAAAAAAAATATTTCGGAAATGCATTTCCGAAGCGGGGTAAAATGGGATTTTTGCTGGGGGTGACCCCATAGGGAGGTGGGTAAAGAAATTTTTTAATAATTATATTAATTTATTGTATTTTAATTTGGTGACAACTCTTGGTTATGTTGCTTTCATCAATAAAGTTTTTATGATTTGGTTTATACACTTGTTCATTTTAGAAATGATAGATTAAAGGGTAAAATATAGTCCTCCTAGAGCTAGGAATGAATTAGGGTACACCACCTACCCGTTTGAATGTATGGATCAGTTATATATATAAGGTTATATCAAGAAGAATAATGGCTCCGCCAGCCACTAGAAAAAAGAATAAGAATAATATATCACAAGTATTTTTTGAGATTTTTAAATAGTTTATGTTACATAGTTTAAATTAGGAGAAATTCGAGTATAAAACGCACTTATATTTATATTTTTATAAACAATTAATAAGGTGTTGTTATTTTAAATTTATTTAAAATTTAATTTTTTTTTATTGGAATTAAATGATGATTGTGATAATGAATGAAAGAGAAAATTTTATTTTTAATTTTCAATTAAAAAAATATATATGACTGATTGTTTGTAAAAGCTATGTGTTATGTTAATTTATTATCTAAGAATTTTTCTCAAATTAGGATCAAGGCACAATAAACAAATAAAGAGGATAATCAATTTTGATTCTAATCAGGTCTTATACGTACCACAAACTAGTGACCACCCACAATTTTGTGTTCTTCATACATATCAAAGTTCAAAGGACCAGTAGGTTCGAGATGGATGCAAAATGGAAGTTTGACAAAATGCTTGAATTTGGAAGAGTTAAGTCGAGATCAGGTGCATCTTACAAGATCGACGAAGTCATATACAAGACAAAATCAAGATAGAAGACTAGCAATTTATGTAAACAATTGTCATGTTATTATATTAGAAGATAACAAATTTTCAATGGAAAATCATTGAAGAGTGGTTTAAACTTTTGCGAGGCCGATTGAGTTGAACCACTATAAATCCACCTCTCTCTCTCTCTCTCTCTCTCTCTCTCTCTCTCTCTCTCTCTCTCTCTCTCTCTCTCTCTCTCTCTCTCTCTCTCTCTCTCTCTCTCTCTCTCTCTCTCTCTCTCTCTCTCTCTCTCACACATCTTATGTATAGTTTTGCATGATTACGTTTGTATTACTTTCATAGAATAACGTGTTGATGGGATTTATCTACTTATAGCGATTTCATGATTAAAGTTTACGTATGTGATAGATCTAGTCATTTGAATATTCTCTCTTGCGATTATAGCTTTATTTAGATTGATCATTCGATTAATCAAATTCAATTTAAGCTTTGTGTGAAAATTGAATTATGATAATTGTTGAATTGCTTATTTAAGAAACTTCACCTTTCTCAATTGTTGTGATTACTGATAATTTAAGATAACTATAATATTCATTTGATCGTATATTTTATAAAACCGCCGTTATTTTTTGTTTTCGTTTGTATTCTGCACATCTGTTTGTAAAATTCTGATTTGATAAATATTTTTGAAAATGGTTTTAGCATAACAATATATTCAATCCCCCTTCTAGGCCATTCGATTCTCATATCCTCCACCAACAAATTGTTGATTCTAGTGGGATCTCTTGTCTCATATGTGGGGATTTGGTTGAGTCGGACTCTCGTATTTTTGTCACTTGTGAGTTAGCTTTGTCTGTTTGGTATAGGATCTTCTAGTGGTTGAGTTGGCTGATTATTCTTCCTAGAGACTACATGTTATTTTTTAATCTTTCTTTTTCTTTAGGTGGTATGGCCAAATCTATGATGTTTCAAAAATTATGAAAGAGGTGGAGGAAAAGAGTAATTTTTTTGGCCTGAAAATGGTTTTAAGAAGTACTTTAATGATTGGATTCAGAAATTTATCTTCTTTTTTAATTTATAATGGATCGAGTGTTTACCTTAATTATGAGATAGACATTGATTTGTAGTTTTGTTTCTCTATTGATAGATTATGATCTTTTGATGGTGGTTCAGACAGTTTCAATTCTAATCTGAATCCTATAAAATTGGTCTTTAAGTGCTTTAAGCAATTTGTTGGTTGTTGTTATTTGTTGTTGGTTTTTTATTTGTTTGTATTCTTAATAATCATTTGGCCAATTCTTGAATTTTAGAATTATTTGTGCGTTTGTTGGGTATCACTTACTTCCTCTGTTTTTTATTATAAGTTGTTTTGAAAAAAAATTGTATTTTAATATAAGTTGTTTTATAATTCTAATGAATAATTAATGATTTTTTTCTATAATCTTAAATATTTATTATTCTCTTTCCTTTTAGTTATGTAAATTTATCTTCTACATGTCATTTAAGAGAGACAATTTTGTAAAAATCTTCATAATTTTTCATTTTCATACAAGAGTTATTATTTTTTTTAATATATGTGAAAAGTCCAAAACAATTTATAATAAAAACGGATGTAGTGTTTATTAATATATTAATTTTGCAACCGTAAAAAAATTAATTTTGCTGGTAAAGAAAATTAATGGCCTGCATAACATTCATAGTAGTTCCTTTTTCTTCTTAAATTAATGGTAAGAATTCACTATAAAACGCTAAAATTCTATAGTCAATCACTTTAATAGGTGATTTACGCCCAATCATCACTTAAAAAATTACTGAAAATTTCCAATAACGACTTGTCAAATTGAGAAGTTAACAATATTCCTCATCATTCTAACAAATAATCTATGGTGATCTTGATTGCTATCCGTTCAAAAACAATATAAAAAAACTAGTATGATTAGTACCTCAAAAATACTTGCATCAATTTTATTAGAATCGTCTTTAAGTTTTTAAGTTTTTGGAGGTAGTGTGTAATTTAGTTGTAATTTAATTATGGGAGAATAAAAAGAAATTTTATTTAACTATGATTTAATTATAAATCATGTAAATATTTTATAAAATTTTATTTATCCACAGTTTAATTATGATAAAATTTAAATCATATACCAAGTATATAGTAGTCCGTCTTGCATGCCCTCGAGTCGTTACTAGGGTGGAATAATTTTATTGGATCCATGATAAAGCATTCGAGACTAAGTGAGGTAATATTGGGCGAGCGCCCAAAGAGAGACTTTTTCGCTTGAAGCACATTTTGTTTCCTCGATTAGGCCTAGATTATCTTGCCCGGACTGAGATCCACGACCTGTTTCATTAATCACATGATTTAAAGGAGAATATAAGTCTTTCTCTACTCTCACGTTTCTAATCATGAAACGAAGAAAATCATTTTCTAATTTTCTAATTCTAAGTCCAAAAATCTTTTATATATACCTCAATTGATAAAAGACATTCACGAATTTCACATGAAAATATACCGAATATCTCGCAATTCTTATCCTTATGTGAGCATACTCTCCTTCAACTATTATACTTTTAACCACTAGAGATACATACACACTTGTGTCTTCTTCAGCTATTGCACTACTCAGATACATACACACTTGTGTCTCCTTCAACTATTGCACTAGAGATACATACACATTTGTATGAGCCCATGTGATTCTTCTATACCTTAATTGTAATTTTATTAATTATCTGTATATATGTATATAGGAGACAAGGGGGAGTAGTTCAAAAGGAATGATTGTGATGCTAATCAGTTATGTTTTTTAAAGACTATTATTCTCTACTACACCAATTGTCTCTGTGTGTCTTATTCTTCTTGGATTTGCAGGCGGCTTTAATGCATACAACCTCTAGTAATATCTTGCTTTTGGAAATGTCTTTGAAATGATATTAGTGCTTTTTGCTTACCTTATACGATGAGCTTGCATGAAAATGATCGCCAATGTTAATCAGTTTTTACTTACTCAATTTCATGTGACGTTTTCTAAGATATCAATCATCTTTATCTTTTAGACAAATTAAAGACACAATGGCCGTAAGGTAAAAGAGGTTACACTCGTTCAAAATTATCCTTTCGTAAATATTTTTTAAAATATAACTTTTTCAACATACTATCATATTGATCAATAAAAGTTTGAGATTAATCTACATTTCAGTTACATCAAAATTAACATTATATGAAAGTTTATTTTAAAGTTAATCCGTATTAAATAATAATTCAACTTTTTTTTTAAAATTGAGTAAGTGAGTAAGTAGGAGAAGAAATAATTTCTATTTTAATTAAATTCTTGCATTACAAGTTACACCCGAAGAATTATAGCAGAAGTTACACAACTTCATTATCCTACAAAGAAAAGAAGTCATGCACATGTATGAAACAGTTTTCTTCTGTTTGGAACCTTACGAGAAAGTAGGCTTTTAAACAAGCTTCCATGTCAAGATGGACAATCATTTATATGCTCTGGAGATGAAGTGCTCTTTAAACTATATAGAGTTTGAAAAATAATTTAAACCATAACTAACCTGCCGCTTATGACGTTGGTTCCGATCCCTTAGTTTTTCAAAACTATTTTAAGTCACATATCAAGTCTTCAGCATCTGGATGGAATTCATGAAAAATTTTTTTTCACTAATTCCTAGCTTCAAATCTGCGATGAAATTTAGTTACATGCCTGAGACTTATTTAAGATTAAATTGATTTACTGGTGCAAATGAAAAACACCTTTCATTATCATGATAATTTCATTTCCTGGGCGTTTGTCTTTTGGATAAGGGTTGAAAGAACCAAAGTCTTCTCACCCCTTAACCATATATATAAAATGTGAAGTTATATATTAATTGTCACTAATTATTTCTTTTTAATATAATAATAGCCACTTAAAAATATAACTTATCTCAAACTTTATATGTATAATCTATATGATAGTATGTTTCAATCCAACGGTTAATTTTAAAAAATATTTATTCGATATAAAGTTATTAAGGGAGTGTAATGTGTGATGTAATTAATATATATATATATATATATATATATATATATATATATATATATATATATATATATATATATATATATATATATATATATATATATATATATATATATATTATTGTCACTATTATAAGTTTAATTTTAATTTTTTACTTAAAATATTTTTTATTTTAATGATAGAAACATCATAATAAAAAGTTATTCTGTCGTGGAACCATAAAAACCATAAAACATTGATTGAAGATTTTTCTTCAGTCGTGGAACCATAAATCTTTACAAAGAATTGAAGAAGAAAAAGAGAAGCAACACCCAATATTTGGAAAGAGAGTTATTAGGGTGAAGGGGGAAACAATGTGATGAAAAACAAAGACAATCACAATGGTTGGATTGTGAAGATGTCGACTGATAGGGATTCGAAGGAGGATAAACACGGTACATTCGCTTGATAGTGAAGATGTTGTGGTGATGCGAGAGAGAAGTGTAAAATTGATAAAATATAAAATAATAGTTAGGGATTGTAGGAAAATGAAAAAATAGAGAAAATGGAAATGAAAAAAAAAAAAAGTGACACGTTAGTGAATACAACGGGAGATGGTTGTAGAAAATCAAAGTAGAGAGAATTTGTAAGGCCATTGAAAAAAAATTGGGTGAAAAAAGAGTTGGGAATGCAAGTGAGATAAATGTTTGAAAGGGAAAGAAGGAAAGTTGAAAAGTTAGAGATACAAAAAGATAGTCAAAAGGAAAGTTGAAAATTTTGAAGAAAATGGAAAAGAGGAAAAACAGAAAGTGGAAACCAAGAGACTTGGAAAAGTGTGTAAATATTTGTGTTAAAAATGCCACAATATTAGTTATATTAAATTAGTTTTTAAAACCATCATAAATTACTATACATAATGGCATTTTCCATTCATCCTATTAAAACGGTTGCAATTTAAAAAAAAAATTAGTGTGTCTTCATTGAGAAGAGAATGTCAATCACGAAAAACTTAATGATGCTAGTGTATAAACACATGTTCATCCGATTTAAAATGATTTGTTAAGTCTATTTGTACGTGACTTTAGGAGTGGGCAATGTATCAAGTCTTGGGTTGATAAGTCAAATTGTTTAACAACACACTTAACAAATATTTGTTAGGTCGGTTAATCATAGCTCAGTTCTTTATTAACTGACTTAATAGTTTTTATTATTTTCTATTGTTTCGAGGATATTTTTTTTCCCTGTTTTTCTTTCTGCATATATATTGAATCTACGCACCATAAAACTCACTTTCACATGAGAATCAATATCAAAATTCAAAACTTAATAATATTTGTATAATGTGCTTTGCACAATATTTATTGTCTACAACAATAATAACCCTCAATACACGTTTAATATGTCTTATAAAACCATCTTAACTAAGTTCAACTTCACAAACCCTTGCAAGTGACCTATGTAATGTTATGCATGCAACTGGTTCTAGCCTTACAGTGAGAACCTTATAATTCAAGGTGAAATGTTGAAACAAATTAGTGAAATCAAATTTTTAATAGCCCTACGATGAGGGGTTTAACAGTTATTATTGATTGTCTAACATTGTCACCCCCTTTATTGTAAACATTTATTTCCAATTGTCAAAAGATATTGTTTCATGCATTAAGTTTGCCACTCTAAAGGTAAGATTTATGCACAATAAAAAACAAACAGTAAAAGCAAACTTGTTCTTTCTGAAAGTTTGGTACATAACCCAACATTATCTTGTTGAATAAGCTTCATAGTCTATCAGAACTGAAGAGATAGCCACAAACAACAACATCAGGACATAAGCTGTAAAGCCCCGATACTCCAAAAATCGCGAAGAATCGTATCCGATACGTATCTGATACCGATACGTCCCGATACGTCCCGATACGCGTATCAGAGAAGTATCGGGTAATTAACTTATTTTTCAAAACATTTAAATTACCGATACGTATCCGATACGGCTAACTTATACATCCGATACGGCTAAACTAACTGATACTTCATTCGATACGTGGAGAATATTTTTTATTATTATTTTAGCTTTTACTTAACCTACTTCATTTTATAAGAAGAATAATAATAAAATAAACAATAAAAAATAAATATAATAATATAAATACATAAATAAGTGGTGGAAGTGCACCACTCTCTCATTAAAAAAAAAAACAAGGAATTGGTCCATCTCCTCCCGTCAGCGGCGATTCTCCTCCCGTCAGCGGCGATTCTCCTCCCGTCCTTCTAACCTGCCGATTGCTCCATCTCAACATCAACAACAAAACCTCCATCAACATCTTCAGGTTCTCTACTCTGATTCTCTTCTTTCTACTGCTCTAGTTTCAATTTACTTCTATTCTCTCTAATGTTTTGTTCTTCTCCTTTGAATATCTTCTTTTCTCTTTAATCTTCTCTTTTGTTTCACAAAAAATGTTTACTTTCTTCTTAATAAGATTGTTTGTATTAATGATTGTCTTTAACATATGTAGACAATAAACCCTAGATTTATTTTTTCTTTTTATTTATAATACCAACCTCTTGTTAATGTTTTATTATTGTTTGTTTTGTTAATAGTTATGTCTCCAATAGAAGAGAGTGCTACTAGTTCGTTTGCTTCAAAAGAACCCCAAGATGATAGTAAACCACTATGGAGATTTGTCACTGTGGTGCAGAATAATGATTCTGCAGGTGGAAACAAGCTTTGGAGGTGCAACTTTTGTCAAAAAGAGGTGAGGAGTTCATACTCTAGAGTGAGATTTCACTTATTGAAAATTGCTGGTGAAGGAGTTCAGGTATGTCCTAAGGTTACTGATATATTGTTGACTGATTTGAATAGAATATGTGGAGAGGCTGAGAATAGATTAAAGCCAAAACATGTTCCATTGCCTTCCTCTAAACCATCTCAAATCCCACCAGTAGTGCCACAAAAGAGAAGAAAGAGTAGTATAGAAAATGCCTTTAATGTTGATGATAGGAATCAGCTTAGAGAAACTATAGCAAGGATGTTTTATTCTGGTGGCTTATCTTTCCATCTTGCTAGAAATCCTTACTATGTTAGTTCTTATTCTTTTGCTGCTAATCACAACCTCAGTGGCTTCCTTCCTCCTAGTTATAATGCCCTAAGAACCACTCTTTTGAAGCAAGAGAGAGCTAATATTGAAAGGTTGCTTCAACCTATAAAATCTCTGTGGGCATTGAAGGGAGTTACATTGGTTTCTGATGGCTGGACTGATGTGCAAAGGAGACCTTTGATAAATTTCATTGGCATTTGTGAAGGAGGACCTATATTTTTAAAAGCTGTAGATGGCTCCAATGAATATAAAGACAAACATTATATGGCCAGCATATTTATAGATGTTATCAAGGAGGTAGGGCCACAAAATGTTGTGCAAATCATAACTGATAATGCTCCTGTTTGCAAGGCTGCAGGAATGTTAATTGAAGCTGAATTCAATCATATATTTTGGACACCTTGTGTGGTTCATACATTGAATTTAGCTTTGAAAAATATTTGTGCAGCTAAGAACATTGTTGGAAATGAAAATGTTTATAATGAATGCAATTGGATCACTGAAGTGGTTGATGATGTATCTTTTATCAAGACTTTCATTATGACTCACTCTATGGCATTGGCTATTTTTAATGAATTTTCTACTTTGAAATTGCTTTCTATTGGTGAGACGCGTTTTGCGTCAATGATAGTGATGCTAAAAAGAATCAAGCTGCTCAAAACCGCTTTGCAAAGGATGGTTATTAGTGATCAGTGGAGTACTTACAAGGAAGATAATCAACCAAGAGCTGCACATGTGAAGGACCTTCTTTTAAATGATGTATGGTGGGACAAAATAGATTACATCCTTTCTTTCACAAATCCCATATATGACATGCTTCGAATATGTGACACTGATGCTTCTACCCTTCATAAAGTATATGAAATGTGGGATTCTATGATTGAAAATGTAAGGGCAATTATTTATAGGCATGAGGGAATAGAAACAACGGAAACGTCCAATGTTTGCCCTTTTTATGATGTTGTTTATACCATACTCAATTCTAGATGGGGTAAGAGTTGCACTCCACTTCATTGTTTGGCACATTCAATGAATCCAAGGTAATTCTTGTTACTTGTTGTCTTTGAATGAAATGTTTATACTTTGAATATTAATGGATTTTTTTTAATAAATAATAGGTATTATAGTGATGTGTGGCTTAGGGAAGCTCCAAATAGGATTCCTCCTCATCAAGATTCAGAAGTTTCTAATGAGAGGAACAAGTGTTTGAAAAGATATTTTCCATCATCTGTTGAGAGAAATAAGGTGTATGAAGAATACGGCCGATTTTCATCTTGTAGTGGTCCTTTTGCTTCTTTTGACTCTATTGAAGGTAGGTATATATTAGATGCAAAAACTTGGTGGGTGACGCATGGATCTTCCACACCTTGTCTCCAAAAAATTGCTTTAAAGCTTCTTGTGCAGCCTTGTTCTTCATCATGTTCTGAGAGAAATTGGAGTACTTACTCTTTTATTCATTCTTTGAAAAGAAATAAAATGGATCCAAAAAGGGCTGAAGATTTAGTTTATGTGCATACTAATCTTCGACTCTTGTCAAGGAACGAAGAAGGGTATAAGAAAGGAGAGACAAAGTTGTGGGACATTAGTGGAGATGCGCATGACCCGCTTGATGGTGTTGGAATTGAATTAGCTGAGTTATCTTTAGATGAACCGGAGTTGGAGGCTACAATGTTCTTTGATGATGGAAACGGAGGAGAGGAGACTGATACAATCCGTGTTTCTTCTTAAGTAGTGATTGTTGGACTATGATGTTCTTTATGAATAGCTAAACTATGTCCTTTTTGGGTAGTGCTGATGATGATTTTTTTGGATAGTACTAATGATGTCCTTTTATAACAGTACTTAACTTAAGATATGTAAATGTCACTTGTTTGCTCATTTTGAGTAATTTGAATGGTAATTAATCATCAATTTTAGAAATATTTATATACTGTGCATTTATATATTTAATTTTAAATTTAATATTTTAAACGTATCCCAGCCGTATCGTATCGGGAATTTTACAAATTTTTCCGTATCGTCGTATCGGTATCGTATCGTATCGGTATCGTGTCGGGTATCGGGGCTTCATAGGACATAAGTCATGTCACTTTTTCCTCCATAATCAATTAAGCGGAAAAGGGGACATGAGCCACATAAGAGATAAATCCATAATAAATAAATACAATTATTACCAAATCACGTGTGAAAACTTAAATAAGCTCTAAATTCTTCATAATCCATCCTAAAAGCCATATAAAAGATTTGTGAAGTATTTGTATCCCCAACTAAACTAAAGAATTAAACAATTAATTTAAAAGTCAAATAAAAACATAAAAATTAATTCGTTACATTAAAAAATTTCAAACTTCTCTCTTTGAAAGCTAAGCAAATGTGTGAAGTATATGGTACACAACTTTAATAACATGAAACTTTATTTCACCATATTTCATGATATACATATTTGTGTAAATAGTTGAAAATATTTACAACTTAACTTATAATATACCCACTAACTATTTTTAGTCCTAATAGACCTATATAAGTAGTCAAGTGCTTGCTTTTCTTCACATCCAACTTAAATTCCAATTTAACATTAATAATACAAATAGTTTTTTAGCATGTAAGTCAAAGAAAGTATAACTTGCTAAATCTAAGTGTTTATTATATAAATTCTTGTACAATTACTTTTTATATTTTTCCTTGTTTGAAAATAATAATTAATAAAATTAAATATATCATGCACTCCACTATAAAGAGAAATTGATTACAGCAGAAAAAACAAAAACCAAATTAAATTATTAAAAAAAAAAATTCATCATCCTATCCGTTTCACATTGCAAATGGAAATAACTTTAATATAAGATCAAATGATACAATCTGTTAGAAAAATGGTATGATAATCTTGGATATCTTCAAGAATCGTGTTCGTTCACTTTCCGAACAAAGTATTTCGACCCTATTCTTGTCTGGGTTCACGAAATCTTTGCGGGGATAATTCTTGAAGAACAATCTGTTTCTGACAATGGAGAACAGATCATAATGTAGAGAGGAAGTATGTAATTTCGTATTCTAAATCGAGACCAAAAGACTCCTTATATAGGAGATCAATAATAGAAACGAACAGACACACCTTTTCGGAAAAACAGTTATGTCTGTTGGAACGGGTGCAACTATTCAAACGAATTGTTATGTCCGTTGGGAAAGGGTGCAACTATTCAAACGAATTTTCCGAACGGGGCGCTGCCCCGCACCCCGCCAGGGGCTACGCCCCTTGGAACCCCGTTTCTATTATTCATATTCAATTACACGTTTGGCTCGACGAGCGTGCACTCCGCACTACCCTAACTCGTTTCAAGCTTAACGCATAATTGCATCGGCCTTCAGTAAATCACATTACTACCAAAATTACATTGATGATACTAAAATCACCAACAAACTCCCCCCATTTTAGTATAATCCTTGATTTACTTACATGTATAACGATCAAACAAATGCATAGAAGAAAAATGTCTTGCGATTGAATTTTCATCTTAGTACAAATACACATTCCAAATATTCGAAAATCGGGGTGTCACAATGATTGAACCCGTCAATCCATTTGAATATCTAAAGATATAGTACACATATGTTTCTTACAATACTCTACTATTTATACTTGACACTTTACAAGCCATGTGTCCTTATCCATTAATAAGCATATAGGAAGCCAAGTCCAAGCTTCTTGAAGCAGCAAAACTCCATGCTCACATAGGTGATCCTTTTAATCTTGCACCTGCATTAGCAATTTTTCAAAAGAACCATTAAGAAGATATACTTCAACCTAGCCATCACTTGCAGGTCTGAGCACATACCTTGGGAATATAAACACAATTGCTCCAATCTTTAACTATGATCTTTCCACATTGAATTTTGCTTCTAACGTTGTATTAGAAGGGAATTGGGTATACCATAATTAATAGATTTAAATGGACTTTAATCCCATCCCAATTACCGACTTCTTCATTAAGTCTCTTGCTAACCCCTTCGTCAAGTGGTCAGCTAAGTTTTGTTGCGACCGAACAAACTCAATAGATATCACCCCATTCATGATTAATTCCCTAATCATACTATGTCTAATACCCAAATGTCTAGACTTTCCATTGTATATTTGACTATATGATTTAGCCAGTGTGGCATTACTATCACAACGGATAGAAATTGGTGATATCGGTTTAGGCCATATCGGAATCTCATATACCAAGTTCCTTAGCCATTCTGCTTCTTTACCAGCAGTAGCTAATGCTACAAACTCAGATTCCATTGTGGAACTAGTTATACATGTTTGCTTCTTGGAAGCCCATGAGATGGCACCTCCCCCAAGCAAGAACACCCATCCACTTGTAGAAGATGAATCTTCAATATTATTTATCCAACTAGCATCCGAATAACCCTCTAACACCGAAGGAAATCCCATATATGACAATCCATAATTCATAGTACCATTCAAGTACTTGAATACCCTAGTTATCGCATGCCAATGATGTCTACTAGGATTACTAGTAAATCTGCTCAACTTTCCAACCGCATAAGCAATATCCGGTCTAGTGCTAATCATAGCATACATCAAAGAGCCTATAGCTCTTGAGTATTCGAGTTGATCCACAGGTTTACCTGTATTTGGCATAAGCTTTTCTCCTGGATCCATGGGAGTATTTACTGGAGAACAATTTTCATAATTGAACTTATTGAGTATTTTCTCAATGTAATGAGATTGCGTAATTACAATCCCCTTATTCTCCCGTTTAATCTTAATACCAAGAGTAACGTCTGCTTCTCCCATATCTTTCATGGAGAACTTTGATGACAAGAAATTCTTTGTTTTATCAACTTGATTTTGGTCGGTGCCAAAGATCAACATGTCATCAACATATAGACAAATGAAAACTCATTTACCAGATGTATCAAATTTGCTATATACACATTTGTCAGCTTGGTTTAGAATGTAACCATTAGACAAAACAACCTCATCAAACTTTTGATGCCACTGCTTCGGAGCTTGTTTCAGCCCATACAACGACTTAACTAGCTTACACACTTTATGCTCATTACCAGGCATTACAAAACCTTCAGGTTGCTTCATATACACTTCTTCTTCCAAATCACCATTCAGAAATGCTGTTTTGACATCCATTTGATGAATCACTAGATTATGAATAGCCGCCAAGGCAATCAATAATCTAATAGTAGTGATACGGGCAACTGGAGCATAGGTATCGAAATAATCAATCCCTTTTTTTTTGTCTGAAGCCTTTGGTTACTAATCAATTCTTGTAGAAGTTTTGTGTATCATCACTATGATACTTCCTTTTAAATATATATCCAAAATATATTTAATGCATAGTAATCGTTGACGAACTTTTGATTTGTGTTTTCAACAATCCTTTGAGAACTTTCCTCACAAGGTTTTTAACTTGTGAGAATCTCGAATTCTTTATCCTCCGCAATAAGGTTCTCAAAATTCTATATAAGGGGATTTAATAAGACTCCAAATTCATAGAAGTCATGAACCATCTTTAAATGATCTTCATGTGTCTTATAATAAAAAGTCTCATTGAACATAAACATGTTAGTCACATAGAATACAAATCAAAACTCAATTGCATAATTTAAAATCATGAAATTTGATTACTCTAGTAATCAACCAGTCCATAATTTAATTTTTCAAAAAAGTATGTGCACATATAAAATCTTTATGAAGAGACACGACAGTTCAAAAGAAACTATCAAAAATTAAAAAAAATATTTAAAAGTTACAACTTTTCATCCGGATGCTATCGGTTTAATTTTAAGCGTTGCAAATAAATTTTCATTACCAATTTTCTTTTTCTAGTATGTATTCATGGCTTTCCATTTCAAATTAATTACAAATATGAATTCATGTTACTATGAATTAAAAAAAAAAAAAAAAAACTTACAATCCAATCTAAAATTTAGATAGGCTACTGTTACTATGCTATATGTTCGTGGCAAGGAAACATATGCCGTAAAATTAATTACGTAGTGTCGTACAGTACGTTTACGCGTATGCATGAAACAATCTTATTATGATTTCATTTAAAATCTAAATATTAATTTTCAGAGTGCTTTACGAAAATCATATTAGCGTACCTGAATCTGCGACAACAATTCTTGTTCGGTTTTTGATCTATGATGTAAAAGCCTCGGTTATCATTATTTGATTACTATAAGATTGTTAGAAAAATCAATTTCAATCGAATGAAATCGAGGCTAGAATCGTGTACGGAACACTTTTTTTATAGTATTTCAAGCACTCTCAATTTGTCTTGGAGTTTCTACGCAGGAATACCCAGGATAATTCAGCCTTCTCGAGTTTGCGTAAGACCGGTGAAAACTCGAATGTAGCGAAGAGTGCTCTGGAATTATTTTAGAGGATTTGCATTTTTGTGATGTCGAGTATTGTCCATGAAACTTGTCCAATTTTCTGAAACTTTTAGTCATCTCCTTGACGGTGCTTCCTCCTCCAGCCATGATTATCAGAAAGAATACTTTGTTCGTTTGTTAGAAAAATGGTATGATAATCCTGGATATCTTCAAGAATCGTGTTCGTTCACTTTCCGAACAAAGTATTTCGACCCTATTCTTGTCTGGGTTCACGAAATCTTTGCGGGGATAATTCTTGAAGAACAATCTGTTTCTGACAATGGAGAACAGATCAGAATGTAGAGAGGAAGTATGTAATTTCGTATTCTAAATCGAGACCAAAAGACTCCTTATATAGGAGACCAATAATAGAAACGAACAGACACACCTTTTCGGAAAAACAGTTATGTCTGTTGGAACGGGTGCAACTATTCAAACGAATTGTTATGTCCGTTCGGAAAGGGTGCAACTATTCAAACGAATTTTCCGAACGGGGCGCTGCCCCGCACCCCGCCAGGGGCTACGCCCCTTGGAACCCCGTTTCTATTATTCATATTCAATTACACGTTTGGCTCGACGAGCGTGCACTCCGCACTACCCTAACTCGTTTCAAGCTTAACGCATAATTGCATCGGCCTTCAGTAAATCACATTACTACCAAAATTACATTGATGATACTAAAATCACCAACACAATCTATTTTACCTACAAAGTATGGGTTTATCGAACTTTAAGTCATCAAGTTTTTTGTGGTTTTCTAATATTTTTGAATATATCGCAACTTTACACTTATTAATTTTTTTCGTATCTTCAACCATGCACACAATTTAAAATTTCGTTGCTTATAGTAATAATGAAAACTTAAAAAAAGTTGATTGTAAGTTTATGAAAAATTACCATCTCAGATTTTCAATTACATATATTTATATAATTTTGATTCTTTTAGTTTGTAGACTATATATATTGTTTGGATCAATTTTGATTACATTAAAAAACAAAGCAAATTTGAAGCAAAACAAAATCTTTCTGTGAGAGTGAAAACAAATCAAGTATGAGATTTCAAATCTACTAATATTATAGCAATTTTGATTGTCATCGGTCCGGATTGACGAAAATAATATAAAAACAATGAAAAATTGAAGAAAAGATTATACTCTTACGAGTAGATATATAAGTTTCCTAAATTTTACTATTACACACACTCACACACATATATATGATCTCTAAATATACAATACATTGATACTATAATATTTACATTTATAAAAAATTACGCATATAGAAATGTCTAAATGTATATTTTGTTATTAATTAATAGTTCAAATTGACTAGTTAAGAATATATTTGAAGATTAAATTAACTATTTAAAAAGACATTTAAAAATCCAAAATAAAAATACATTATATATATATATATATATATATATATATATATATATATATATATATATATATATATATATATATATATATATATATATATATATATAAAAATTAAAGTACAGTAAAACAATTTATACTATCATTTTTTTCATATAAATTGTTTTAGGTATATTAAATATTAAAACACTATTGTATAAATTAAAACAAAGTAAAAACATTTTTTTACTAAAGTATAAATATAATATTATATTATTATCATATTAAAATTGATGCAAATGAAACTAAAACCAAATAAGATTTGGAGAGATGCAATACGAAATTCGGCGTCGAACCTATTTTTATGAAAGATGAATAGAACATTTTTTTAATAAACATTTATACATATAAGGAATTATTTAAAACTTAGCCGGGATATCAACTCACTCACAATTTAACATGAGTCCATCCCTGCCTACAAAGAGAAGAGAAGTGAATGATTTGCTTGTTGTTTAAAGAGAACTTATGTAAGATAATTAGATACACTACGCCAAAATTCGCTTTTGGCAGCATTAAAAAGACAGCGCTTTTATCTCAAAGCGCTGCTATAAGTGGTAAAAAAATTCGCTAAAAAAAGCGGTGCTATAAGTGGTAAAAAAATTCGCTAAAAAAAGCGCTGCTATAAGTGGTAAAAAAATTCGCTAAAAAAAACGCTGCTAAAGGCAATCTTAAGAAAGCGCTGCTAAATGTTAACCTTAGAAAGCGCTTTTAAAAAGCGCTGCTAATTGTTATTTGTTGAAAGCGTTTTTAAAAAGCGCTGCTAAAGGCATATCAAAAGAAAGCGCTTTCTATGGAAAAAACGTTGCTAACTCTAACATTACAAAAGCGCGTTTGGAAAAGCGCTGCCTTAAGTCATTAATTAATAAAAATTAAAACAAAACGACTGAATCCCTTATTTAGTCTATTTCCCTCTTCTCTCATCCACAATCGCACTCCTTCTCCGTTCACATTCGCCGTTCGTTCTCAAGTTTGGTCGTCGTACTCCTCTTTGTTCACAGTCGGCGTCGTTCGTTCTTTTCTCATAGAGAAACGAATGGGAAGTAACAACATAACACAACGCCCGTTCGTATTCACATTTGACTCTGTGTTTGTTGCAACAAACAAAACTGTCTTTGTTTCTTCGCCGATTCCGTCTTTTCCGATTCCTTTTCTTCTTCGTTTCCAAGTAAACAATCTTTCTTCCCCTTTCTTTATCTTATCATTTATTTATTGTTTTTAATTATTGTTAAATTTCATTGTTCGTGTTTAATTTACGTTTTTTAGGATGTAATTGAATACCCGATTCTTTTTTTACTTTGAATGTTAAGGCTTGAATGAATCCCAATTTTGAAACAGAGTTAGAATTAGATCATTGAGATATGTAGGTTCTGTTTGTAACACCCTTCTAATACCCCGCATAAATAATAAATAATAATCAGAGTAAACATGAAAAAGGGCATTACAACTTCCAAATAATTAAACAATAATACTCATGTCATGCCATAAAAGAGAACGTCAACCAAATTTATTCAGATCATCATGTTTATCACAGCGGAATTATCTTTAACATCTGAATAACAAACAGCCAAGTCACAGACTTAAAGCATCAACATAAAAATCCATCCGAAATAAAAAGAGTTTAACAAGTAACTCTAAACGACGCCCCAGTGTTACACGACCAGAGCATGACACGGACCCAACTGACTCTAACGAACTACTTGACGAGCTAATCCTCACTGTAGCGGGGAAAATCTGACATCGAAGCCATGGGATTGACTCGAATCAATATTCCGTTTTGAAATCGCCACCGCGCTTTATTTTTTCAAAGGAAAAGGGAAAAGAACGTAAAACCCAAAGTTTTGTTTTAAAAACAAGAAAGAGAACTCAGGTTCGGGTGTTGATTATATGAGGGGAAGGTTTAAAGCACCCCTCATATCCGTGGTACTCCACGGGAACCTTTTTGAAAATCTGTGTGTGTGTGTGCTAAAAAAAAGGGTTTGTTTTATTTTTAAAATAAGCTCGGCAAAGCGTTAAGCTTTGGGCCTACATACCTCCTCGGTGCAATGGAGAAGTCAGAGCTAATGTAGTTCCGCTTTTTTGGGAAAAAACGTTTTAAAAAACGAATAAACACTTTGGTGTCGTTAGAGAGAAATACTCAGCCATTGATCTTGAGCATGAGAACAAACGAGTTCTTTGCATCGCAAATGAAAGAAGAGCTCCAACTCGGATAAAATCAACGAGTATGCCACTAGCTCTCTCACGCGGAAAAGATCTCGTTATTATCAATCAATTTCAAAATCGTGGGGTATAACCACTCGTTTCGACAGTTAACGGTGTCTAAACTTTTTGAAGAAAAGCCACTAAGGGCGAAAGATATTTTTGAGAAAAAAGGTTTTGAAAAGGTTTGCAAACATAAGAATATTTTGGAAAAAGGGAGAAGATTTTGAAAATTTAAGAAGTGGGAGGAGATGAAGAGGCTAACCTAGTGCATAAAGTAAAAAGCTAAGGAAAGAAACGGTCTAACCAAATCAAGAAGCCAACACTTGACATTAAGAGCCAAGGTAGTTTTCCCATCCTTTGGATTTATCAATACCAACACATTAACACTTGGGGATCCAGATGAACTTATTGTCTTAGCACCACTTTGCATTAAGCACATTAAGGTTCTGACGAAAATCGGGCAGAGTAACGGCTATTTTCGGGTAAAATCCTTATATCAATGCCTTGGAATTAACCATCAAGGGCTTTCAAGGAAATACATGCACGCATAAACATACCACAGAACAATGCCAGACAGACAGAACATTCACAGAGTAATAATAGAATGGGTCCAGAGGTACTAGGTCCATAAGTCCGAATCTCCACAATGCTAGGGATAGTAACCGATAGTCCAAAGAGAGCCTTATGTATTTTTTAGATTTTGGTTATTTATTAGTGTTTTAGCATAAAAGTAAAGTATGGTCCAAGTGTACAAAGAAAAAATGACGGAAGCATAAACATATGTCCAGGTGGACAAAGGGAAAATGGCGGAAAGTAAATATGATGAAATGATAAAGCGAGAAATATAAAGAGCGGTAATATAAAGAGCGGCAATATAAAGAGCGGAAATTAAAGTTAGTTGTTAAATGTTAAAGATAACCATCTTGAAACTTGTCAAGTATGTTATCAAAGTTAGTAGGAAGATCTATGGTGAGTGAATGATGTACTCGGATTTAAAGTCAATGGGGCTTATCAGAAGCTTGATAAAATCATAGCGACTACACGATAAAAACCTCCACAAGTCTTAAATCAACCGCATACAATTCTCTTCCATATTTGATCTTTTTTATTCGGGACACGAAATATTGCGCTATGTTAAGCAGATCGCCAAGTGATTTATGTAGAAATCACCCTACAACGAGGCCGGTCAAAACTTTATGTGCTAATGCATGCGAGAAGAACGATATGTAGATCGCCTTCCGAAAGCAATACCGCACGAAAAGAAAATAGGTAACGATCTAGTCTTTACTAAGAATCCATAAGAATTCTCAAAGTATTAAGACTTTCATCGATCAAAAGAAAAAAAAGGAGAAGGAGAAGATAAAATGCATAAAGATAATCAACTCACACTATCATTAATATCATTCATCTAATATTATGGATTTGGCTCTTTCAAACCTATCAACATCCTAGATCCAATGATATTAATGAAATGGAGGAAGAAGAATAACATTCACAAAAGATAATCATAAGAATGAAAACAAATTGATCTAGTCTTCATCAAGAATCCATAGAATTCTCAAGATGTTAAGACTTTCATCGATCAAAAGCAAATAAGATGAAAAGATAATAAGGAAAACAAATTGATCTAGTCTTTATCAAGAATCCATAGAATTCTCAAGATGTTAAGACTTTCATCGATCAAAAGAAAGATAAGATAAAAATAAGTATGAAAACAAATTGATCTAGTCTTCATCAAGAATCCATAGAATTCTCAAGATGTTAAGACTTTCATCGATCAAAGAAAGATAAGCTGAACATAAGAAATGAAAACACAAAAGATAATCCACTCACACTATCATTAATATCATTCATCTAATATTATGGATTAGGTCATTTCAAACCTATCAACATCCTAGATCCAATGATATTAATGAAGTGGAGGAAGTAGGAAACCAAAACAAGCATAAAAAAGGCAAAAAACCACATTCTGCCAGCAGGAAATCGATTTCATGCAGGGGGAAATCGATTTCCATAGTGCAGTTTTCAAAAAAACAAGTCACGCTCAGCAGGAAATCGATTTCAGCCTTAAGGAAATCGATTTCCTCAGTGCAAAATCCAGCAAAAACAGCATTTAGAGGCATAAAACTTGACTTGAACAAACATACAAACACCTTATGATCACACATCAATTGGAGCACGAATTTTCCATCAAATCAACAACAAATAGCACCAATATAGCATCAAAGATGCATTGAACACAAACCACAAAGGATCTACATCATGATACACAAAAAGGATGAAGAAAATTTACCAAATCTTGCACAAACTTGGATCTACTTCAAGAATCACCAACACAAATCTTGATCTCTCAACAATTGAAGAAAAAAAAAAGAGTGAAATGGATGTGGTTTAGCTCAAAGTTTTGTGAGGTTCAAGATGTGACTCACAAACTTTATGAAAGAATAAGAGCTTTGGTGAATTTGGTAGGGATGAGGAGAGAAATTGCAAGGGGTTTTTTGGCTCTCAAAGCTTGAGAAATGAGAGAGTAGTGGGCTCTATTTATAGGATGACATCAAGAGTAGTGGTAGTTTGGTCTTTTTGCATTTGGTAATTAGCTTGTGTTTAATTGGTGATTAAAGTGGTATTTAAATGGTAAGAAATGGTAAAATGAGGTTTAAGTGGATTTAATGAAGGGATTAATTTTGATGAGGTGGAAAATTGGTAAAATGATCAAATAAAAAGGTGCCAAAATGATGTCAAGCTTCCCTCCTTATATTTTTTGAATTTCGCCTTAAGGAAATCGATTTCCCCAGGAGTGAAATCGATTTCACTCTGTTCCAAAAGAAAAATTGGCGCAAAATACACTAGGGAAATTGATTTACCCAGGAGGGAAATCGATTTCATGCTGTCCAGAATGTGATTTTGTTGAAGATTGCTGCAGGGAAATCGATTTACCCAGTAAGGAAATCGATTTCATCAGTCAAAAACTTGAAAAATGCCTTGTTTATTGCATGTCTTGGCTTGGTACCTACAAAACAAAAGCCTACAAAGAAACAAAGCAATGTTTTTGGTATTTGGGTTAGTATAATATGCATACAAGATAAACAATCATTGGTGCTTGATGGTCCCTCTTATTGATGAGTGTTAAGTGCCAAAATGTAGTTATTTTGTGTTTGTAAATAGTGGCACTTATCGATACTTTTTGTTAATACCGTTCGAATAATACCCCGTTCTGTGTATAAAAACGTATACTTTGTGAATAGATGTATTTTCATATAATTTTATACTTTTTGATAGTTTTCTATTCATTTTGTAGGTATTGAGGTGTATTTGGAGCATGAGCAATAACGTGGCGAAGACACGGCTTCAAACGCGCGATTTTGAGCGGCGGAATCAATTCATTCGGCGAATAAAGCTCAAAACCAAAGAATAATAAATCATCAATTTGGTTGCAATTTGTTCATTGTTAGATAGAGCATGGAATAAGCTTTCCAACGCTTCGAACCGGGCGCAAATCGGAGTTACGGTTCTCAAGATATGACCAAAACAAGATTTGCTGTTCTGTTGAGTGCGCTAAGCGGGCTTGACCGCGCTAAGCGCGGTCTGGGCGGTTTGGAAAGTCATTAAATAGGGAAAAATCACATTTTTTAGGGTGATGCTTTGGGGTATTTGTTCCCAAAGTCATCATAACCATTTTTGAGTAGGGAGAGCTTAGAAAACAACATTTGTGGCTTGTAATCGGAAGATTCTTGGTCGGGAGCTCGATTGATCGTGATTGACACCGCGAAAGATTTGGTTTTCTTCTCCTCCTCTTCTCTTTGTAACCACTTTTGTTGGGTTTGTTTGTAAGTTTACTCTAAACACATGGATGTTTGTTACTCTTTGTACTAGTTGTATAATATATTTGCTTTACAAATCTTAATCGGTGTTTCCTTGATCTTTTTGCTTAAATGCTCTGGATTTGTATTGTTGTAGAAATAGACATCACAAATCTTGATTAGGGGGATATCTGTTAGCTTTTGATTCTAGACATAGGATTGGGGTTAACATCCACATAATATCTAAGTTTAATGTCTCTGTGTTGTTCGATCGGTTGAGACATCGTCGAAAGAGCAATATAGTTGAATTCCCGTCGATGTTGCAGAAATGGACATTGATGTGAGGGATATGTGGTGATTCTGACGAGTATTGTAGATTGAGTACGGCGGAGTGATAAATCTAATTTTGTGAGGAGTAGTTTAGATTCAAACCAGATAACCTATTCTCTATCAAGAATGAATTTATTTTATGTTCATATCTTATATTTTCCTTGTTTACTTTCAACCCATTTAACCAGAACTCAAGAACTAAGAATCCGTCGAACGGCAGTTCGGTATCACCAATCTCTGTGGACACGATAATTCCCGGATAAATATTTCCAAATCTTTTGTTGCTTGCCGCTATACCGCTTCAACAATGAGGTGAGTGCAACACCATAAACAAAACTTCCAAGTGAAGCTCTTGATTAGTGATTGGGATATGAATGATATAGGATCTTAGGGTCAAAAATTGGGTATGACAGATGCCCCTATTTAAGTTTCTTCTTTCCGGAGATGTGAGGGTTAAAATCCTCAGCTCGACGTAATTGAAGAGACTTAAATATAAAACACACAATTTTTGAACCTAAGGTATAATGCGATGCTAGTGGATGCATCAAGTATGATTATGGAATAGAGGGGAATATAATGCCACTGGAGGAACAAAAGGAATGAGCAATAGACTCGAATGAAAGGAGCGGCAGGGGAAACAAGATACTACTGGTTATCCGCCAGGGTGACAAGAAATACCCAACAATACTTGGAAAGGGAGGGATAAAACCCAAGTCAGAAATGTAGTAAGAACGTCTAAGAGTGGCATTAGACGATGAAAATCAACAGAGATATTCAAAAGTGGCCTTGAATGAACTCTGGAACACAAACATATTGGGTAGAAACGTCTAAGAGTGGCATTAGACGACACCAACCATCAGAGACATTCAAGAGTGGCCTTGAATGAATCTGAAAAAGGGTCCAAACTCTGAGGAAACAGCGGAGACATCCAATAGTTGTTTTGGATGGAAGGAGACCAACAAGATTCAACAGTGGCTTTGAATGCATAAGGAGACCTACAATCCCGAAGATACGGCAGAGACGTTCAACAGTAGCTTTGAACAAAAGGAATCCAATCTCAGGAAAACATCGGGAACAATCCAATAGTAGCTTTAGACAAAAATGGAAACCAAAGAGATTCAATAGTGGCTTTGAATGCAAAATGGAAACATGAACCCGGAAATACATCAGAGACGTTCAATAGTAGCTTTGAACAAAAGGGAAACCAATTTGGAAATTTGAGCAACCATTCAGGAGTGGCAATGGATGGAAAACAAACTCAATAAACATCCAATAGTGGCATTGGACAAAAAGAATGTTATTCCAGCTCAAAGACATGAACGTCATTCAATAGTAGCTTTGAATGAGGTGAGAAACATGTTAATGGGGATTATGACATCCAATAGTGGCTTTGGATAAAAAGTGAGAAACGACATGTCCAAGAGTAGCATTGGACAGAGAGAAAAGTTTACACATCCAAGAGTAGCATTGGACGGAAATAGAAACAGGAAGACGAACATCTACTTTGGTATGTGCCAAGTAAGTTGGACTTAGATCTCAAGGTAAAATGTTGATAACAACAGGACCTCGGAGAATGTAAATGAGCATGAATTTTGCTTCATTGCATGATGTTGAATTTTTATATGCATGATATATGATCAATGTAATGCAATTGTTGTTACAACTGAGGGAGACTCTTTTGTGAGGTAAGATTAAAACTCTGATTCCTCAACACGAGAACTCTGCCAACTCTGCTTGGGAAGAAGATGCTTAAACACACTTCTATTACACCGGTAACTGTATCAAAACGATGATCTTTTGAGAAAGGCTGATAAAACTGCTTGGGGATTGCTGAAGAAGATTGCCCCTGATTGAGTGATTGTTGTAAGTTAACCGATCATGGCTTCAGTTGAACTGTACTGGGGATGAACTGATCATGACTTCAATTCTTGAAATGCATGTTGGGATGGCTTGCCCCATTATAAGTCTTGAAAGGAAAATCTTGACTGAACATCTGAATCATAGGATCTTGAAATAACCGTCCCCTGATTGGATCACTGATCAAGTTTCTCGACTGTTTGAACTTCCTGAAAGATGAATGCTTACTTGCAAATAAAATGTTCATTCAAGAATGGTAATTTTAATGCAATGCTCAAAGCATATTTTTGAAATCAAAATCATTTTTGTAAATATGTTATTGATGTAAAGCAAATGGAATCACAGGTCAAAACATAAAGGTTAAGACATTCAAAGTGAAAGATAAAGCAAAGGCATGGTATCAAAGCAAATGATTGGCAAATCTCATGGGAGTCAGCTTACGCAACCTTGTTGTAGTATGCTTTCAAACAAACCTTGCTTCAATTAGGTCTTTCATAGGTTGTAACGTGGCCAGGTTCACGGTTTCAGAAACAAAGGATATAAGGCTCGAAATTTGATTATACCCACCCCATCTTCGTGATTATCTCCAGTCCTAAAACTCAGTTAATTCAACTTATGCATTCAGGTTCCAAGAGACTTCTGGAATTGCACCTTTGATAATGATGATAGTTCGCAAGCAAAGAGAACTTTTGAGATGGCAGTCACTTCTTCCTTTTTGTTGTCACGACATTGTGTTGTTCAGGAATTTATTGACTTCTCTTTTTTCATCTTTTCTTTTTATATATCCCTAACTTTTGCCTGAACTGTTTATTTTTGTACTTACAGTCAGCGGGATGCCTTTATTTTTGCCTAAGTCGTTTTTGGTTTTGACTTAGCAGGCTTTTCTTTGTATACATTTTTTGATACATTTTTTTTTGAAAGATAGTGACTGCATTGCTTAATGATTAAGATGAACCATCTTTGGCTTTTGATTGACATCTCCAACATTTCTTTGATGTATGCGGAGGAGCGCTTGTGATTGAAACCTTTGTGGAAAGGTGTACTGAATGATTCTCTTAAAATAGAATGCACAGCCAAATTAACTGAGAACTACCCTGCCCCATGTTTAAAATGTGGGTTTTTTCGTACAGAAAGAAACTCCTACTTCGAAGGCTCAGAGGGGTTGACAAGGGATTAACTTCCTTATTTCTCCAGTGTTTGGGAATTGAAACAATGCCTGTAGATCATCAGCAAAGTTTTATTCGAAAGCATACAGTTCAACAACTTGGGTATTTCGTTGTTATCATCCTCCCTCCAATCTTTGCATAAAACACAAATTTGAAAGAAAAAGCAAATGGAAGAAAAATTTTTGTAAAAGAAAGCATGAACATAAACAGTGTAGATGAAAATGAATTCAAAATATGCAATGCTCATTTCATTAAAATCACCATTCAGAAACAAACAAAGTCTAAAAGCAAACAGTACAATAAAGGAAAAACAAACAGTACAGAAACAAGGCTTAGTGACTAATCAGCAACAAGGATGAGCTATCCTGTCTGAAACACTTGGCTTTAGGAGACCATCTGGCTTTCACTTGTCTTCAGCCACTTTGATCTGGCAAAGGATTAGTGACAACATTAGGACCCATATCCCTGAAAGATAGCATCTTTGATCTAACCAACTCTTGCACTAAGGCCTTCAAAGCATAGCAGCCTTCTAAATCATGGCCCGCACCACCCTGATGAAATTCACAATGAAGATCAGGCCGAAATCCTCTTGAGGGGGGGTTTCGAGGAGGAGGCATGGCTCTTGTTGTAATCAACCCTTTCTGGACCAAAGCAGGATATAGTTCTGTATAAGTCATGGGAATAGGATCATAAGTTGTCCTACCACGATTCTGATTCTGATTAGCAACCTGAGATTGAGGAACTTGAACTTGCACAGGAGCGACAGCGGCTACATAAGGTTGGTCACCGTTTTGAGGTCTACGACGAGATCCCCTTCTGTCATCCGACACAGCATTAGTCTCATTCTCTTTCTTCTTGTGGAAGTTTCCATAAGGTTTCTTTGATCCACCAGAGGATTCAGCAACATTAGCAACTTTCCCATTCTTGATTCCTTCTTCGAGTCTCTGGCCAATAGTAACCAAGTCTGTGAAGTTTGAGGACACACTTCCAATCATTTTCTCCCAGTAGAAAGGGGAGAGAGTATCCATGAACATTCCAGTCAATTCTTTCTCAGCCAGAGGTGGTTCAACTTGAGAAGCTAGCTCTCTCCAGCGTTGAGCGTATTCCTTGAAAGATTCTTTTTCCTTCTGAGCCATGTTTTGCAATTGTCGGCGATCAGGTGCCATGTCCAGATTGTACTTATACTGCTTCATGAAAGCATCAGTCAGATCTTGGAAACAATGAATGTGATTACTCTCAAGTCCCATATACCATTTCAGTGAAGCTCCACTCAAACTATCCTGAAAGCAATGGATAAGCAATTTATCATTCTGGGTATAAGCAGCCATTTTGCGATAGTACATGGTCAAATGGCTTCTTGGGCAAGTGTTCCCCTTATACTTCTCAAACTCAGGAGTCTTGAATTTTGCAGGCATGACAAAGTTGGAAACCAAACACATATTCTCAGCAGCAATTCCAAAGTAATCATTGCCTTCCATGGCTCTTAGGCGCTTTTCTAAAGTATGATACTGCTCTTTGACATCTTCAATGTCTCCAGCATCTCCTTGACTTCCATTCTGGGAACGGGCAGCTTGATATTCAAACAGAGGATTCACATAAGTAGGTTGAGCAACAGTGTGCACAATAGGCTGAGATTCAGTGAAGACAGGAGCATGAAAAACTTGGTTTGAAGCTTGACCAATCACAAGTTGTGAAGATTGACCAATACCAGGAGTCTTCTCATAGGGAGGAGTGTAACCAGGTGGCAAACCAAACTCAGGCCATGTAGAAGGTGGTTGTTGAGTAGGTTGAGGGTCAACATCAGCACTTGAGACTTCAACAATGACAGTCTTCTGAGGTGGTTCTCCTCTAGCAATCAAAACTTGCAGCCTGTAAAGCCCCGATACTCCAAAAATCGCGAAGAATCGTATCCGATACGTATCTGATACCGATACGTCCCGATACGTCCCGATACGCGTATCAGAGAAGTATCGGGTAATTAACTTATTTTTCAAAACATTTAAATTACCGATACGTATCCGATACGGCTAACTTATACATCCGATACGGCTAAACTAACTGATACTTCATTCGATACGTGGAGAATATTTTTTATTATTATTTTAGCTTTTACTTAACCTACTTCATTTTATAAGAAGAATAATAATAAAATAAACAATAAAAAATAAATATAATAATATAAATACATAAATAAGTGGTGGAAGTGCACCACTCTCTCATTAAAAAAAAAAACAAGGAATTGGTCCATCTCCTCCCGTCAGCGGCGATTCTCCTCCCGTCAGCGGCGATTCTCCTCCCGTCCTTCTAACCTGCCGATTGCTCCATCTCAACATCAACAACAAAACCTCCATCAACATCTTCAGGTTCTCTACTCTGATTCTCTTCTTTCTACTGCTCTAGTTTCAATTTACTTCTATTCTCTCTAATGTTTTGTTCTTCTCCTTTGAATATCTTCTTTTCTCTTTAATCTTCTCTTTTGTTTCACAAAAAATGTTTACTTTCTTCTTAATAAGATTGTTTGTATTAATGATTGTCTTTAACATATGTAGACAATAAACCCTAGATTTATTTTTTCTTTTTATTTATAATACCAACCTCTTGTTAATGTTTTATTATTGTTTGTTTTGTTAATAGTTATGTCTCCAATAGAAGAGAGTGCTACTAGTTCGTTTGCTTCAAAAGAACCCCAAGATGATAGTAAACCACTATGGAGATTTGTCACTGTGGTGCAGAATAATGATTCTGCAGGTGGAAACAAGCTTTGGAGGTGCAACTTTTGTCAAAAAGAGGTGAGGAGTTCATACTCTAGAGTGAGATTTCACTTATTGAAAATTGCTGGTGAAGGAGTTCAGGTATGTCCTAAGGTTACTGATATATTGTTGACTGATTTGAATAGAATATGTGGAGAGGCTGAGAATAGATTAAAGCCAAAACATGTTCCATTGCCTTCCTCTAAACCATCTCAAATCCCACCAGTAGTGCCACAAAAGAGAAGAAAGAGTAGTATAGAAAATGCCTTTAATGTTGATGATAGGAATCAGCTTAGAGAAACTATAGCAAGGATGTTTTATTCTGGTGGCTTATCTTTCCATCTTGCTAGAAATCCTTACTATGTTAGTTCTTATTCTTTTGCTGCTAATCACAACCTCAGTGGCTTCCTTCCTCCTAGTTATAATGCCCTAAGAACCACTCTTTTGAAGCAAGAGAGAGCTAATATTGAAAGGTTGCTTCAACCTATAAAATCTCTGTGGGCATTGAAGGGAGTTACATTGGTTTCTGATGGCTGGACTGATGTGCAAAGGAGACCTTTGATAAATTTCATTGGCATTTGTGAAGGAGGACCTATATTTTTAAAAGCTGTAGATGGCTCCAATGAATATAAAGACAAACATTATATGGCCAGCATATTTATAGATGTTATCAAGGAGGTAGGGCCACAAAATGTTGTGCAAATCATAACTGATAATGCTCCTGTTTGCAAGGCTGCAGGAATGTTAATTGAAGCTGAATTCAATCATATATTTTGGACACCTTGTGTGGTTCATACATTGAATTTAGCTTTGAAAAATATTTGTGCAGCTAAGAACATTGTTGGAAATGAAAATGTTTATAATGAATGCAATTGGATCACTGAAGTGGTTGATGATGTATCTTTTATCAAGACTTTCATTATGACTCACTCTATGGCATTGGCTATTTTTAATGAATTTTCTACTTTGAAATTGCTTTCTATTGGTGAGACGCGTTTTGCGTCAATGATAGTGATGCTAAAAAGAATCAAGCTGCTCAAAACCGCTTTGCAAAGGATGGTTATTAGTGATCAGTGGAGTACTTACAAGGAAGATAATCAACCAAGAGCTGCACATGTGAAGGACCTTCTTTTAAATGATGTATGGTGGGACAAAATAGATTACATCCTTTCTTTCACAAATCCCATATATGACATGCTTCGAATATGTGACACTGATGCTTCTACCCTTCATAAAGTATATGAAATGTGGGATTCTATGATTGAAAATGTAAGGGCAATTATTTATAGGCATGAGGGAATAGAAACAACGGAAACGTCCAATGTTTGCCCTTTTTATGATGTTGTTTATACCATACTCAATTCTAGATGGGGTAAGAGTTGCACTCCACTTCATTGTTTGGCACATTCAATGAATCCAAGGTAATTCTTGTTACTTGTTGTCTTTGAATGAAATGTTTATACTTTGAATATTAATGGATTTTTTTTAATAAATAATAGGTATTATAGTGATGTGTGGCTTAGGGAAGCTCCAAATAGGATTCCTCCTCATCAAGATTCAGAAGTTTCTAATGAGAGGAACAAGTGTTTGAAAAGATATTTTCCATCATCTGTTGAGAGAAATAAGGTGTATGAAGAATACGGCCGATTTTCATCTTGTAGTGGTCCTTTTGCTTCTTTTGACTCTATTGAAGGTAGGTATATATTAGATGCAAAAACTTGGTGGGTGACGCATGGATCTTCCACACCTTGTCTCCAAAAAATTGCTTTAAAGCTTCTTGTGCAGCCTTGTTCTTCATCATGTTCTGAGAGAAATTGGAGTACTTACTCTTTTATTCATTCTTTGAAAAGAAATAAAATGGATCCAAAAAGGGCTGAAGATTTAGTTTATGTGCATACTAATCTTCGACTCTTGTCAAGGAACGAATAAGGGTATAAGAAAGGAGAGACAAAGTTGTGGGACATTAGTGGAGATGCGCATGACCCGCTTGATGGTGTTGGAATTGAATTAGCTGAGTTATCTTTAGATGAACCGGAGTTGGAGGCTACAATGTTCTTTGATGATGGAAACGGAGGAGAGGAGACTGATACAATCCGTGTTTCTTCTTAAGTAGTGATTGTTGGACTATGATGTTCTTTATGAATAGCTAAACTATGTCCTTTTTGGGTAGTGCTGATGATGATTTTTTTGGATAGTACTAATGATGTCCTTTTATAACAGTACTTAACTTAAGATATGTAAATGTCACTTGTTTGCTCATTTTGAGTAATTTGAATGGTAATTAATCATCAATTTTAGAAATATTTATATACTGTGCATTTATATATTTAATTTTAAATTTAATATTTTAAACGTATCCCAGCCGTATCGTATCGGGAATTTTACAAATTTTTCCGTATCGTCGTATCGGTATCGTATCGTATCGGTATCGTGTCGGGTATCGGGGCTTCATAGCTTGCAGCATTTCAGTTAACTTGGTCATGCCTGACTTCAACTCATCAATTTCCATTCTGACCTCTGCATTGTGTTGCTCTTGGTATTCCATTCTCAATCTGATGTTGGCTCTAGTTCCGTACTTGTGTGGAGGAATGAGCTTGACGGTAGACAGACAAACTCTGAAGATGGAGACAAACAAGGATAAGTTTTCTGGACAACCTGGATGTATGTATGCAAATGATGCGATTGCTGTTTTTGTTTTTGTTTTTTTTTATTTGATTTTCGAGGAATTCAAGTTATTAATTTGTAAACATCAAAACAAAAAGGAAATAAATCCTAAATCGGATCAAAGCTTTGATCAAGTTATCATCAAGATCAATCATCCATTTTGGTGGATTAAGGTTTTCACCCTATCGACACCCAAGATCCATTGAGTTTGATGAAACTTATGATGTTTACAAAGAAAGACCTATGAGTTCCTTGGAAATCAAATGAATGCATGGATGCATGGTTTATGCATCAATCACAATCAAGATCACACATGGTCGCATAAACAGAGTTCACAGGTTCGACGTCACGAGCATGGAGTCAAAGTTAAGAACCACCCACAAAGGTATGTACTAGGGAATTTTGTACCTGCCGAACGGGTTCTACAAAGGTTCCCAGAGTTTTCAATCTTCTATCGGATACTACCGGCACGCACAATTGCTCATGGGCGCCAATAATATGCCTAAAAAGACCTCGTCTGAGCGTAGTATCGCATGACAACAAGCTCAAATTGGTACTTGATCTTGTCTCTGCACTACATCCTAAAAAGGCTTAGATTGGTTAAAAAGGTTCTAGGCCATTCAGCTTCTACGGACACTCACTATTGAAAGTAATAGCGTTATCACGATGGTTCGTAACAACCTCTACTACCTTCCATGAGGCCTCCACTGATTGGGGTTCCACCATATGATGCTCATGTTAAGGATTGCTCCTGACATGCAACTATTGGCCTTACCACCTCCTATCTCAAGTTGCTCACCAAAGTTCGGGTTAGAACTTTATCTCATCACAGAGGAACCATCGAGCACCAAAAAGAAAAAAAAGAAAATAAACAAACAAAGCACACAACAATATATACAGATAAAAACACACAGATAAACAAAAATAGGCTTAACACACTTAAAACTGGATCCCCAGTGAAGTCGCCATTTTTCTGTAGCGGGGAAAATCTGACATCGAAGCCATGGGATTGACTCGAATCAATATTCCGTTTTGAAATCGCCACCGCGCTTTATTTTTTCAAAGGAAAAGGGAAAAGAACGTAAAACACAAAGTTTTGTTTTAAAAACAAGAAAGAGAACTCAGGTTCGGGTGTTGATTATATGAGGGGAAGGTTTAAAGCACCCCTCATATCCGTGGTACTCCACGGGAACCTTTTTGAAAATCTGTGTGTGTGTGTGCTAAAAAAAGGGTTTGTTTTATTTTTAAAATAAGCTCGGCAAAGCGTTAAGCTTTGGGCCTACATACCTCCTCGGTGCAATGGAGAAGTCAGAGCTAATGTAGTTCCGCTTTTTTGGGAAAAAACGTTTTAAAAAACGAATAAACACTTTGGTGTCGTTAGAGAGAAATACTCAGCCATTGATCTTGAGCATGAGAACAAACGAGTTCTTTGCATCGCAAATGAAAGAAGAGCTCCAACTCGGATAAAATCAACGAGTATGCCACTAGCTCTCTCACGCGGAAAAGATCTCGTTATTATCAATCAATTTCAAAATCGTGGGGTATAACCACTCGTTTCGACAGTTAACGGTGTCTAAACTTTTTGAAGAAAAGCCACTAAGGGCGAAAGATATTTTTGAGAAAAAAGGTTTTGAAAAGGTTTGCAAACATAAGAATATTTTGGAAAAAGGGAGAAGATTTTGAAAATTTAAGAAGTGGGAGGAGATGAAGAGGCTAACCTAGTGCATAAAGTAAAAAGCTAAGGAAAGAAACGGTCTAACCAAATCAAGAAGCCAACACTTGACATTAAGAGCCAAGGTAGTTTTCCCATCCTTTGGATTTATCAATACCAACACATTAACACTTGGGGATCCAGATGAACTTATTGTCTTAGCACCACTTTGCATTAAGCACATTAAGGTTCTGACGAAAATCGGGCAGAGTAACGGCTATTTTCGGGTAAAATCCTTATATCAATGCCTTGGAATTAACCATCAAGGGCTTTCAAGGAAATACCTGCACGCATAAACATACCACAGAACAATGCCAGACAGACAGAACATTCACAGAGTAATAATAGAATGGGTCCAGAGGTACTAGGTCCATAAGTCCGAATCTCCACAATGCTAGGGATAGTAACCGATAGTCCAAAGAGAGCCTTATGTATTTTTTAGATTTTGGTTATTTATTAGTGTTTTAGCATAAAAGTAAAGTATGGTCCAAGTGTACAAAGAAAAAATGACGGAAGCATAAACATATGTCCAGGTGGACAAAGGGAAAATGGCGGAAAGTAAATATGATGAAATGATAAAGCGAGAAATATAAAGAGCGGTAATATAAAGAGCGGCAATATAAAGATCGGAAATTAAAGTTAGTTGTTAAATGTTAAAGATAACCATCTTGAAACTTGTCAAGTATGTTATCAAAGTTAGTAGGAAGATCTATGGTGAGTGAATGATGTACTCGGATTTAAAGTCAATGGGGCTTATCAGAAGCTTGATAAAATCATAGCGACTACACGATAAAAACCTCCACAAGTCTTAAATCAACCGCATACAATTCTCTTCCATATTTGATCTTTTTTATTCGGGACACGAAATATTGCGCTATGTTAAGCAGATCGCCAAGTGATTTATGTAGAAATCACCCTACAACGAGGCCGGTCAAAACTTTATGTGCTAATGCATGCGAGAAGAACGATATGTAGATCGCCTTCCGAAAGCAATACCGCACGAAAAGAAAATAGGTAACGATCTAGTCTTTACTAAGAATCCATAAGAATTCTCAAAGTATTAAGACTTTCATCGATCAAAAGAAAAAAAAGGAGAAGGAGAAGATAAAATGCATAAAGATAATCAACTCACACTATCATTAATATCATTCATCTAATATTATGGATTTGGCTCTTTCAAACCTATCAACATCCTAGATCCAATGATATTAATGAAATGGAGGAAGAAGAATAACATTCACAAAAGATAATCATAAGAATGAAAACAAATTGATCTAGTCTTCATCAAGAATCCATAGAATTCTCAAGATGTTAAGACTTTCATCGATCAAAAGCAAATAAGATGAAAAGATAATAAGGAAAACAAATTGATCTAGTCTTTATCAAGAATCCATAGAATTCTCAAGATGTTAAGACTTTCATCGATCAAAAGAAAGATAAGATAAAAATAAGTATGAAAACAAATTGATCTAGTCTTCATCAAGAATCCATAGAATTCTCAAGATGTTAAGACTTTCATCGATCAAAGAAAGATAAGCTGAACATAAGAAATGAAAACACAAAAGATAATCCACTCACACTATCATTAATATCATTCATCTAATATTATGGATTAGGTCATTTCAAACCTATCAACATCCTAGATCCAATGATATTAATGAAGTGGAGGAAGTAGGAAACCAAAACAAGCATAAAAAAGGCAAAAAACCACATTCTGCCAGCAGGAAATCGATTTCATGCAGGGGGAAATCGATTTCCATAGTGCAGTTTTCAAAAAAACAAGTCACGCTCAGCAGGAAATCGATTTCAGCCTTAAGGAAATCGATTTCCTCAGTGCAAAATCCAGCAAAAACAGCATTTAGAGGCATAAAACTTGACTTGAACAAACATACAAACACCTTATGATCACACATCAATTGGAGCACGAATTTTCCATCAAATCAACAACAAATAGCACCAATATAGCATCAAAGATGCATTGAACACAAACCACAAAGGATCTACATCATGATACACAAAAAGGATGAAGAAAATTTACCAAATCTTGCACAAACTTGGATCTACTTCAAGAATCACCAACACAAATCTTGATCTCTCAACAATTGAAGAAAAAAAAAAAAGAGTGAAATGGATGTGGTTTAGCTCAAAGTTTTGTGAGGTTCAAGATGTGACTCACAAACTTTATGAAAGAATAAGAGCTTTGGTGAATTTGGTAGGGATGAGGAGAGAAATTGCAAGGGGTTTTTTGGCTCTCAAAGCTTGAGAAATGAGAGAGTAGTGGGCTCTATTTATAGGATGACATCAAGAGTAGTGGTAGTTTGGTCTTTTTGCATTTGGTAATTAGCTTGTGTTTAATTGGTGATTAAAGTGGTATTTAAATGGTAAGAAATGGTAAAATGAGGTTTAAGTGGATTTAATGAAGGGATTAATTTTGATGAGGTGGAAAATTGGTAAAATGATCAAATAAAAAGGTGCCAAAATGATGTCAAGCTTCCCTCCTTATATTTTTTGAATTTCGCCTTAAGGAAATCGATTTCCCCAGGAGTGAAATCGATTTCACTCTGTTCCAAAAGAAAAATTGGCGCAAAATACACTAGGGAAATTGATTTACCCAGGAGGGAAATCGATTTCATGCTGTCCAGAATGTGATTTTGTTGAAGATTGCTGCAGGGAAATCGATTTACCCAGTAAGGAAATCGATTTCATCAGTCAAAAACTTGAAAAATGCCTTGTTTATTGCATGTCTTGGCTTGGTACCTACAAAACAAAAGCCTACAAAGAAACAAAGCAATGTTTTTGGTATTTGGGTTAGTATAATATGCATACAAGATAAACAATCATTGGTGCTTGATGGTCCCTCTTATTGATGAGGTGAGTGCAACACCATAAACAAAACTTCCAAGTGAAGCTCTTGATTAGTGATTGGGATATGAATGATATAGGATCTTAGGGTCAAAAATTGGGGTATGACACTCACCAAGTACGAGAGCTACTCCTCAATCTGAAAAATAACAACAGTAAGGGTGAGTCTCATTCACATTTAACTAATGTTATAAGATATAGATAATAAAATATCATTTCACATGCCATTCACCCAATCACAGTTATGATCAGATTCAAACCATACAATCAGCAAGCAAACAACCAAATTAACACATATTATAACATTGGACAATCTTCCATTCATGTTATAATAGCAAAACAGCCTAATGCAATGCAACTACATGCATGTGGTACCAAAAATCTGGGATAACCCAACTCACCGACCCACCATCGTCAAGGATACGGTAACACCCACTCACTAATTCCACACAATGGGAATTAGCTACCACTGATCCACCATCGTCAAGGACCAGCCACAAAATGATTATGAATGCATGCATCAACCATAACATGCTCATCACCCACATACATCGATCAATGTCATAATCATCAATAAAACACATATTTCATACCAACAATACATGTATAATAAACACCAGTTATAACCACATCATCATACAGGTAAGACATTCATTAGTGTACCTATAAGCAAATCCCACCACAACAAATAAGATCGAGTGTTTTAAAAATAATTCAAGCCACAACTCAAAACACCATTTGATTGTATAAATTATTTGATTAGCTTCACTGTACTTGAAACGGCACCAAAATCCGGTTTACGGTTTAAAAGTTACACCTTTTTAAACTTTTCCAAAACGGCCTGTCGCCACACTAACAGCACGCGGCGCCACACACATTCGCGGTGCGGAACGAATCGGAACAACGCCTTCGCGGCGCAAACAAGGTTTCGCGGCGCGGAACGAGAAGAAACTACGCCTTCGCGGCGCGGCCATACTCTCGCGGCGCGTACTGAGCACAACAAAACTTCCTGGCCTTCTGCCAAGCAGTCCGCGGCGCCAACTTCTGGACGCGGCGCGAACTAGCGATTTCCAGCGCTCCGAATAGCAGAAAACAGCCTGCGATTTCATCCCTCTTTCACCGAATCACTACCAAACCAATCTCACTCCAACCAGATTTCGCATACAGTGAAATAACACATATTATAACACATTTATAATACATTCAACCATCCAATTATCACCATACATGATCAATACAATTCATTATAAATCAATTCTCTCAAAAACCTAACATTTCTACAACCTAAGCATAACCCAATTGATCCGAATAACGCGATCAAATTCTATCATACTACCTATAATCCCATAATAGAAGATAAACGGAAGAGTCCCCCTTACCTGAAGATTGATTCTTCGCTCTTCCTCGCGTCGCACTTCTTCGCTCTTCTCCTCTTTTCACGTTCAGACTTCTTTTCCCAAAATGTTGTAACCCTCTCTATTCCACAACTCCTTCTATTTTATGAAAATAAGCTTATCATTAGTAATGGGCTTCACCACTGACACCCCCCTTCTACTACAAGCGACACTGGCCCATTAGCCTCATTATTTCCATTACTCTCAGTTAACTCAAATAATTCTAATATTTAATCCAAAAATTAATTAAATTAAATAAAGAATTTTTATGGGGTGTTACACTGTTAGTGATGTGAATACGTTGGTTTCAGATTGTTCTTGATGAGATTGGTGAATCTTTATAAAGTTGATCCTTTAATATTTCATGCCATCCTTTTTATTCTGATTGAAAATTTAATATGCATTAATGATGAGCACAAAAAGGTTTTTTATGATTATACATTCATATTGGTCAGTTTGTCTGCCAAATTATATTGTACTCCATAACTATACTGAATCCTTCCTTCATCCACAACTTTTCCATCATCTTTCACTTCTACAACAGAATCCTTATTCTTTGGTAACTCTTCAGTACCAATTCCTGCACCTATAACAAA
Source organism: Vicia villosa (assembly GCF_029867415.1). NCBI lineage: Eukaryota > Viridiplantae > Streptophyta > Magnoliopsida > Fabales > Fabaceae > Vicia > Vicia villosa. The sequence goes on along the minus strand of NW_026705096.1, from coordinate 373,999 downwards.
ACCATCAAAATCAGAACCATAACCAGTGCTAGTTCCATAACCATCGAGCTTAAGAGCTTCATCGTTTTCGCTAGTGAGAGTTTTATCACATATTGTTGCAGAGGCGAATTCATTTTCATCTGCGTAGCTTTTGTTGTGTTTTGGTTGTGTCTCCACTGATTCTCCATAGCCTGGTTGTTTTTCAGCAGTGTTGGTGACAGTGTTGAAAGATTCTTCAGTTTCTGATGGGTTTTCGTGGTTTTTATTGATACCTTTGGATACTGTTTCATACATTATCTAACAACTTTTCTGGCTTGACTTGTGGTTGGTTTTGTGTCAGGTTGGAGATTAGCACTTCTTAGTGTTGCAGTGATTCCTATAATCGCTTTTGCTTGTGGTTTATATGCTTATACACTCACCGGACTTACATCGAAGAGTCGTGAATCGTATGCAAATGCTGGCATAATTGCTGAACAGGTAAATGTTAAAACCATTGTTGAAGCTTGAAAAGTATGATGTGAATGAATGAACATGTTTCTTTATATGGAAAGTAACACAAAAAATTTGCTCATTGGAAAAAAGCATGTTTAGGAAAAAGCACTTTTGTTTTTCCCTCTAAGGTTGGTTGGCTGGCTGGTTCTTTTCTAGTAAGACATCCATATTAAATGTTTGAACCACAAACAACGTAGTATAACAAATTTGGTAATAAAAACTTGTAGTATTTCTTGCTTCTCAGTTTCTCAAACTACATACTACATGTCATGAGTAGTGTTTGTGTTTTCTAGTGTTTTCTAGTAGTACATGGGAGCTCAACATTTTAACATATTTTATGAACTTTGGAGGTTCAATGGGTAGGCCAATAGATATTTAATAGAAATTAGGCTGCAGGTTGCACTTGTTGGAATACTAATTTTTTTTGTTTATATTTGCTCCAATTAGAGTATTCACCACTATCAAAGAAAATGCCTTAAAAAGTGGCATCCTTCTTAATTTGTTTTCATCATCATTTCTTTTTTATTTGCAATTGTCATTATTGAATATTAAATCAGTTTTAGGTGTCAATTGTAGAAATCAAAAGAGAGTTGGCGGTGTTGGAAATTAAGGTAGAACTTAGAAAGAGTTGATGGAGTGAAGGAAACTATGATAGGAGTAGATTAATTTATGTTGTTGTAGGTGATTAGTAAGGACTATAACAAATCCTAGATCATTGCTTTACTTTGTTTCTCTTTCTATTATGTTAATACCATGTGTTCTTTTATTAATGACAGATTGAAGAACTATATATATTTAAACTATATATATTTAATTAGTTTAACAGTTTATTTACACATTTCAATGAAAATAGTCTAATGTTTATTATGTTTTTATTTAAGGTTGTTGTATGACAAATTGATGCGCGGGAATCAATTGTCAAACAGATTCCATTTTGTGTCTTCCTCCCGTGTCAGCAGGGCGAAAATTGTTAGGAAACCGGATTCAGTAAGAGAGCACTTAGTCGAGAGATTCATGGCCACCGGCAATACAGAAAGCTTGTCTCTTTGGGCGTATAATACTATTCCAATAGGGTTAGATTTTCATTCTAAGTTTATTCTAATTAATTTGTTTCTTTTGCGTAGAAAATTTTCATATAAACTTTTGTTTTAATTTATAGACGTCGCTGGTTGTTGGTTGCTATGGATCCTATAAAAGAAGTGGTATATCATCTGAATTCGGTAGATGGTGATTGGACCAATTATCCAGATATGAAGTTAATGGTTGATACATAAGTGAGATTGTTCTAAATATTCATGTATATTTATATATTTAATTATTTCTGTGAGATTGTTCTAAATATATGTGTTTATTTAATTAGAGCAATACAAGTATTCCGAAGTCAAAGAGAAGCTCGAGTATCACAAACTAAATCAAGCAACATTACTTGGATCAAAGTGCAGGTACATTAGTTTTCACAATTTTGCTTATAATAGTTATGCTACTTGATAAAACAAGACAACTATACATTCTTATTTGTTTTTCTATGTAGTGTGCTCAACAGCGAAACAATATAGATTGCGGATACTTCGTTTTGAGGTTTATCAAAGAAATCCTTCAAATGAATCGAATAGAGATTTCAATCACGGTATGGATTTATAACTTAGGATTTGTTATATTTATCGGATATTTCTTATAATTTATTACTTTGAACTAAATCATTCATATTATGTTTTTGTTTTGTAGTACTTCGATGAAGTCGAGTGTGCTCATTACACGAAACTTCAGTTGGAAGAAATCAAAGAGGAATTGTGTCAATATTTTATTGCGCAAAGAATCATATAAGGTATGAATACATTATTGTGTGAAAAGTGTTATGAATACATTATTGTGTGAATACATTATTGACCGTGTTATTATGTTCATACCTTGCAGGACCAGGACCGTCCGCTCGTCGGATTTTGGCAATTTCTGATAGATTTTATTAATTAGGGCTGATTTAGTTGTTGCTATGGCTGATTTTGTTATAGGTTTGATTTTGTTAGGGATGCTTTAGTTAGGGTTGATTTAGTTATTGTTAGGGATGACTTTATTATTGTTAAGGCTGATTTGGTTCTGTTAGAAATATGTGATGAATTAAATTATAATGGTGTACATATATTTTGGATTACAATGGTATATAATGTAATGGTATATAATGCCATTTTTTGGCATATATTTTGGTATTATAATGGCATATATTTTGGATTACAATGGATTATAATTGTATATAACAGGTTTATAGGATTACAATTGAATATTCCAGGTTTACAGGTTATTATTGACTGTGTTATTATTCCAGGTTTAAACCAAAATATAGACCCAAAAATGCTGCCTATAGACACTTTAGAAAGCGCTTTTCTTGGAAAAGCGCTGCCTAAAGTATACATAAGACAACGTTTTTTCCAAAAAAACGCTTTCTAAAGTAGGTCTTTTCCAAAAAAAAGCGCTGCTAAAGGCCTAGTTTAGAAAGCGCTTTTCCAGAAAAAAGCGCTGCTAAAGGCCTAGGTTAGAAAGCGCTTTTCCAAAAAAAAGCGCTGCTAAAGGCCTACTTTAGAAGGCGCTTTTTAGGAAAAAGCGCTGGCTAAGGTATACTTAAGGCAGCGCTTAAGCTTTTGCCTAAACAAAAAGCGTTGCTAAAACCTATAGCAGCGCCACCTACGACAGCGCTTTTAAAGGTAAAAAAAACGCTTTCTTAGATCTTTTATGGCGTAGTGATACCTAGCTCGCAATTAAAATCACTTGAAATTTTTAAATTATGAAATTCAAGCAATGGAAAAGTGTTACTTTATATTAATCTCACACTGATGTGGTTGATAAATATTTATTATCATTATTTTTTTTTTAGTTTAAGATTTAGTTTATTATTGCAAGTACTTTTAGTTTGTTAAAAACTACTTTTTTTATTAGGCTCATGTAATTTTGCTATTTTATTGGTGTACATATGTTTGATGATAAAATATATTACTCTACTATATTTAATTAATTTAAAATGAGTTTGTTGAATGCAGGTCCAGCCCAGCACAAGTGCAGAGTGTGCTACAGCACCGGGCCTCAAATTTTAGGAGGCCTGTTTTTTATAATTAGATAAAAAAGTATTAAAACAAAATAAAAATTATTAAAAACATAACCTTTATATAAAAAATTTATAACTTAAATAATACTTTGAAATTTTTAGTGTTTTGTTTGGTTAATATACAATTGTATTTTTGATGTGTTATTTTTAATTATTAAAATTAATTTTGCTTTTAAAAAAAACAGGCTCATTTATTAAATTAAAACAGGGCCCCTGAATAGATTGGGTCGACCCAGGTTGGATGTTAATGATATTGTAAGTGTGGGTACCTTAACCTTACTCAAGCTTATTAATATTGATGTTTGGAGGCTTAAATTCTAAGTACCGTAACATTACATAGCATTCTATCATATTAAGAATGAAGTCTTGATTGTAGTTTCTAGAATAAACGACTATAAAATTCACAATAATGGAAAATTCGGCTTAAATGTTGATTTTGCGGTTGTTATTTTTCTGCAAGTAGCTCTCGGTGTTGTTTTAGAATTTTTTAGATTGTTTATGAAAATAAAAAACATACTTATTTCAAGTTGAGTTTTTATTATACTTTGTATATATTTTGTGATTTTGAAATGTGAATATTAGTATGAAGTGTGACATTTTCATAATTTGGTAGCATTACTTTACAAACATCAAGTTGGTATATGGCTAAAATTGTATTGGTAATTTGTTATTTATATGGTAACAGAAATCATTGTGTTAATGAAAATATAATGATTTAGATTTCTAAAATATGCATTAAATAAATATATTGCTATTTATGAATATTTCATAAAGTTTGATTTAGTTCGACTAATTTAAAATATATGTGTGTTTATGGTATTGATGAATCATGTAATCAATCCAAAAAATATTTAAATAATATCTACCCTCCTACACGCCATTCAAGTATCATAGTTTCGGGAAACGTCACACCAAAAATCTATTTGAGATTGAGAACAAAGTATATTTTTATGGTTCAATTTAAAAAAATTAATTAATCAGGATTTTTTTAGTATTAACAAAATGTTTTATTATAATAATCATTTTCTTTAAAAGTTTTTATTACCTTAAATGGCACTTATAATGAGACTAAGCGAATATGTGTACACGTGCGCTGGGGGGGGGGGGTTAACTACTTGTAAAGAGAACTTGTATTGGTGATGATATCATAATTCATTACATGGATAATTTCTTGAAAGTTTGAGTCATGTGATAGAAACTGATAGGGGTGCTTGTGGTGAGACTCAATAGGTGGATGGATCACAAAACTTCTGATCTAAAACGTTAAGGTTAGGGATAATTCTTGAGGTAGACTTATGGATCTGGACATATGGTTGTATGCCTTAAACATGATGTATCACACTTGAATCAAGTGGTAGAGTCACCTTTCAATAGGGAACTTAAGAACGAGATGATTGAGGTTGTTAAATCTAATATTGTTGCACCATGTGCCGATACTGATGCAATAAATAAAAGAGTCGATAATGCTTACAACATTCACAAAACCTTGAAAATAAGATTGAATCATTCCAATAACACATGATAACTTTGTAGCAAGGTGATATTTCTTGTAGTGCAAGTCAATCTCATTATAGTTCTCATACGATGATAAATTTGATGATCAACCATGGATAAAAATGTGTCACCTTACAATCATTGATGTTTTTGTTGGTTTTAAGGTTGTAGACATTATGCTTTATTTTGATGGATTATTATCTGATGGAATCAATTTAACATTTTTTGTGAAACATATGTTGGTTTTAAAATTGTGAGACATGGTTGTATTTCTTTCTACATGCCTTTGATAATTCTCTTTATATTGTTGGAATTATGAGAATTTTCCCTATCTATTTTTAGTTAAGAATTGATGGATTTATGTTTCTTTTTGTAGCTCTGAATTCCAAACTTGTCAATTTCCCTTCCCCTTTTAGGAACTATTCTTTACGGATTCCTATTTTATTTTTATTGACTTTTCGTCTAGCCCAATAAAGGGAGTGCAACATCATCCCTAAAGAAAAACACATAAACATATAAGGGTTCTAGAAGACTACACCTTATTGTTTTACATATTCACTATGTCAAACAAGCACATAAACAACGCTTTTTTTGGCCATAGCAAGCGCTTTAAAGCGCTGCCTAAACCATCGCTGCTATAAGTAAAGGCAGCGCTTTGGATTAATGTAAAAGCGCTGCTATATGTCCCCTTTAGTCAGCGCTTTGAATTTAAAAGCGCTTTCTTATGAACCCCTTTAGACAACGCTTTCTCTTTAGACAGCGTTTTGGAAAGTGTCCCTTTAGCAATGCTTCCTCTTTAGACGGCGCTTTTCTTTGAAAGCGCTGTCTATTCCCCACTTTAGGCAGCGTTTTTCTCTTTAAGCGATGTCTAATGTTCACGAAATTTTTTAGATATGAAACTTATTTTCACTTACAGAAAGCGCTATCCAATATATACAATTAATTTTCACCATATTTTGCACCAAGTTTTCACCAGATTTGATAACTTCAATCCAATAAATATGCACCAAATTTGCATATACAAAAAATATACATATATATAATTGATGATATATACAACAACAACTTGAAAATTATAAAATGCTAAATTGATATTAAATCTACTTATTACCATCTTCGAGAAGTTCTAAAAAACAACAAGAATAAATTTGCTAGCTATATCTTCTACATCTGCACCTGTAACCTGAAACAAAACCAAAAGATCGAAATTCATACCATGATAAAACAAAACTTTATTCGAATTTATACTCAAAACTCGAAAATTATACTCAAAATTCTCATCAATGAAAGAAAGACAATATACCTTATAAAATTCTTAACTCCATAATAAATTGACACCATTCCTCCATAAGTTCATCCAATTGATCTTTTGAGAAATGAGCACACTTGAATTCGTCAAAGTACTACATAATAATATAACATAGTATATGATTTAGTTAAAACACTGTGTCATTTTATGAGAAATATTAAAATAATTCCTAAGTTAGAAATTCATATCGTGGATGGAATCTCTGTTCGATCCAAAAGAAGAGTTTCTTTCATAAACCTCAAGATGAAATAACCGCAATCTATACCATTACGCTGACTAGGACACTACACATGGAAATAAAATACAAATATATATCAGGATATACCCCTTACCTTGTTTTATCAAGTATCATCACTATTATAATCAAAATTGTGAAAATATACATGCACTCTGATCCATGTAATGTTGTTGACTCCACTCTTTGGTACTTGAATATCTCTTTGTGATCGAAAAGCTTGTAGAACGCTATAATAAAATATAAATGACTATTTAGAATAATCTCCCATAGATAAATAAATATACACATGAATATTTAGAACAATCTCACTTACGTATCAATCATTGTCTTCAAATCTGGGTATGTTGTCCAATCATTATCTAACGAATCCAGATAATATACAATTTCTCTTACAGGATTAATCGCAACCAATAACCAGTGTCCACTGTAAGATTAAACAAAGGTTAGATGGAAAGTTTATACACAACGTCAAAAAACAAAAAATTATAATAGATGAAGTTATGATGAAAATATAAATCGTTGCCAGTATTATATGGTAAAAAGAACAACTTTTTTGTATCTTTGTTGGCCACATATAAATCGAGTACACACGCTATGACACCATCTGGTTTTATTTTGATTAACCCTGAGTAAACAGTGTTGGGAGCTAAGAAAGCGAATCTTTCTTCCAATCCACGCGGGCGCATCACTTTGTCATATAGAAACCTTAAATAAAAACATCATTAACATTAGACTATATTCATTGAAATGAGTAAATAAATTGTTCATTTAATTAAACAAAGTTGATCGAAGTATAACTGATGTATGTATCGATAACACCGATGCCTAATTCCAAATGTTTAAAAACTTGATCCATATCCTCTCTACCAATTGCTTCCATGTATTCATAACAAAAAATGTCTGCCTTTATAGGTATAAGTCGAGTACCACCATTCAAATATGTGCTATAATGAGAAGTAGGTTTTTTGCTAGCCACGGTCTTCTTAGCAACACCCTTTTTGTATGGAAATGTTGCTAATTTCACGCTTCTTACCCCTACTGACTTGTTCAATCTCTTTAGCATGAATCTAAATATCATATAATTAGTTAGGTGAAGTATAAGATCTAGAATCAACACTTTCTATGCATAAATATCATATAATTGTGTTATACTCCCTCTGTCCCAAATTATAAGAGAAATTCTCTTTTTTGATTCATTGAATAATTAATGTATCTGGTCAGACCAGATACATTAATTATTCAATGAATCAAAAAAGAGAATTTCTCTTATATTTTGGGACGGAGGGAGTACCTTTTTTTGGATGCAACTGACGCGGTTTGCCGCGTAGTCCCCTTGTCTTTTGATTTGGGTTTTGTAGGAGTCTAACATTACCATGGAAAAAAATGTACATAAAATGCTCGTAAAAACTTTGAATACTCAAAGGTTCATAATGGTTTTAAGCATACCTTATCATCTACGCGAATGAGGCTTGACGGGCATGCAACATACGCACTTATTGCTTCTCCCACCAATGTTGCATCTGAAACATCGTTTGGTATTGGTAATAACGCACCTCCCACTAAAGCAATGTCAATTGATACTTTCAAATATCCAGCAGGGAGCGGTTGGTGGTGAAGTACTTCTCCCAAAGTATTATGCACTTTTCCCTTGCCAACCATCCGATAAGTCGGTGACGATAAATAGAGTTGACAGGGTGAAATGCCTTAAAACCAATAATAAATATGACATTGTTAATGTGTGTGTGTATATATATATATATGTCAATTAAATAAACTACACTAATTTAATTTCATCCAATTGATACTAGCTTTGTCACTAGTATCTTTAAAACCTGAATATTCCCTTTCTGATTGATCTCTTTCTTTTTGCTTTCTCAATTCACAAACTTCAGCTTCTAATGCTTGCAACTTTGCCTGCAGTTCTTTATTGCTAGGATGAAATCGGGTAGTAATTATACATAAACAATTAGGTTCATTAATTCCATTTTAAATATGTTTAATTTAGATATAAATAGCATAAATATCATATCCAATTAGGTTCAAAAGTGGGCAAAAAAAGAATTAAATCATGGTTTTATCATGCTATTAGTATCCGGGCAGCCACAACAACAACAGTAAATCATGGTTTTATTGCTAAGTAAGCTAAGCAAAAACACTAATTATTCACGTAACTAATTGAACAAGAAGACGCTGTTGAATCTTATCTTAACACATTATGATTTATGAGATCATCATGTACTAAGAGATGCTTTTTCTATTGCATATAATTTAAGTATTATAAACACACCAACACTTACATGCATAAGATAAGTACACGAAGAGGCTTCAAAACTTTAGGTCTATTTCGTATTACTTTTCTATGAGGAGAAACCTATAGGCTTAACAAAATTGGTTGAAACATATTCATATTAAATCATTCTCATTTTTATTAATATATTAAATAATTAAATATACAATTTTAAAAAATTATATTTGAAATTATATAATATGTATCCGTAGACTACAAGTTAAAAGATTTCAAAATTAAAATAGATTATTGAGCAATTTATATAATGTCATGTTCAAGGTTTTGTGTCTACTAATCTAATTGGCATAATTCCCCGTAACAGTAACTACATGGAATTTTCTATAGTAAATCCAATTAGTAAGTAACATAGTCATCGAGATATAGGGAACAATGACAACTCCTAGCAACCGAAGGACCTATTTGAGATCATCCTACAGAGACAGAGATAACACTAAAGCTTTTTATACAGATGCATGAAAAGCCTTTTTATACTTAGAGAATAATAGTTTTAGAAGTATGTAACCAGCAAATTTCCATTAGAAATCTTTCATGAGTTAAATTCAGAGTAATACTAAAGCTTATGACTTGCAGGTAAGAATCTTTATAACACAAAACACACTGAAACAATAAAAAAAATCTAAACTTAAGGCATACCCATGTTTCAAGACAGAAAATTTAACTGAAAAAACTCAAACCCAAATAGAGTAATTGAAAATTCAGAACAAGGGAATGATAATTATCGTGTAAATCTCACGAGGGTTGCCTTCTCAAGGGCTTTAACTTCCTGCGCTGAAGAAGAATAGTATAAACCCAAATGAATGCGATTTTGTTTTGCAGAAGAAGAAAATCCCAATTATGGGTTCGATTTTCAAATTCGTGGTCGTGCAGAAGAATAAATTTTTGTGAGAGAAGAAAGAAGAAATTTGCGGTCGTGCAGAAGAAGAAATTTGTGTGAGGGTTTTTCGAATTCGTTGAGGATTCACGTGGATTTAGAAGATTTTCGTGAGATTGTAGGGTTTCAGAAGAGTTTTTCGTTTGGAAGAGAAGAAGAACAATAATAGAGGAGAATGTAGAGTAACGTTAACAATATGACCTTAATAGACATATGCATTAAGATAACAACAACTATAAGCAGGATCGAGCTAAATTACTAAAAATATGACTTTTGCCATCCAAGTATGATCACATGTTATTAACCTTTCATCAATTGAAAAATAATGGCACAAGAAGAAAAAATGGAGACAAGAGTACACCATTTAGAGTCTACATCACCGATCCAAGGGATATCACAAATTCTATACACAAAAATTGGTGCCCATTATGGGGTTGGTCACTAAAATTTGAGCTCCCCAAATCCATCATAAGGAAAATTGAGTTTATAGAGCCCAAAGTACAGTATTTAGAGGGGATGAAAAGATAACTGTCACGAAGGAGGAAAGTTAACTAAGCTAACATATTTATACAATGCAACTCCTTCATCATCATGAAGACATATTACCGTATATCAAGTATATGAGAACACCTTGAGAAAAATGGATGCACATTATAAAAATATTACATATACTGAGATAGCTCATTCACCAAGGATAGTGATATTCTTGAAGCGATAAGTCGTCTCGAGGACCCCCCTCCCCCCATTTGTAATAGATTGATGGAAGACAGCTCTGAACAATTAAACATAAGTGAAATATATAAAATAGAGCACTTAATATGCTTGGTTGCCGTAATCAATAATTATATTTCTACTAAAATAAACTAATACTAAACACCTAATTTTTATGTCGTAGTCTAAGTATTTTAGACTTAGATAACCCACACAAATATAGTTATCAAGAAGATAACAAGTGATCTTCTAAACATAATCAAAACTAAGGTAGATCTAGAGAAATGTGTAGTAATTACTAAGAAAAACATCGAAAGAACTAGCACTTCACCTGTTTTGCCTCTCTAATAAAAAGGCACATGATTTTTTTTTTGAATATGATTTCAACTTGATAAACCTACATTGTCAAGGAAAATCCAGACTCGACTAAAATATAAGGGTATATTTTGAGTACCATATTAGACATGATCTTTCTATTGATCAATGCAAAAACTTAAAGATTCTAATTTTTAGAAGATGATATGAAAATGTTATCTACAGAAGTACGTAGAGACAATGAAAATTTACCCTGATAATGGAAATTTCACCTTTATGGCTCGTACAAAGTGAGCACATCATTGCTTTGAAATTCTTAACTAATAAACGTACTAGTTTGCATGGATAATCTTGGGGGTAAACTATTGTGGTGTGACATTATCCTAATAGTCAAGGTGGTCACCTAACATATCATGGCTTAGGGCCTCGCTATTGGGCATGTTATGTAATTATTTGGTTGATGATCCATAATATATTTGGACTGGGAAGCTTAAGCCCGTAAAATTCCATTCTTATATTTCCACCTCAAATATGAGTTAAAAGTTGAAAAAAATATTTCTATCTCAAAAAATTAATTTTTTTATATCCATTACCAATTAAAATAGTTAAGGATGCATGGTGTAACACCCTCTAAACCCAAGGTAATATTATGAAATTAATCAGTGTAAATTAGCATGCATATCAAATAAGGGTGTTACTCATATTCCAAAACCACATATACATCTGTCATGCTCAATAACACTAAATTAAATTCATGCTTTTCATATCAATTCACATAAGCATGTTGCAGCGGAATCACTTTATTTTGAATAACCTCATAATATTCAAGTCTCAAATAAACTTCATTCATTAAATCAACTTAGGCGTAAAAATCACTTCACCATAAAATTCAAATCCAATTAACAAAATAAATAGAGTATACAATTGTATCTCTCAAAACATGAATCAAATGTTTCCCTAGTGTTACATGACCAGAGCATGACTCAAAACTCAAAATATGAAATAAAACTAAGTAACTCTTCTACAACTACTCGTCTGCTCAAAACAAACTCTAATCTTCAGTACCTAAGAGATGTTGTATAAAACATCATTGTAACATAAGGGTGAGAATTCACATCATTATAGAAATATATAATATATGTAATGTTTAACAATATACAACAAAATAATTCATTACATTTTCAACATATAAGTATTCAACACTTTTTAAATATATTTCACATGTTTACATATACCATATAGCTCAATAGATTCTAGATACCAAGTAATCAAATCACAAATATAAAAAAGTACCAATTCATACAATTAGCGCATAAAAATGCAACTCACATCGATACACGTGACTCCAATGCGACTCAATATAAATGCATGTGGTACCAATCGTGAACATCAAGTTCACCTCGCTCCAAATTTGAGCCACCAACAGGAGTATAAGCCCCCCTCGGAAGAATAAGCTTCCCATGAACATTTAGTTTCGTTCCATATCCCCATTAGGACTAGAACCACCAATCAAAGTATAAGCTCCCCATGAATGCTTGTGCAAAACAACCAATATATGTAATTAAGACCATCATCAAATCTTAATCATACTAACATATATCACATCACACATGAATTATCTCACATTTTTGCACAAACAAACATATATCTTGTTATCATCACTAATAATGTATTCATATAGCATTAACCATCTCAACATATCACAAATACACATAGCAACAAAGCCAAACATTGTTATTCTCTTTAATCACCAATTCTTAACATATACATACACACATACATGTCATTTTACACAACCACACAATGATTAAATCACCTACTGCCAACAAAATTATTTTAATTGAAAAGAATGTTGCACTAACTTTCTAACGCTTCGAACGATACTCAAAACAGATTCACGGTTTGAAAGTTATGAATTTGTAAAGTTTCAACGAGAATGTAAACACCAACATTATAAAGTGATAACTCTAAACATATAAGAATAACTCTTATGAATTTAATTGGCTAACGGTCTGACTGAAGTAATAATAAAACAACTTTAAAGAGTCAAATACCTTCAATTTTATTTCTATAGCTCATCAGATTTGACTCTAAACAACTCGAAAGCAATTTTGACAATTCTATTGACAACTCTATCGGAATTAAAACTAACTAGTTAACCAAATAACTCGATATTTATATCTAACTCAAAACTCGTAAAAATATCATAGTAATAATATTTATTATTATTATTAGGGTTAAATATACAAACCCCCTGTAATGTTAGCGAAATTTGATTTTAGCCTCTGGTAAATTTTTTTTTTAAACCCCCCTCGTAATATCTAGATTCTATTTACACGGCCCCTGGATGCACTATTTGAGCTTTATATTCTATTTTTTAGTGACTTGGATAATCCAGCTGGATTTTTAATTTATTTTTTATTTATATCTAAATTCCACATGGATTTTTTTTTCTCATTTTTTATAAATTATATAATTTTTTACTTTTTTTAAATTATTTTTATGAAATTATATTTTTAAATTAATTATTAAAATAGTTATCTAGGGCTCGCTTTTTCACAAAGCCCATTATTTCAATATTTGTAAACCATTGGACTAAAAAGGTTTATATGCACTTTGGTAGTTTGATTTGTTGAATTTTTTTCGATGTGGGACTCTAAAATTAGTCATGCAGTTCCATCTTCTCCAATAAGTTGAGGTGTTCCATGTTTATGTAAAGGTCCAAACATGCTACAAAGGAATTTTGGTTTAGTGGGGGTGTGGACACGTTTATCTGGATCCAACCAAATGAAAAGAGATTAGAAACATGCAAAAAATCATTAGAAACATGCATGAAACCAATTGTACCAGTCACCACGAAGTGAGGTATGACCATCACCACATGTAGTCTTCACTACAAAGCTGGAAGTAGCAAAGAACAAATGAAGGAGACTGAAGAATTGCTATTCCCTTTCTCAATTTGCTTCTGGTATATATTAAATAGAGAAAGACATGTTAGGTGTTAATATGCCTAAATTAAGTTTGTCTTCTCCAACCTTCTTTTTAACTAAAAACAATAACTTTTACATATGACTAAAAATTTAAACCAAGTTTTACATCAAGTTTGATTTTACATCAACCTTCGTTTTATGTAGTTACTGCATAGTCCTTGTTTGCTTTTTACCATGTTTCTCATGTTAACGTTTCATTGTGGTTTTGCAGTCATGCATTTCAGAGGTTTGCAGTGAGGACATCAAAGAATATAGAAGATATTTCAAAGAAAGGTAGTAGTATCAAAATGATTTACCTATATATTGATAATGTGAACAAGTCACTTTGACCGTCGTGTTATTGTCGCAGCTATTGAGAAGCGACAAGAACTTGCTGAGCAGCTTAAGGACCTTCCCCAAAAAAATGGATTCTTTCAAGAACCGATGATTCTATCATTCTTGTTGTGTTGGTGAAGGGTAATAATGCTTGGAGATTCTATATACCAAAGTTGCTGAATGTCTTGTTTTGATTGAGTCATAGTTAGGCATGAAAATAGAAAAAATAGAGTCCCACATCGGATATGTTAGAGAATAATTTTGTGTTTATATACCACACAATAATATGAGTCAATAAACTAATTACAAGATGATAATGACCCATAAGTCCAATACAGTTTTAATTATATTTTAGTTTAAATAATTCTGGAAAAAAAATGAAAATTAAATTAATTTTAGTTTAAATAATTCTGAAAAAAAAGAAAATTAATTTAATGAAAAAAATAAAAATGAAAACAATATTTAATGAAATAAAAATATTAAAAAATCCAGGTGGACATAACAATAATAATAATAAAATTTAAAAATGCCACATGGACTGTCAAGTTGGCAAATAGAATGAATTTTTGATGCAATATGGCAATTGGGGGCCTATTTGACGGACTCTGGAAATTACGAGGGGACTTAAAATTTTTTTTTTACAGGGACTTAAACCGAATCTCGCTAATATTACAGGGAGTTTGGTATATTTAACCGTTATTATTATTATTAACATTTATTATTATAATGAAATATCATATTATTTATAAACTTGAATGTGAATGTCACCAAACTAATCAAACAAGAGGAGTGCTAGTAACGCACTCTTTTCAACACTCTCTCCAACACTCGCTTTCTTATTGGTTGAAACATGTGTGGGTCCCTCACTTTTCAACCAATAAGAAAGTGAGTGTTGGAGAGAATGTTGAAAAGAGAGTGTTGATAGTATTTCTCAATCAAACTATATATATATATATATATATATATATATATATATATATATATATATATATATATATATATATATATATATATATATATATATATATATATATATATATATATATATATATATATGCCAAATGTGATAATGAATAACATGTTCCTCGACTTTGATTTTCTGATGCACAGTTCATTATGAACAATGAATTTTTCAATATTGAATTCATAATCCTTGATAGCTAAAGGTGTCATAAATCAAAACCAAAACCATATATTTGGTTCTATCACATAAATATGTTTAACAAACAGAAACAAATATGTTCAACAAACAAAAACATGTTATCTAAATAAAATGATACGACCTGGTTTATTATTATTTTTTTTTGGAAAGGCCAAAAAAACTTGAATTAAATAATAGGCATAAGTAATGCCAAGATAAGATACAAATACAAGGGCAAAAGCCATCCTATACCAGGTCTAGAGAAATTAAGTGTAAGACCAACCCTCATCTCTAGTTAATCTACTTTGGAAACACACCACAGCTAAGCCTCCGGTGATGTAGCAGTACAAAAAACAAGAATAACTAAATGATACTGCCAAAAACATATATAACTTCTACACTGAAGGAACAAACTTCATGTATTATGGAACTGACTCTGCCACTTCTAAATATTCGCCTACACAATAATCGATCCGCAGTTAAGGACGAAATTAAATGAACATTGGCCTCTATGAACCAACCTTGGCCTTTTTCATCTAGCTACACTAAAACTGACTCCTTTACCAGAACTCAATGTTTCAAAACTCACCAGCAGACAGTAGAAAAAAGCTCTGAAAATGGAACACTACCCACCTCAACAGTCACAAAAGGATGTCCCTGTCCCGCGAGGTAAACCAGTAACATAACCACTCCACTAGTCCCCGTACTAGCTATCGAACCAAAGCCCACTTCTACTACCAGAAATCAAAAGAGGCAAGGAAATAAATTAGAGAGGTCACAATTCAGAAAAACACCCCTTGTCCTAGCGGAACGACAAACTCCTATGATTTATTTACTAATTGATATGAACGAAGATTAGACTATACTTTCATAATAATATAAGCGTGCCAATTGTATACTAAAACAATATGAAACATGATACTGTTACCGTATCTAACCAAACAATATATATGCATCAATTCACACAAAATTATTAAAATCAGCAAGACACCAATTTCTCATAAATACAAAATCATCAAAACCTAACAATTACAAAATCATGGAGATTTCGGGGTTTCACCTCAAACATGCAAAAACCTAGAAATTGAAGAACAAAATCTCTAAATCATGTAGCTATCCATAAAATTCACCCTTACCTTGATTTCTCTCTTTGGCGTTCTTCTTCTCTTTCTCCCTTTTCCCCCTTTCTCACTTTAGCCTCTTTTCTTCTTTTTCTCCTACAAACTATATTTTTCTCTTTTTATATAAAACCCTTATTCTAATAATTAATGGACTTACTAACATATACCCCCACTTTTATTCTTCTTATTCTCAATATTAGACCCAATTACCTTATTTCTATTATTTCAATATAATTATCACTAATAAAATAATTATTTATTAACCGACACCAAAACTGACTATAATTCTACGGTTCTCCATTTTAACCTGACTAACCCATCACATAGCACACATCAATTAATTCAAATAAAAACTAATTATTCACAAAATCAAATAATTAATTAATTAATATAAATATGTATAAGTAATTACTAAAATTGGGGTGTTACACATGGAGATTGTAAAATGACATGACCCTAAGAGGCCAACTACAAATAAGAATCTGGTCATTTACCATTAAGTTCCGTACAACAAATATGAAATATACGAAATTGCTTAGCCTAATAAAGGAAATTTGACGTCATCCATGAAATTAAACACATTAATAAACGTGTTATAAAATGTCAGACGCACTACTACCTGTTCACATATAAAAAAACTCATTGATTCAAAACACACATTTGTCTCTATCATCCGTTATGCACACATGTGCGTAACTTCTATTTCAGTATGACTTCAATGTCCATATTAATAAAGCTAACAACAATCTAGAGTACATGGAACAAAAAAATTACTACAGATAATATTTTTTTTTGGTAAGATGGAGGGCCAAAGCCCAAGAAAAAGAACAACTACCCTACGCCAGCACTAGTCACGGATATACCGTCAAGATCAAACTTCAAATGTTTCTGCAAAAACTCAGGAGGTTCCTGGAAAATTCGAATACCACTCTGCATGGTTCTTCCATATCTTGCAAGCTCATGCACACATTCTTAAACCTATTGGATACCTTTTAGGAAATGAATCCTGGCCATTTAGAGTTGACATAATCGATTATAACTATAATTTATCTCTTAGATACGATAACACATTCTTAACCTCTTTAAAATTCAATTTACACCAAATTAGAGTTGACATCATCGATTATAACTATAATTTAAACCTATTGAATACCTTTTAGGAAATGAATCCTCCCATTTTTTTCTTTCTTGTTTATCTCTAGCTCTATCCTTAATTCTTAATTTTCTTTATAACTTTTTCTCACATTTATAATGGATGGTGATGATTTAAATGGTCTTTCATGTCACATAACTCCATTCCTCATTACAACTCAAATTATTATTTTTCAACATCCACATTTAATTATCAGAATATGTTATATTATTTTATAAAAAAAAATCCTAACAAAGAAAATCTACAAATTTTAATTTTTTAAAATAAAGACAAATAAAGTAGAAACAAATAAAATGAAAATAAAATACTAATTTTCATTTTTTGGTTATGCCTTTGCTCTCCGTTGTTCATCTCTTCTGTCTCTCTCTTTCTATCAATTTTCTCTCTCCTCTCATTTCTCTCTCTAAAATCTCAGAGCCCCGGATTCTCACGCCGCTATTGTTGTCTCCTCCTTCGATTCCAGGTTCGCATGCCCTAATTTCGATCCATTCGATTCCACTCCTCTTTTTCAATTCCTCTTGTTACTGTTGATTCTATTAGGGGTTTTCTATATGTGCCTCTGCGCCATTTCTTCTATTTCGATCAATGGTTTTCATGGGAATTGTTGCCGGAGATCTTTGTTGATTTTCCGGCGTTGATTATTACTTGGAATTTTTGGTTTTCCGTTTATGGTTTCATGCAATTTGCTGGATAACCTTTTTTTGAAATCTCGTTTTTTTTGGTTTACTTTGGGATTGTTTGAATTTATTCGATTGGTTTTAGGTTTAATTTTTTAATTTTTAAATTTTTAAATTTCAATCTCTATTTTAGGGTTTTATTCATGGGTTTTTTAGGTTAAATTTTTTAAGTTGGGTTTTTGGGTTCAGTGGTATTGAAGAGAGATATTAGAATTTAGAAATAAAGTTATGTTCTTTATTTTAGGCTATCCTCAATTTTTGTTTCAGTTTTTTCATTATTTATATTTGTTAGTGATAAAAGTTGACTTTTTTCTAATCAATTGTAAGTGCATTTCTTGTGACGGTATTTGAAATGTTTAATCAAAATGTTTGAATGATTGACTATGTTATGATACAATGTGGGGTTTAAGGGGTTAATTTTGGAGCTTTGTTTTTGTGCTTGGTATCCAGCAGCTGTTATAAGAAGAGTGTTAGTGAAATAGTTCTTGATCAGGGAATGGCTGGGATTGCGAGTGAGGAATCAGGAGCGGGAAAGTCTGTGGAGGGAAGTTTTAGTGGGCACCGTTGTCAATCTGGTGAAGCGTTGGCAGAGTGGCGGTCTTCTGAGCAGGTGGAGAATGGAATTCCGTCGACTTCACCTCCTTACTGGGATACCGACGAGGACGATGATGGTGGTGAATTTGCAATTGTTAGAATCCTCTTTCTATTGAATGTCGTTTAGAATCTAATTTAACTTTTTCTCTTCATAGGACCAAAACCATCTGAGTTGTATGGGAAATATACTTGGAAGATAGAAAAGTTTTCTCAGATTACCAAAAGGGAACTTCGTAGTAATGCGTTTGAAGTTGGCAATTACAAGTGGTATGTGACTTTGGATATTCTTATGAAAATACATGTTTATAAGTGCAGCTTTTGTCATTCATGTTTTTGTCTGAATAAATATATGATTCTCAACATATTTTAACGTTGATGAATTACAATCATCTCCAACATATCTCTGTTGAGAGGGGAAACTATTGGTTGGATTAGTGTTTCCCATACTTTGTGACTGAAAGGTGTATCATGTATCAAAAGTAGAACATGATGATGACATAATCAACATGCCCCACGCCGAGTTGGTGTTGAAATCTAACATTTGCATATAGTTTGTTGAGACACTCCTTAAGATTTGATGGATGCCGTATGTTATAGTTGGGGTTTTTGTCGCTTTTGACCTAATTGTGGTATGGTATGTGGCAGGTATATTTTAATTTATCCACAAGGTTGTGATGTCTGCAATCATCTCTCTTTGTTTCTGTGTGTTGCTAATCATGATAAACTTCTTCCAGGTTTGGTTCTTGAATTTTGACATTACATTAATGATTGTTCGTTTTGCTAGCTACTCTTTATCCCACAATACTTGACTTCTTTTATGTTCTCCCCTCTTTTCGTGGGTAATGCAGGATGGAGTCATTTTGCACAGTTTACAATAGCTGTGGTTAACAAAGACCCCAAGAAATCAAAATATTCTGGTCTGTTGGTAAATAATTACATGTGTTATTGGAGTTACATTTTATTTTTCAACAGCATTGTTAACCTATTTTACCTGAATATTTTTAGATACATTGCACCGATTTTGGAAGAAGGAGCATGACTGGGGATGGAAAAAGTTTATGGAACTTTCGAAGGTGTATGACGGCTTCGTTGACACTTCTGACAATCTGATAATAAAGGCTCAAGTTCAAGTCATTAGGTGTTCTATGTTTTTTTTTTTTTTTAAATTTATAATATTACAAACACTTCCCTGTATACATTTTAATAGCCCTTAAAGTTATTTTAAATGCGATTCTGACTCCATTTGTTACTAATCTGGAAAGAAGAAAACGGGTGTTCTGTAATCAACTAGTAAGGGTTTATGTTCCTTTTCTAAATGTAGTTTATAGGAAATCTGATAGCTAGCAACAAAGATACTCTTTTTTTTTTGTTGAAAACTTGTCAATATATTTTTGTGAAGTAAGTAATGGATACATTCATGTCATTGTTTTTACATTCATTTCTGGGATTAGAAACCTCGGAATCCATTTTTGTCAATTTTTAACCCAACGGTATTCTCCATGACGTTTTTTTTTTGCTTATTTTTTAGCTTAGTATTTATCTACATTTACTAAAACAATGCATACCTAAATCATTTGCTATTTTATTGTGTTCTGATGGTTATTTGTATGGGGAGCATTAATGGCCCATTTTTATCGTTTACACCGTAGAAACTGCCTATTAATAATTTCTGTTTTAAACAGACATTTTGGGTTCTTTTTTCAGAACCTTTAAAGTTAGCTTCTTTAAAATTATTTTTTTCTCCTTAAAAAAATGCTATTTTGCTGAATAATGTTATCCTATTGGATGCATAGAAAGGTTTTCTGTGGCGTGTTTAAAATATTTCCGCACAACCTGTGTAAAACTCCCACCAACAGATGTACAAAGCATATTGACTGTTGTCTTTTGGCTCATTTGGTTGTCTGTTAGTGTGTTTCTCCTGCTTCTGGTGTTTAAAATACTTAGTTACGAAATAACATCTACCCTGCTGAAACTGTGATACTGTTAGATTAGATCTTATTAGATTATTTTTATATTTTGCAGTGTGCTTAATAGCTTTTAATCAGACGTATGACCATATATATCTTTTTAACGCACAGGGAAAAAGCTGACAGGCCTTTCCGCTGCCTTGATTGTCAGTATAGGAGAGAACTTGTTAGGGTATATTTGACAAATGTAGAACAAATTTGCCGGCGTTTTGTGGAGGAGAGAAGAAGCAAGCTCGGGAAGCTGATAGAGGATAAAGCTAGGTGGTCAAGGTATTTGGTTTTCATTAGTATTGCCTATACATAGATGTAAATTATCTCCTTATGTTCGCTGTTATTTTTATCTCGCTCAAAAGTGTAACCTAAACCGTGAGGACCTTTATATTATTATCTTCTCATGCTCCATGAGCATTAGCAATTTATTGCTTGAAGTTTTAAATCATTTAAGTTCATTTTCCTTTAATCTAGGAAAGTGAATAATGTTAGTCATGTATGGAAGGAAAGAAATCATTACAGAAGGGCAATGCAGTAGGTTAATCATGTAATGAGACCATGGTGAGATTCATTCTAGGCAACTTTGTGTAGTCTTATGGATCTTTTTATGTATTTGAAGTTTTACTTGTATAGTATATCTGAAGTTCTATCTGTCTTGTTATTTTTGTTTAATAGGGATACAAACTGTTTATGCTATTTGATATATTACTATATTAGGATTCTTTATGGCTTGATCTTGAAATTTTTAATTCTAATTTTGTTGCCTAATCAAATATGAATTTGCAATATTTGCAGCTTTTGTACTTTTTGGCGAGAAATTGATCAAACTTCTAGGCGCCGCATGTCTAGGGAAAAAACAGATGTAATTTTGAAAGTAGTAGTGAAACACTTCTTTATAGAGAAAGAAGTGACCTCTACTTTGGTAATGGACTCCTTATATAGTGGATTGAAGGCTCTTGAAGGCCAGACTAAGTGCAAGAAAGGTAGGGTAAAGTTGTTGGATACTGAAGAAATGCCAGCTCCAATTGTTCGTGCTGAGAAAGATATGTTTGTATTGGTGGATGATGTTCTATTGTTACTTGAGAGGGCTGCTATTGAACCTCTCCCTCCAAAAGATGAGAAGGGTCCTCAAAATCGCACAAAGGTGAGAAATATTTTCTATTGGTATAATGATTGCATAGTTATTTGTTTGTCGAGCTTTAATTAAATGACAAATTGTAGCCCAAAAGTTGATTTTACTATGAGGAGAGGAGAGTTATTTATTTGCTACGTGTTCAACGTTCACTGTTTCTTGGATTTGCTTGACTGTTTGTAGGAGTTTAGTCTTCTGTTCACTGTATCTGATTCAGTAGTTCTTCCTTCCCATTTTCTTGTGTTCTTAGTCAGGGATTTTATATTATCGATATGGATTAGTTTCAAAGCTGAAAACTCAAAAGAGCAGAAATCGGTTAGAAGGGAGAACCACCGAATTCTAACTGATCTGGCTCATTACCCTTTAGCCCCCATAAGTAGTGATTGTTGAATATCAAACCCCACGTCATGGTTAGATTCATATGGACTGTCAAATTAGAAATATTTCTTTAATGATATGTGATACTTGTAGATATTAGACGCATAAGTTTTCATTACAACACATTTGAGTTATATTGTAAATGTGTAATGATAAATCTACTTAAGGTCCTGTAGTCACAAAGTCCAAAGTTAATTCTCTTGGGGACTGTTGTGAAATGTCCATTAGTGCCATTTTAATTAATAAAAATTTCCCCTTCAATTTTTGAAAAAAATCTACTCGATGTCCTTGTTGAAATACAAAGAAACCTCATGCAAGTTCCTCTGTTAAACTAAAGTGCCTGTGCTCCATATATAATTATTTGGTTACATGGTAAAAATGTTTAGAGAACCATTTGATTATTTTAAATTTCAATGCTGGTTCAAAAGTGGAAGACTTGGGAAAGAAAGGCAAATAGATGGTAAGAATTTATGGGATTCAATTATAACAAACCGTAACAATAATCAAGAGCTTCCAAAAATTCTGATATTGCAAAATCCTATTATGTACTTCATGGGAAATTTATGCAATGTCTCCTTTAACTGAATATTTCCTCTGTAATTTGAATTTAGATATGTTCAAGCTATCTTTTCTACCTATGTTTCTGTAGATATATTTACTTCATGCTTTAGTGATATTTTCTTTGGACATACTTTTTTTGATAAAGTATTTATAATGAAAATTTAAAACTGTACAAGTATATTCTAGTTATGGTTATGGACATATAATGCACACGTAGAATGGTATTCTTGGTCGTCTGGGAAGTTGTTAGTAGTACTAGTAAGTTAGTCAATGGATATGACAGATTTTGGTTTTGCAGTTTCAAAACTCTTTCGTTGAGAAGAACCTTGTTTGCTTTTTGGCAGGATGGAAACTCTGGGGAGGACTTCAATAAAGATTCTATAGAGCGTGATGAAAGGCGTCTCACAGAATTGGGGCGCAGGACTTTGGAAATATTTGTCCTTGCCCATATATTCAGGTATCATATTCAATTAGTTTTGGTTAAATACTCAGTTACATACCTCTTGATTTTAGTTCATTCTATCTCCTGAATCAGTTTTGTTGCTCTTTTGCATTTCTAAATGTTTTTTTGCTGGTAATGAACCAATGAGCGGTGGGAAGTGGGATCCTTTAATTCACTTCAGTTAGTTATAATATATTTTATATTTGTTGGTTGTGCTTTCACTTCAAATGTAAAAAAAATTAAGAATTGCGTTTCGTTGAGGATTAGGTTTTCATATGGTGAGTGTTAGCCATTTTCTGTTCAAAGTAGCTGCATGTACCGGGCAAGTTAGCTTGGGCCTATATGATTGATTTCTCATTATGCCAAGAAAAGTTGTCTAGGTCATCCATTACAAAGAGCATGTTTGGTTCTGCAGCCAATGTCTGTTGCGGTCTAAATGGAAATTTCTATATCTCAGGTTTCTATATTGAATCTGTATGTGAAATTATGTTCACCTCTAAAACTTAAGTTGAGCCAGAAGGATGCTCTCTCTGTTGCTTTTAGTTGGTTGTTTGGAATAAATCCAAATGGCAGCATCATTTGTTTGGAATAAATTTAAATGGCCGCATCACTTTTTCTTCCCACTTTGTTAAATGTTATCATCCTGCAACCTTGTGTAGTTTTTATACGAGGTGTTGACTTTATGAATGATAAAATAAGGCCTGCTAAACTTTATTTTGGTATGCAATCTGTTTTATTATGTTTGCTCTGCTTATTTTTTTAATCTTTGTTTACCTGTAAGTACTGACTGTGTAGGCTATGAATGAATTAGGTTATCCTAATTATTTACTTAATGGATGCAGCAATAAAATTGAGGTTTCTTACCAGGAAGCCGTTGCTCTGAAGAGACAAGAAGAACTCATCCGCGAAGAAGAGGCAGCCTGGCTGGCTGAAACTGAACAGAAAGCAAAACGTGCAGTTAGTGAAAGGGAAAAGAAGTCAAAGAAGAAACAGGTCTGGCATGTATATTTATTATCAAGGGATCTTATATCCTAAAGTTGTTCTCACATAAGTACTGCCTTTTCTGGTTGTTCTGATATTGTATTGGGTTTTTATGTAATCATCTTTCCAAGATTAAAGATTTTCTGACAAGCTCAAGATTAAGTGACTTGATTTCCTCTACAGAACATGCATCTTAAATGTCATATGTAAAATCAAAACAATAAGCGACATATATGAAGCACAAACTCTGGCACCGACACGGAGGCACCAACAATGTAAATGTCAATAACATAGGACACTGACACCAATACACACATTGACACCAATACACACACACACACATATATATATATATATATATATATATATATATATATATATATATATATATATATATATATATATATATATATATATATATATATATATATATATATATATATATATATATATATGATCAATCAAAGCCGTTAGATTAATGAAAATCAATGGTTAAGATTTGGAGTAAGTGTTTTAAACTTACTCCTGGAGTAAGAATATCCCTCCTCATATATATATATATATATTTTTTTTTATTCAAATATGAATAAAATTATAAAAGGTCAATCGATAATCACTATATATATGAATTGAGAAGTTTTTTTCATTACATCTTTTTAAAAAACATATGATAATTTTTCACCTTTATTCAATCATCTACTGCAGAAAAATTATTACTCCAGGAGTAAGTTTAAAACACTTACTCCAAATCTTAACCATTGATTTTCATTAATCTAACGGCTTTGATTGATTATAAATATTTCCAAAAATAATTAGATTAAATGATCAATTAAAACCGTTAGATTAATGAAAATCAAAGGTTATGATTTGGAGTAAGTATTTTAAACTTACTCCTGGAGTAAGAATATCCCTCCTCTATATATATATATATATATATTTTTATTCAAATATGAATAAAATTATAAAAGGTCAATCGATAATCACTATATATATGAATTGAGAAGTTTTTTTCATTACATCTTTTTAAAAAACATATGATAATTTTTCACCTTTATTCAATCATCTACTGCAGAAAAATTAAAAATGATGCAACCAAATTATGTCTTTAACCCCTCAATGATCCTCATTGTGTCAAAACATCTTTATAACTCTCTTGGAGTTTGTAATATTATTTTACTCACGCATTTGTAATTTATTAAAACATCAAGTTTTGGCATATTGGTTTTTTATGAGGTTGCACTTCCATTGATTTTCTTCTGTTTTAATGTACATGTATATTGCATTCCCATAAATTAGGTTAGGTTACAAACCAGTTGGCTAATCATTCCTTCATTGGAAATATTTTGCCAGCAATTTAGTGACTATAATTTCTGTGATTCTTTCTTAATGTTCCCTTTCATTTAGCATGCTTGCTATTAGTGGGATTAAAGGACATTGTTTTTTCATATACATGGGGCATGAGTGAGTAGCTCTTGGTTTTCCCTTTTAACAGCTTACAAACAGTTGTTTCTTGTCACTCCAGGCCAAACAGAAACGTAACAATCGAAAAGGAAAGGATAAAGGTAGAGAGGATAGGCCTATTGTGGCTGTATATGACAAACAGCAAGACGATGCTTCTGATGAGAAAAAAGATTCTAACATGGATGGGGTTCAAGCTCTAGATGAAAAGTTTGATGCCCTGGAAGTTGTTTCTGATGTGTCTGATTCTATGATCGGAGTTGATGAAATGCCTCAACCTGATTCAGAAGAAAGAGATGCAAGTCCTGTTAATTGGGATACTGATGCATCAGAAGTTCATCCTTCAACTGAGGCGAGTAGCAATGGTATAGCCGGTCTTGCGCCTGTGCAAAATGGATTGACTGAGAAAAGGAGCAGTTCAGTGGTGGATGACAGTTCTTCGACATGCTCTACTGATTCGTTGCCTTCAGTGGTGATGAATGATCCCCACAAAGGGAACTCCTTTTCAAATTACAAAGTCCAAAAGTCGCCTAGCAAGTAAGTTTTTTATTTTTTTTACTGTTCCTTCATGTAGATGAATGCCATAGTTGTTTCTTTTGAAGTAATATGCTTTGCCACTTCATATCTGTAGAGGTAAGAACCGGATAAAAGCATCATGTAATGGGAGTAATTGGACAACTGAAATAGACAGTCAGGCATCTGGTTCAGCTGCAAATGCTGTTGATATTAACAGGTCTGGAAATGGCAAGGTAGGTGAATCTGAGTCTGAAGGTGCAATCTGCTTACAGGATCGGTTGAAGTGGCTCGACAAGCCTGTTGTCAGAAAGGTTATCTTTTTTCTTAAAGCTCGTCCTCATGATTTTCTTGTTTTCAACGTTTTTCATGCTACATGCTGCTTTCTCATGTTTGGCTATACTTGAATCTTCCCAGTTTCTTTTTTACCTGTCATGAACTATCTATCTAAAAGCTTAAGCTGTAAGGTGAATACACAAATGGTTTATTATTATACTTCAAATTTGCATCCTCGTGGAAGAGTCTTGTACTTGTGTTTGGACAAAACATGTGCTAAAATTTAACTTTTATTAGAAGATGTGGGGCGGCAAGGTCTAAGTTCTAACTAGGTTATAGCGGCTTTGATTCCATTTCATGAACCAACTAAGCTTTTGACTGACGACACAGTTTTTTTATATTATATCTCTAACATTAAGGAAAAGCCTTAGTATTTGGAGCTTTGTGTAAACATACTCATTTTCACATTTTGTGCCTTTTCATTCTTTTCATTGTGTTTTTTTACACGTGCTGCTTTAATAACAACTTAAGATCTGTTGCTTTTATGTGAACCTGGACTTTTTTTTTTCTCTTAAAGGGAGGTAGGAGCTTGGATATGGCGTTGCTGTAAATTAATGATTTCATGTTTATTGTTTTTAAATATGTCCTTCTACTTATTTTACCTTTTACTTGCTGCCCTGTTTCATAAATCATGTATATTTTTCAATTAACGTCCCTCTTTAGTGCCATTACAATTTGAACCTTATTTAATAGGCTTTGTTCTTCTACTTAATAGGAAGAGGAAGTTCTTGTACTACAAAAGAAACAGAGCACTAAAGAGCAAGTTGATGTTGAAAAACCCGTTGATATTGTGAGTCCACAAAAAGATATGACATCAGTAAGGCCTTCCTCGCCTAGGAGTCCTCCTAGAAACTTACCCTCACCTGTTAATGTCAAGAGAACATCTTTAAGTCCCTCACAACAGACCAGTAAAGATACATCCTCATCTTTAACTTCTGCATCACAAGCAACGATTGTTCCTAAAACAGAAAGCCAGAAGACTTCACCTCCAAGACCAACTGAGAAACCTACTACGCAGGTGGCTATGATGTCAAGGCCTTCCAGTGCTCCTCTGGTTCCTGGTGGTCCCAAGCCAACTACTTCTGTCTCTGTGGTTCAAACAGCTCCGCCTCTTTCACGCTCAGCAAGTGCAACTGGTCGATTGGGTCCTGATCCCTCACCTGCTACTCATAGTTATGTTCCTCAGTCGTACAGAAATGTAATGATGGGGAATCACGTGGCTTCAACAGATACCAGTTTCGCTCATTCCACATCTAGTTCAGGAGTAAATCCATCTTCAAGCTACTCACAACAACCTTTAGTATCATCAGCAATGTTTCTTTCTCAGAGCTCTGACAAAATGGATTCTATTGCTGCTCAGTCTAGTGTTCCTTTTGGTATGATTGCTCGCGATGTGTTGCAAAATGGACCACAGTGGATGGAGGGTTCTCAAAGGGAAGCCAACAGAAGCATGCACTATGAACCATCATCCCGACTCAATGATGTTCAAAACCACGACTTGTTCAGGCCAGTAGACAGTAGATCTTTGGACCACATGGCAAATGAGTTTCAAGCTTGCACATCTAGGCGTCAAAACCAAGGGTTGTTGGCGGATGAGTTTCCTCACCTTGATATCATTAATGATCTGCTTGATGATGAGCATGGTATCGGAAACACAGCCGGGACAAGTTCAGTCTTCCAATCCTTCAATGATGGACCACATCTGCTAAATCGACAGTTCACATTTCCAGGTGATTTGGATACAAATGATGATTTGGGATCCTCAACGAGTTGTAGGTTTGAGAGATCTCGAAGTTATCATGATCCTGGGTTTCAACAAGGGTATGGCTCCTCCGGGGGACATTTCGACTCGAGGGATTATCATCCACATGCAAGTGCACTACCATATGGAAATGGAAATGGAAAGGTAGATGGGTTGGTTCCAAACCAATGGTTACCAAGGGCTGGTTCTGATCTATCCTATCTAGGCATGAGAAATCCAGACAATGATGGTTACCCTTACTATCAAGATTACTCGAATTTGACATGCGGTGTCAATGGTTATACTATATTCAGGCCTTCAAATGGTCAATAGAGGGAAGGATGATATCTATTGCCGACAAGTTAATGATCATGAATGAATGTAATAATGTGTTTAAGGAAATTGTTGGGTCTATTTAGGATTGGAGCGAGGTTGTAATCCCTTGATAAGAAAACATTTTGTAAAGAGTGTTTCTGAGTAATTTGGTTCCTTCCAGCTTTCCATGAATTTATACATGCCATGATCTTTTGGGATTATGTTTGTTTCCGCCAAAGTTTATGTTATTTGAGTGTTATAAAAATAAGGAATTCCATGTTACGGACCAAAAATGGTGATAACAATTCACTAAAATTTGAGGTGTTGGAATTTATTCATAATCAGTCATTTTTTAAAGTATGCTATTAATAAATTGTATGAAATTATAATGAAAAAATGTTTACTGAGTCGAGTACAAGAGCATTTACTGTTGAATCTTACTCACCCTTATCAGATTAAAAATTTTGTAGCTCTAAATTTCCTCAGGAATTCTTACTTATCCATGATAAAAATAAATAAAATTTTAAGGTGGTGGTTCCCCTTCAACATCATAAGAAATACAAGAGTATGATTCCCATTACTTAAGAACTTTATCGTTGAATAAAATCCAACTCATTTTCTTTAAAATATTATGGGAGGATATATATTAGGGATGATATTTAAAAATTTGTGAGATTTACTTTTTCAGATCCTCAAGTAGCTGAGTCTCTTATGATTCTGATAATTGATAACCCACACTTTCAAAGAATTTTGGCGTATAAGCTTGTGTAACATGACTAGTAAACCACTAGAAAATTTTGGTGAATCACCATAAGATGATCCTTTGAGATCGTAAGCCCTCTACAAAATAGCTTCATTCCAGGTAGAGATACAACTGATAATGCCATTATTCTTTAAGAATTTATTTACCATATGCTTAAGTATAAGAAGAAACAAGTTAAGTATAAGAAGAAACAAGTTAAGTATAAGAAGAAACAAGGTGATGTTATTTATTAACTTGATCTTAATAAGGATTGGGATAAAGTGTGTTTGTCGAAAAATGAAGGAGGTTTAGGAGTTAAACATTGCGGAAAGTTTAATTTGTCGTTGCTTAGTAAGTGGAGATGGAGGATGTTTATTGAGGAGAATTCTTTATGGACTAACATTCTTTCTTGCAGGTCCAATGATATTAGGAGGACAATGCTTTCAAATTTGGTGATACATAAAAGAAATATGGTTTCCTTCATCTGTTTCTTGTAAACTTGGAAATGGAGAGATTATTGATTTTTGTGCAGATCAGTGGGTGGGAGGGTATCCGCTTTGCAACCGGTTTCCTTCTTTGTTTTTGTATGCTGAAGTTTCTTCTAAATAGGTTAGTGACAACGAATTTTGGAACAATGGTTCTTGGGTTTGGTTAATTAAATTTCGCAAAGGCTTTTCTGATGATGATTGTAGGTCAATTGGTAGCAGGAATTGCTATGAATATGTACTTAACCCCTAGGTACATGGTTCGATTCCTGCGGGAGGCAAAAACAATATTTCCTGGGCAGCCGATAAGCGGACCTAGGGGGGAGTATTGATTAAGCCGGTAACATGCTCGGTTGGCCGACACGGTTGATGCGTGCAGCGGATATCGGGGTGTTACATTGTTTTTGCCTTCCGCAGGAATCGAACCATGTACCTAGGGGTTAAGTACATATTCATAGCAATTCCTGCTACCAATTGAGCTGCGCCTTTTTAATGTAACACCCCGATATCCGCTGCACGCATCAACCGTGTCGGCCAACCGAGCATGTTACCGGCTTAATCAATAATCCCCCCTAGGTCCGCTTCTCGGCTGCCCAGGAAATATTGTTTTTGCCTCCCGCAGGAATCGAACCATGTACCTAGGGGTTAAGTACATATTCATAGCAATTCCTGCTACCAATTGACCATATGGTCAATTGGTAGCAGGAATTGCTATGAATATGTACTTAACCCCTAGGTACATGGTTCGATTCCTGCGGGAGGCAAAAACAATATTTCCTGGGCAGCCGAGAAGCGGACCTAGGGGGATTATTGATTAAGCCGGTAACATGCTCGGTTGGCCGACACGGTTGATGCGTGCAGCGGATATCGGGGTGTTACAATGATAATGGGGAGTCCCTTGTGGATTTATTGAGACTTATCAATTCAGTGCAGCCCGTGATTGGAGTTTCGGATTTGTTTGTTTGGTGGAAGAATCCTACTGGTTTTTCGATTAAGGCAACTTATGAGATGATTATGGCTTGGATGAAAACGTTTATAAGGAGTTATCTTCTTTATGGAAAACCAAGATTCCGAATAAGGTGTCAATTTTCGAATGGAGGTTACTTTTGAATAAGATTTCCACTAGGAAGGCTTTGGCTTCTCGGGGTATTTTATTCGACCCGGATAATTTGGTTTGTCTTTTGTGTTTGTTGGCGGAGGAGGATACAAATCATCTTTTTGGAAATTGTTCGATCACTTTAGGATGGTGGAGTAATTTCTTAGATTGGCTTCGTAATGATGTTTCCTCTATTTCGGGTAATATCTTTGGCCGTCTTATTGCTGTTAAGGTTTCTTGTAAGTCTCTTTTTGCTGTGAACACTAGATGGATCTTCGACTTGGCTTTTTATTGGAGTCTTTGGTGTTGTAGGAATGAAATTCTCTTTAATGGGGGAGTGTTGGTCAATATCGATACTTTGGTAAAGATTAAATTGTTAACTTGGAAATGGGTTATCACTTTCTTTAAAGTGGGTGACAATCTTGTTTGGTCGGATTGGTGTGTTAATCCCGCATCATGTATTGGGGTTGTCTAGTTTTTGTTGGTTGGTGAGGGTGGTAGTTGTTTTTTTCCATCTCCCTTTTCTTTGTATGCTTTTGGGTTAGCACCTCTTATGCTCTTTTAATATAAGTCCATTTGCTTATAAAAAAAGGAAAGGATTATGACAAAATATATTACGATTATCACACTTAAACCCTTTATTATTTTGGATTTCCTTATGATATCATCTCTTTGACCATGATCAATATCTCTCTACTTAGGTCTCTTTTCTATGGAATGGGAGTATGACTGAACACTTTAAACCATTATACGACCTTCAACAAGGAGATATTTTATATCCTTACCTTTTTGTTTTTTTTTTGCATGAAAAGACTTGAGGATTCGATTGATAAAGCAGTTCAGGAGGGTCACTGATAACCTCTATATACCAATCATAATGGTTCTAAATTATTTCACTTGTTCTTTATAGATGATGTGCTAATATTTATGAAGGAAAAATGTATCAAACATAGTTCATTGCTAACCTTTTAGGTGATTTTATTCATTTTAAGGCTCAAAGTAAGTCTAGATAAGTCAAGAGCGTACACTTCTAAAAGTGCTAGTCAAGCCACTAAAGATGATTTTGAGAAGTTCATCGGTATGAAATATATCAACCAATATTAAAATACTTAGGATTCAAAATGAAATACAGTAGCACAAGGAAAAATGATTCCTTGGAACTCTATGATAATGTAACTTTAAAACTCTCAATATGTTTATGACACCATGAATAAAGATGTGAGGGATTTTGTTTGACATGCTAAGACATATTAGTCTACGCATATGGTTGGTTGGAACAAGATTATTAATACTAGAAAGTTAGGTATTTTAGGGATATGTTAGATTTTTTTTGGAGCTAAGTGCAATCAAAGAACAAACTGTTGACAAAGTGATTTCAAAAAATAAGAGGTAGGGGAGGGAGGGAGGTGAATTGTGATATAAAAAGTTTTCAAAAACTATATAAAATATAGAAATTTTTAAAAGGTTTTAAGCAGAAGAAAAAGAAGAAGAAGAATGGATAGTAAGCAACACAATTTTTTAATCTTGATTTGGTCTCAAACTATGAAGCTTACGTTCAGTTCCCAAGGACAACACCTTGAAATATTTCCACTATCAACTTTGAGTTTTTATCACATGCTCAACCGAATAACCTTTTACACCAAAATTTTACTGCTAGTTCATATGGAAAAATTTATATATTATATGATATCTTATTTTATTCTCTTTTAGCATCATCGAAAATCTGTTAAGCACATAGAACCACATAAACTCAGGGTCTCACTTTTGGAAGATAAATATCTTTCTAAATATAATATGTTCCTCGATAAAAAAAGATCGCCTACATGAAAATCCATTCTAAAGGTTATTGATATGTTGAAATATGAGTTATTTTTTGTATAAGAGATGGATATACTAGTGTTTGGTTTCAACCATGACTCTCAAAACATCATATTTTTGAGAATATCCAAGATACTCCTTCCCTACTTGCGGGATTTAAGATCAAGGACCTATGAATTGATGGTAAAAGTATTATTATAGACTTAAATCTTATAATTCCCCTAAAAGTAACTATCCTAATTCAAATATTACAACAACTTTCATTATTTATGTTGAAAACTACTGGTTGTTGAGTAAAATTCTTAATGGTAAATATACTACCATAAACAAATTTCATCGGCCATCATATATGCGTCATAATTATGATTGTAATGATCACTATATATAATTGAATATGGAAGTTATCTCTTTAAATTACATTTACAATATATATATATATATATATATATATATATATATATATATATATATATATATATATATATATATATATATATATATATATATATATATATATATATATATATATATATATATATATATTTACTATGTCATTGAATTACATCAAAATTAACGTTATATGAAAGCTCATTTTGACGTTAATCTTTGGATATCTTGATGATATAGTAAATCATTATAGATTAAGCTCAAACTTTATAGGTATGATCTATATGATATTATGTTTCAATCCAACGGTTGAATTTAAAAAATATTAATTCGAGATGTAGTTATTGAACGAGTGTAACTCGTGGTGTAACTCTTCGGGTGTAATTTGATCCCTCCTCATATATATATATATATATATATATATATATATATATATATATATATATATATATATATATATATATATATATATATATATATATATATATATATATTATATATATATATTAAAGGGCAATCGTCAAGGATCATTAATTACATTTTGGATCCATTAATATTCTTAAAAAAAGAGTTTATTAAATGTGTCATTTAAGACAAAAAGTGTTATTTAAGACAAAAAAAATTGAAAATTTCTAAACCATAAAAAAATTGAGACGTTATAAATTATTATATTTATTATTGTTAATTGTTGCTGCATATTTCATTTGCAATACCTACTGATTTTTAATTTTAGAAAATACTATTAGTTTTTTTACAATTATTCTCATATTTTAATGATATTGAAATGAGATTGTAATATTTTAACCTCGAATTTCATTTAATTTCAAGTGTATAAATTTTTTAATGTGAATTTAATAATTAATTAGTGAATTTAATAATTAATTATATTTAATTATAGTTTTTTTATTACAATTAAAGTTCATTTAATGCTTCTTATCCAGTGCCCGGGTAGCAGGACCATTTTTTTAATTTGTGATATCAACATAGAATTTTATATATATTTAATTAAATTGCATTATAGCATGACAATATTCTATTAGATTAAAGTCTCTCTCCAAATATCTAATAATAAATATGATTAGATATTTAGATAGATGCATGTTTAAATATTGTCATTGATCCCATTGTTCTTCTTAGTCCCGACCATGCCTATAATTAACTATATCCCGAATATACACGTTTTTGGTAGGATTTGACCAAGGTAATTAAGATTTTCATATGGTGATGAAACAAACTTAGATTTGATTATTTAAAATTTAATATGCAAGTCATTTCTTGCGTGTGCTCTTGTGATTGTATGATATCAAAGTCCTCTATATGCCATATTGCCTAAGTCTTTGACCACTTTTCACATTACAATATTTCTCTATACCTTAGTTCCAAGAAATTTCTCAAACTTGACTATTGATTTCCTTCACTATTTAATCAATTTGTAAGAAGAGGAATGTGTATAAACTCTATCTTTTTCGATCAATCTAATAGGTTTTATATATGGATATAAATTTTAAATGGTCTCAATCAATTATCGGACGGAGATTTAGTCTTTTCAATTAACTCTCAGACTTAGCTCTATTGAATTTAATATAATATGAATATAAATGGAAGACGATGCTGAAAGATTTTAATAGCATATTAGATTTTTTTATATTATATTTAATTAATCTTATAAAACCCTCTTATAAAAATGTGACACTTTTATAAATTTTAACAAGACTTTATTATTAATTAAGTAAGACTTAATTTTTTTCAATATATATTGATACTTATAATTTGATATACAGAGAGATATTTATTTAAAAAATGATGAGCTTAAGTACTTAATGAATTGTAGATAAGGGTGAATTATTTAGGACAATTCGATAAAAAATATTAATTTAAATAATTATTTTATTACTATGTGTAGTACAAATATATAATTCTTTGAATCAGTTACGTGGAAAATCACTTACGAACAAAACCGTTGATTCAATTTCTTGAGCAACATATATATAAAAACTTAGTTAACACGCATAAATTAAAGACCAATTCAAATATACATATAATTTTTTCTAAACTTTCAATATTAATCCTTAAATCTCACCTATAGTATAGTCATTAGTCAAAAAACTTCAATTAACAATAAAATATATTAGTCAAAAGTGAAGCCTCAAAATTGGATACATGCACCTACCTACCAATATATATAAATACCAACAACAACCTCTATAACAAGATATACAAGTTAAGCCTCAAATTGGATTCAATACACCATGAGGGTTTTCAACATTGTTTTGATACTTCTTTTAGTTCTTACCATAATGTATGTGAGACCAAGCCTTGGTGGTAGGGTTTTGAACATAGAGAAGTGGAAAGAGCTTAAGTTGCAGGCTCTTGATAAGGGTCCTGTGACTCCTTCAGGGCCTTCTGGATGTTCATTTGTCTCAGGAAGTGGTGGTACACATTGTCCCATTAAGGAAATGAATGTTGCTGGCCATGCATGGAAGATATCAAAAAGCTAGCTAGGGCTTTATTTGTGTGACACATGCATGATTCTTGATTGTTGGATATATTATGTTTTAAATTTTGTTTAGAGATAATTGTATCATATAGTATGTTTCATAGATGTATATGTACTGTACATTATGATTATAGTTACATTGAATTTTGTTATTACAATTTGTAAATGATATATGTATATTGTAGAAATGATGATTTGATTTGTTTGTTTTGTTTTTAAGGGGATGATGTTGTTTGATTTAAAAATTCAAAGCTGTTCAATTAGGTCTCGGGAGAAACCTCTTGCCAGTAGTCTTGATTAGAGTCTATGTGTTAGTTCTCGGGTTTTATTTTTCTTAATTGCCTTGAGTTATTCTTTCATGGCTGTAACTCAATTTGAGTTTGTTGAAAAAAGTGAGAAACATTTGATTAAAACCGCGTGTTTGATTAGTACTACGGAGTTTGAACATTAGAAACGAGTTTGAACATTAGAAACATTCTAAATACAAATATTAACATAATTTCTTAACACTCTTTTCAAGTTGGATCATATATGTCATATAAGCCAAACTTGTTACAAATATAATCCATTCAAAAACCCTTAAGAGACTTAGTGAATATATCAGTCAATTAGTCTTAAGATTTGACAAAATCTGTGGTGATTTCTCCATAAAGTAACTCGTTCCTTACATAATGACAGTCTATTTCTATATGCTTGGTTCTTAGAGATTATTGCCATAGCACGATATTCAAGAGCTTCAATGTCCAATGCGCTTTGTGCTCTAACTCCACTGGAAGATGACATGCTTTACCATAAACCATTTGAAAAGGTGTGAGACCTATCGGTGATTTGAAATCTGTACGGTATGCCCACAATGCTTCATCCAATTTTATAGACCAATCCTTTCTTGATGCTGAAATAGTTTTTTCAAGGATCTTTATAATCTTTCTATTACAGACCTCGGCTTGCCCGTTTGTTTGTGGATGATACGGCGATGCTACCTTATGTATGATGTGTTGAATGCAGTATAGGGCAAGCAACAAAAAAGATTTGGAAATATTGATCCGGGAATTATCGTCCACAGAGATGGATGTTGGAGCGGTAAAGCGGCAAGCAAAAAGTAATAGGTATTATTTATTACCGGGTGATATAGGTTATATCGTATCGTAGTCCACAGAGATTGGTGATACCGAACTGCCGTTCGACGGTTTCTTATGGTATTGAGTTTGGGTTAAAATGGGTTGAAAGCAAACAAGTAAAAATTAACATATGAACATAAAAAGAATTCATTCTTGATAAAGAATAGCTTATTTGGTTTGAATCTAAACTACTCCTCACAAACTTAGATTTATCACTCCGCCGTACTCAATCTACAATACTCGTCAGAATCACCACATATCCCTCACATCAATGTCCATGTCTGCAACACCGACGGAAATTCACTATATTGCTCTTTCGACGATGTCTCCACCGATCGAACAACACAGAGACATTAAACTCAGATATTATGTGGATGTTAACCCTAATCCAATGTCTAGAATCAAAAGCTAACAGATATCCCCCTAATCAAGATCTATGGTGTCCATGTCTGCAACAACACAAATCCAGAGCATTTAAGCAAAAAGATCAAGGAAACACCGATTAAGATTTGTAAAGCAAATATATTATACAACTAGTACAAAGAGTAACAAACATCCATGTGTTTAGAGTAAACTTACAAACAAACCCAACAAAAATGGTTACAAAGAGAAGAGGAGGAGGAGAAAACCAAATCTTTCGCGGTGTCAATCACGATCAATCGAGCTCCCGACCAAGAATCTTCCGATTACAAGCCACAAATGTTGTTTTCTAAGCTCAATCTACCAAAAATGACCTAGGATGAGTTGGGGTTCAAAAATATCCAAAACATACCTAAAAAATATGATTTTACAACATATATACCAAAACTGAAGTCGCAGACCGCGCTAAGCGCGCCCACCGCGCTAAGCGGGCTGCTTTTTATTTTTCTTAGACCGCCAGACCGCGCTTAGCGCCAAAAACCCGCTCTAAGCGCCCAACTTTCTGCCAAATGGGTCAAAAATGCTCCCAGAGCCCGCTTAGCGCGGTCAAGCCCGCTTAGCGCGCTCAACAGAACAGCAAATCTTGTTTTGGTCATATCTTGAGAACCGTAACTCCGATTTGCGCCCGGTTCGAAGCGTTGGAAAGCTTATTCCATGCTCTATCTAACAATGAACAAATTGCAACCAAATTGATGAATTTGATCATCCTTATTTTGAGCCTTGTCCGCCGATGAATTGGTAAAATCGCGTGTTCGCCGCCGTGTCTTCGACACTTTATTTCTCATAGCTTCGAACACGCATAAATACCTACAAAAAGACAACAAAACTATCAAACGGTATATATTTACACGAAAACGTAACAAAACACAAACGATACAAATATACACAAAAACGGGGAATTATTCAAACGGTATTAACAAAAAGCGTCGTTAAGTGCCACTATTTACATACACAAAAGTAACACAATTTGGCACTTAACAACTCTCCCCAACTTGAACTTGTTTGTCCCTAAACAAGAATCAACTAACTCAAGGAAACAAAAGCGATATTCAAGCAATTACGCAACAACAAGTTTTGAAAAACGGACAAGTGTATGACTCAAATGCAAAACGGTACACACAAAGTAAATACTTACCACTTAAACTAGGACGATTACATAAACACGAAACAAACGCAAAGTACAAATAATATACCAAACATTCTAAAACAATACAAGTTCACAAATGAATCACACCTAGCAAAATGAAATCATCGGTAGATGACAAACACACAAAATGAGGTAATTTCACTCACCCACAATCTTACAAACAATAGACAAAATTATGCATTCATCTCAAAAAAAATTCACATCGACACATGAAAACATAAATCACAAGGGCTTTTCAAGGTTGTAATGTGGTCGGGAAAACAAAAAGGGATGATTCCTAAAGCTAATTGAAACAAAAACTTGCCTAATTCTAAGGGAGATATAACTTCCACAAAGTTTCAAACAATACAATTTCAATCCACTTCTTCTTTCACACCAAGTGTTACACCAAACACACCACTTATTAACACAATTTATTCCAGACTCTTTTTGTCTTACTATTTTTCAAAGCTTTTCCTCTTTTTTCTTTCTTTTTCTTTTTCTTTTTCTTTCTTTTTTTTTTCTTTTCTTTTCCTCAACACATACTCAACCAACCAAACAAGCACATAATCAATGTTCTCCCCAACTTGAATTCAACCAACGTTATACAATGAATACTCCCAACTTTCTAAGGCAAGGTAAAAACTCATACAACAACAAGAGGTTGAGGGTTCAAGAAAAAAAACAACAATCAAAATCCACCAAAAAGCGAACTAATTCTCAAGTTCAAAAAGAGAAATGGATAATGACAAAAAGCTCAAAGGGGTTAACAAAAGATCACACACTCACAAGGTGAAATGAATATATGGCTAAGGTAGTTGTGCTCAAAATCAAACAAAATGCCTTGATCATTTTCATGCTTTCACAAAGTCAATACAAACAAAAGATTTAACATAATAAAATCCAGTTAAAACAAGAGTTGTGGTCTCCAGCATATGTAAATAATGGACAGCTACCTCACAAAAAAGGTGGGAACTAAAGTGATTCACAAATGAACAAGTATACAAAAGAATGAATGGCATAAAAGTTGTAAAAAGCCTAAGTATCATAAATATGCTAAAGTCTAGAAAGCGATAAACACATACCTTGAACGTGTACAAAACTTTAACAAAATCATTACCATACACTCGCAAGTCGAAACGATCAAACTTGGAAAATCACCTCAAATTCCTCAAGCTACTCAAAACAAGCTCAAAGACAAACACACAACTATTAATATACACAAACTAAAAAACCAGATGAAATTGTCTAAACTAAACATAAACTAAAAAGAATAAACATGCTTGTTTTACGTCGTAAGCTCGACGCCTGTTATTTAAGAACGTTCCTCCAAGTCACTTCCACCCGGTTATTCCTAACCACACACAAGCAAACGTGAAAGGAACCAAACAATGATATAACAAATTTACAAATATAGAAAACGTGTGCAAGTATAGTAAACATATACAAGTATCAATATAAAAAAAGTGAGAATATACAATATGTGCGATATATACAAAACTCAACACTAAAGAAACTATCGCAATGCGAATTCAATATAAACACCAATCCCCGGCAACGGCGCCATTTTGTTGGAGCGGTAAAGCGGCAAGCAAAAAGTAATAGGTATTATTTATTACCGGGTGATATAGGTTATATCGTATCGTAGTCCACAGAGATTGGTGATACCGAACTGCCGTTCGACGGTTTCTTATGGTATTGAGTTTGGGTTAAAATGGGTTGAAAGCAAACAAGTAAAAATTAACATATGAACATAAAAAGAATTCATTCTTGATAAAG
Source organism: Vicia villosa (assembly GCF_029867415.1). Lineage (NCBI taxonomy): Eukaryota > Viridiplantae > Streptophyta > Magnoliopsida > Fabales > Fabaceae > Vicia > Vicia villosa. The sequence goes on along the minus strand of NW_026705096.1, from coordinate 333,914 downwards.
AATAGCTTATTTGGTTTGAATCTAAACTACTCCTCACAAACTTAGATTTATCACTCCGCCGTACTCAATCTACAATACTCGTCAGAATCACCACATATCCCTCACATCAATGTCCATGTCTGCAACACCGACGGAAATTCACTATATTGCTCTTTCGACGATGTCTCCACCGATCGAACAACACAGAGACATTAAACTCAGATATTATGTGGATGTTAACCCTAATCCAATGTCTAGAATCAAAAGCTAACAGATATCCCCCTAATCAAGATCTATGGTGTCCATGTCTGCAACAACACAAATCCAGAGCATTTAAGCAAAAAGATCAAGGAAACACCGATTAAGATTTGTAAAGCAAATATATTATACAACTAGTACAAAGAGTAACAAACATCCATGTGTTTAGAGTAAACTTACAAACAAACCCAACAAAAATGGTTACAAAGAGAAGAGGAGGAGGAGAAAACCAAATCTTTCGCGGTGTCAATCACGATCAATCGAGCTCCCGACCAAGAATCTTCCGATTACAAGCCACAAATGTTGTTTTCTAAGCTCAATCTACCAAAAATGACCTAGGATGAGTTGGGGTTCAAAAATACCCAAAACATACCTAAAAAATATGATTTTACAACATATATACCAAAACTGAAGTCGCAGACCGCGCTAAGCGCGCCCACCGCGCTAAGCGGGCTGCTTTTTATTTTTCTTAGACCGCCAGACCGCGCTTAGCGCCAAAAACCCGCTCTAAGCGCCCAACTTTCTGCCAAATGGGTCAAAAATGCTCCCAGAGCCCGCTTAGCGCGGTCAAGCCCGCTTAGCGCGCTCAACAGAACAGCAAATCTTGTTTTGGTCATATCTTGAGAACCGTAACTCCGATTTGTGTAACAGCCCGAATTTTGTTATTTGACTAATTAAATAAATAAGGATTTATTTACTTAATTTGGACGAAGTTTGATAATTAATTGGATCGTCGGTGTTATTGAGAAATATGTTCGGATTATTAAGTGAAGTTGGAATTTATACGGTTAATCGGAGAATTAATAAAGTGGAATATGTAGAGAAATAATATTAGAAATAATATTATTATTGGATTTTATTTATTTGAGACAAAGTCGGATTTAATTGGATTAATCGGGAAATAATATTATTTGTTGAAGCATAATTATTCATTTGACTACTCTATTTTTTCAATTGGGCCTACTTGTTGGGGTTATAAGCAATTAGGAGGTGTTATTCATTTGAAGCCCAATATAATAAATAAAGATAGAAAGAGAGAAAATGAGGTGTAGAAGAATCATTATCTCATTTTGCTGGTTTTTGAAGAATAGAAGTGGAGGAGAGGAACAAGAAGAGGAACTAGGGTTTTGGAGGAGAAATCAAGAGGTAAGGGGGAGAATCCCTAATCATTATGGGCTAGTATAATGGGGTAAATTGGTAGATTATCCTTATAAATTGTTCATGAATAAATATTATGGAATGGGTGTTTTGACTTCCAACATTATATTGAAGAATCTGTAAAACGAATTAGAAACTTAAGCTATCATCCGAAACATACTGTTCATTTCATTGTTTTCATTTGATTTGTGTAGGTACTTGTTTTCAATTTACTTGTTTCCTTCTCATTTGTTTCATTAAAGTATTTTACTTACTGCTGGTGTTTACTCTTATTCAATTTCAACATGAACCACAAATATACTCACTTTGCTAGCCACTGACCAAACCAAAACGTGGGCCACCAGCAATTGTTAATTTGAAAACGTGAAAACACTGTAGCCACTAGTTGATTGGGTACCGTAAAAAGAACCACTTGTAGTATGTTTTTTTTACTGTAGCGATAATTACTACATGTAGTTATTATGACCACCCAATTTTATGGATAGCATACATTCATGACAGACTAGCGGTTGGCCATACTGAAGCATACATGTCTCATTAATTATTTTCCTTTATTCATTAATATGCTGATACATTAATTTGCTAGATATACTTCTATTTCTTTTTATATAGTAGTGCTACCACTACTGGCAGCTAAATCAAATGATAATGTAATATTACTCCGGTACTGTAGCGATAAGGCAATATATGGATGTTATGCTTACTTACTGTAGCTAGCCACATGGAGAACGAAATTGGAATTCCTTTCATACCCTGTTCCGAATTTTGATTAGAAGAGAACATATATATATTTAGGGATGTATGACCTGGCCATGTTTGGTTGTTTCATGATGTGTGCCTATTCCTATGATGTGACTTATCGTGGCATACATACACTAACCTTATGCTTCCTCAAATCAACTTTAGATAAATGCAAAGGTTGTATTACCTGACAGATGCATAAATGCATACCATTATTTAATGGACCACTTGTAGTACTTCTACACTGTAGCGCAATCATAAGATTTTGGATGCTAGGTCCATTGGCCAAAATGAAAACATGAGTCACCATCCTACTTTAGTCGACAGAACTCGCTATAGATATTAGTTTTGGTCACATGGCAACTGAACCAACATTTTCTAGTAAGTGAATATGCTACTGTGATGTACTGTTAGTCATCCAAAAACGTGAATTCATATTAGTAGTAGATACAACTACTATCCATTGCCATTGGACAAACAAAAAACGTGGACATCAATATATTTTAGTGATAAGGAATGCGACTGTGTTAGCTTCCTTCAATAAAACAAAAATGTGAATACTATCACACTCATTTATGAAATGTGAGGAACACACATACTAATTAATAAATGAGTATGTTTATAGGATTGTCCTAAGGTTGAATTTTCTATGAATAGTTAGATGGCATGATCCTAATGACTTAGTAGTTATTACGAAAAATAGTAAATTCTATATAATTGATAAATTAGGAATTCACATGTGATAAATATTAATGACTAGTATTAATTAAAAATAGTGGATTGGATTTGTGTGTTGATTATTATATGTGAATAATGCTTATGTGATGAGAATGTTGTGTACAATATTGTGGAATGATTCATTGAGTGAATTATGGTGATATGCTAAATATTAAGATGGTAGAGATGATCTTAATTGCATATGGTTGATTAACATTGTACATACATTCATATCATGGATGCCTTGAAACATAGGTGGTTTGCTTTGAAACATAAGCGAGGCTTAGATTCTAAAGTGAATCGGAAGCGGTAAACTATATGTTTACGTTTGGTGGGCTTTGGTCTTGTCCGGATCGGAAGTGTGGCTTGGATTCTAGATATTGAATCGGAAAGCGGTGAAACTTTGGGTTCACAATTCGGTACCACATGCATTGCGTCACATATCTTGCATTGAGTCACATTAAAATTATGCGATAATGGATTATGTGAAGTTGATGTAGTTGTGATATGTATATGAGTTTGATAATTGAAACGAGTGAAGTTTGAATACATATTTGATTAAATGTGTGAATATGTGTGAATTATGATTGTGTACTTAATGGAGAATATAATAGTAGAATTGAAATATTATACTATGTAAGCTTGTTGTATACTCGATAATATGTGAAATATGCGTTGATTACTATTATCTATCCTGTTTTACATAGTATGACCAACTACTTGAATTGTTGATTTAACCATTATATTCTGTTATACTTCTTCATAATGGTTCGTATTCTCACCCTTCTGTTTTAATGTTGCCCTCGTTTGGCGACATGCAGGTTCTGGAGCTTAGTAGCCGTGTGTAACCTAGCCGAAGGTTCTTCCTTGGTTATTGGAGACTAGGTAGTGAGTCGATGCTCTGGTCATGTAACACTGGGTAGACTAGGTGTATTGAACTCATGTTATATTTGTGTGTGAATTATGTTATGACTTGTGAACTTATTTATTGGTTACATGTCTTTTTGAGAGGCTTACAAGCCAAACCTTTTGATTAAGTTTTATGTTGAATTGAGATTATTAGTCGATGTATGATCATGGTATGGGACATGAATCATTATAAATCACATGAGTATCATATTTTCCGCTGTGAATGCATATCCAGGTTAAATTGTGATTTGATATTGAGTGTTATTAAAATGACCAGGAGTATTGTGCTGTGTAGATAAATGCTATCCGTTTTTTTTTTTTTTTGTTTTTAGTTCTTCTAAAAGCATCGATGTGACGCCCTTTTGAATTATATGCATGTTATTCTCTGATTATATGTTAAATATTTTGGGGTATAAAAAGGGGTGTTACATTAGTGGTATCAGAGCATGGTCGACCAGTTGGTCAAAGTTATTAATGTCTTTTATCCTATTGTATTTGATTCGTGTATCTGACACGATCAATACTGTTTTGTATGGTTGTTTAGGATGATGACTACAGGAAGGGATGTTGACATTAATGTTGAGGAAATGATGAGGTGGACTGGTGCGATTGGACAAGCGTCGCAAGAGAATGTCGGTTATGGAGGAAAGGATGAGTTCCGTGCGTTTGGAGACTTTCGAAGGTGCAACCCACCGATCTTCGAAGGAGGGTATGGACCGGACAAAGCGCACGCATGGATGAGAGAAATTGAGAAGATCTTTCAAGTCGTGAGTTGTACTGATGTACAGATGGTACAGTTTGGTACTCACATGCTGATAAAAGAAGCTGATGTTTGGTGGAGTAATACTGTGCGGAGATTTGAAATAGAAGGTATTGAAGTTACTTGGACTCTTTTCCGTGATGCATTTTTGGGAAACTATTTTCCAGAAGATGTCCATGGAAAGAAAGAAGTGAGGTTTCTACAGTTGAAACGAGGAGGAGAACAGTTCTGTGAGAAATCGTATGATGACATGAGGGAACAATCTGGTATTGGCAAGAAGCCAAGTGGGGGAGGAGCTTCTACTCCGATTAAGTGTTACAGGTGTGGCGAGACGGGTCACAAAACTGTTGATTGTGGAGTTGGTTCAAGTAGGAATTGCTACAGCTGTGGTGAGCAAGGAGGAAATTGTGCCATGTGCGATAAGCCAAAAAAGGATCAAGCGAAAGGAAAAGTGTTTGCGTTGTGTGGTACTGAGACTACTTCTAAGGTTAAGTTAATATGAGGTACGTGCTTTATTATTGATAATGGTGAAACGCATTATTTCATTTTTGGATTGTGATATAAGATGGGATCATGTTTTATCTGTTATGCATGGAAGTGTAGTTATTGATTCAACTGCTGTGGCTTTGTTTCTATTTCTTTTACGTGTTTGAGTTATCCGTTGAGCATCTGGGTAGAGATTTTGGGATTGATTTAATTTGTTTTCCCGCTAGACCAATTTGATGAGAATTTTGGTATGAACTGGTTGGAGTTGAAGCAAGTAATTGTAAGTTTAAGAGAGATTTTGGGTATTGTGTTTTAAGTGATTTCGAGTGCGAGTTCTGAAGGAAAACTATTATGGTTTAGTAACGATGGTTTATGTTTCATTATGATTGTCGACCGTCTATTGACAAATTGAGGACTTGATCACCCTTAATCTATTGTTGATAGAAGACGAGATCGTATTGGACGAGATAAACTTCTCTTACTATCTTGGTCGCGTGTAAAGCGACTAAGGAATAGTTGAAGAGTAGATTTGAGGAATTGGTTGAGAAGAGGTTCTATGAGGTAATGTTTCTTGAATACATTTGATTCTAAGAGCGACGATGATCATGTTGAACATTTAAGGATTATGTTGTTGGTGCTAAAAGAGAAGGAGGTTATGTAAAGCTTTCTGAGTATGAGTTTTGGTTGGAAGGAGTGAATTTTTTTCTTGGATATGGGATTTCGAGTTGAGGTGTGTTGATGCAGATATCGATTAGTGGTAGACTATGCTTCAAGGTAACTTAAAATACATAAGAGAAATTATTCGATGTATGTATTGGAGTTGGTTGCCTTTGTGTTTGTTTTAGAGTGTAAGAGGCATTGTTTGTGTGGATCAAAGTTTGATGTGTTGAGTGATCACAAGAGTTGAATATGAGGTAGACAAGACGAGTAGAATTTCGAAGGATTTTAATCTTTGGTTTGAATTACCATCCTGGAAAAGTGAAGGTTGTGGCCGATGCATTGAGTAGAAAATAATTTTATAAGTTATATTGAGGATTCAAGAATTAGAAATCGTTGGAACGATTTAGAGAGTTGAGTTTGGTTGTGAAGCAACGTCTTCTGTGTTAAGGTTGTATGTTGAAGCCTACTTGGAATATTTTGACAAGATTTGAGAAGGTTAGAAATTGGATTTTTCAATTGGTTGACAAGATGATGTTGATTAATCAAGAAAAAAGTAGTCACTTTTGGATTGTCGAGAATGGTGTCATGAGATGTTGTGATCAAGTTTGTATTCCTGATGGTTTGAATTCGGACAAAGAGAATTTGTGGATGAGGAACATCGTAATGAATTGAGTATTAATCATGGTATTAATGATGTATCGAAATTTGAGGAAATGTTTAGTGGTAAAGTGTGAAGAGTGATATACCGGAATTGTGTGTTTGAGTTGGATTTGTCAGGAACGGTTTCATTGGCGCAACAGTTATCTATTTTAGAGTGGAAGTGAGATAGTATCTCTATGGATTTTGTTTCGAGATTGTCGAGGCATCGAGTAATTGTGAAGTGAGTTGGGTCAGTGTGGATAGTTGACGAGATGTGCTCGTTTTATTCCGATAAAGATGGATTATTCGATGGAGAGACTTGCTAAGTTGTGTATTTGCATGGTATCTTCTTCAGATATTGGAATGACATCTTTTGAAGCTTTGTGTGGTCGTATGTGTAGAGCCTTTTGTATTGGTATGAATCGAGAGAGAGAGAGAGAGAGAGAGTGAATGTGGTTTTGGTGTTGAGATGGTTGTGTCGACGGAATTTTCGGGGACGAAAATATTTTAAGTGGGGGAGAGTTGTAACAGCCCGAATTTTGTTATTTGACTAATTAAATAAATAAGGATTTATTTACTTAATTTGGACGAAGTTTGATAATTAATTGGATCGTCGGTGTTATTGAGAAATATGTTCGGATTATTAAGTGAAGTTGGAATTTATACGGTTAATCGGAGAATTAATAAAGTGGAATATGTAGAGAAATAATATTAGAAATAATATTATTATTGGATTTTATTTATTTGAGACAAAGTCGGATTTAATTGGATTAATCGGGAAATAATATTATTTGTTGAAGCATAATTATTCATTTGACTACTCTATTTTTTCAATTGGGCCTACTTGTTGGGGTTATAAGCAATTAGGAGGTGTTATTCATTTGAAGCCCAATATAATAAATAAAGATAGAAAGAGAGAAAATGAGGTGTAGAAGAATCATTATCTCATTTTGCTGGTTTTTGAAGAATAGAAGTGGAGGAGAGGAACAAGAAGAGGAACTAGGGTTTTGGAGGAGAAATCAAGAGGTAAGGGGGAGAATCCCTAATCATTATGGGCTAGTATAATGGGGTAAATTGGTAGATTATCCTTATAAATTGTTCATGAATAAATATTATGGAATGGGTGTTTTGACTTCCAACATTATATTGAAGAATCTGTAAAACGAATTAGAAACTTAAGCTATCATCCGAAACATACTGTTCATTTCATTGTTTTCATTTGATTTGTGTAGGTACTTGTTTTCAATTTACTTGTTTCCTTCTCATTTGTTTCATTAAAGTATTTTACTTACTGCTGGTGTTTACTCTTATTCAATTTCAACATGAACCACAAATATACTCACTTTGCTAGCCACTGACCAAACCAAAACGTGGGCCACCAGCAATTATTAATTTGAAAACGTGAAAACACTGTAGCCACTAGTTGATTGGGTACCGTAAAAAGAACCACTTGTAGTATGTTTTTTTTACTGTAGCGATAATTACTACATGTAGTTATTATGACCACCCAATTTTATGGATAGCATACATTCATGACAGACTAGCGGTTGGCCATACTGAAGCATACATGTCTCATTAATTATTTTCCTTTATTCATTAATATGCTGATACATTAATTTGCTAGATATACTTCTATTTCTTTTTATATAGTAGTGCTACCACTACTGGCAGCTAAATCAAATGATAATGTAATATTACTCCGGTACTGTAGCGATAAGGCAATATATGGATGTTATGCTTACTTACTGTAGCTAGCCACATGGAGAACGAAATTGGAATTCCTTTCATACCCTGTTCCGAATTTTGATTAGAAGAGAACATATATATATTTAGGGATGTATGACCTGGCCATGTTTGGTTGTTTCATGATGTGTGCCTATTCCTATGATGTGACTTATCGTGGCATACATACACTAACCTTATGCTTCCTCAAATCAACTTTAGATAAATGCAAAGGTTGTATTACCTGACAGATGCATAAATGCATACCATTATTTAATGGACCACTTGTAGTACTTCTACACTGTAGCGCAATCATAAGATTTTGGATGCTAGGTCCATTGGCCAAAATGAAAACATGAGTCACCATCCTACTTTAGTCGACAGAACTCGCTATAGATATTAGTTTTGGTCACATGGCAACTGAACCAACATTTTCTAGTAAGTGAATATGCTACTGTGATGTACTGTTAGTCATCCAAAAACGTGAATTCATATTAGTAGTAGATACAACTACTATCCATTGCCATTGGACAAACAAAAAACGTGGACATCAATATATTTTAGTGATAAGGAATGCGACTGTGTTAGCTTCCTTCAATAAAACAAAAATGTGAATACTATCACACTCATTTATGAAATGTGAGGAACACACATACTAATTAATAAATGAGTATGTTTATAGGATTGTCCTAAGGTTGAATTTTCTATGAATAGTTAGATGGCATGATCCTAATGACTTAGTAGTTATTACGAAAAATAGTAAATTCTATATAATTGATAAATTAGGAATTCACATGTGATAAATATTAATGACTAGTATTAATTAAAAATAGTGGATTGGATTTGTGTGTTGATTATTATATGTGAATAATGCTTATGTGATGAGAATGTTGTGTACAATATTGTGGAATGATTCATTGAGTGAATTATGGTGATATGCTAAATATTAAGATGGTAGAGATGATCTTAATTGCATATGGTTGATTAACATTGTACATACATTCATATCATGGATGCCTTGAAACATAGGTGGTTTGCTTTGAAACATAAGCGAGGCTTAGATTCTAAAGTGAATCGGAAGCGGTAAACTATATGTTTACGTTTGGTGGGCTTTGGTCTTGTCCGGATCGGAAGTGTGGCTTGGATTCTAGATATTGAATCGGAAAGCGGTGAAACTTTGGGTTCACAATTCGGTACCACATGCATTGCGTCACATATCTTGCATTGAGTCACATTAAAATTATGCGATAATGGATTATGTGAAGTTGATGTAGTTGTGATATGTATATGAGTTTGATAATTGAAACGAGTGAAGTTTGAATACATATTTGATTAAATGTGTGAATATGTGTGAATTATGATTGTGTACTTAATGGAGAATATAATAGTAGAATTGAAATATTATACTATGTAAGCTTGTTGTATACTCGATAATATGTGAAATATGCGTTGATTACTATTATCTATCCTGTTTTACATAGTATGACCAACTACTTGAATTGTTGATTTAACCATTATATTCTGTTATACTTCTTCATAATGGTTCGTATTCTCACCCTTCTGTTTTAATGTTGCCCTCGTTTGGCGACATGCAGGTTCTGGAGCTTAGTAGCCGTGTGTAACCTAGCCGAAGGTTCTTCCTTGGTTATTGGAGACTAGGTAGTGAGTCGATGCTCTGGTCATGTAACACTGGGTAGACTAGGTGTATTGAACTCATGTTATATTTGTGTGTGAATTATGTTATGACTTGTGAACTTATTTATTGGTTACATGTCTTTTTGAGAGGCTTACAAGCCAAACCTTTTGATTAAGTTTTATGTTGAATTGAGATTATTAGTCGATGTATGATCATGGTATGGGACATGAATCATTATAAATCACATGAGTATCATATTTTCCGCTGTGAATGCATATCCAGGTTAAATTGTGATTTGATATTGAGTGTTATTAAAATGACCAGGAGTATTGTGCTGTGTAGATAAATGCTATCCGTTTTTTTTTTTTTTTTTTGTTTTTAGTTCTTCTAAAAGCATCGATGTGACGCCCTTTTGAATTATATGCATGTTATTCTCTGATTATATGTTAAATATTTTGGGGTATAAAAAGGGGTGTTACAATTTGCGCCCGGTTCGAAGCGTTGGAAAGCTTATTCCATGCTCTATCTAACAATGAACAAATTGCAACCAAATTGATGAATTTGATCATCCTTATTTTGAGCCTTGTCCGCCGATGAATTGGTAAAATCGCGTGTTCGCCGCCGTGTCTTCGACACTTTATTTCTCATAGCTTCGAACACGCATAAATACCTACAAAAAGACAACAAAACTATCAAACGGTATATATTTACACGAAAACGTAACAAAACACAAACGATACAAATATACACAAAAACGGGGAATTATTCAAACGGTATTAACAAAAAGCGTCGTTAAGTGCCACTATTTACATACACAAAAGTAACACAATTTGGCACTTAACAATGGAGAGATGCCATTCAATAGTTTCTATGGTTTCGAGCTCGGGATTGAATGAGCAAAAAGTAAACAAAGATATAGACAGTAAAAGAATAAACACATTCTTAGAAGAGAAATAACTTATCAGGAATGTAAATATATTCACTCTTCACAAACATACACTTACCAACCCGTTATACTCAACCTACGATACTCATCTATGTCATCACGTATCTCTCACATAAGCGTCCATCTCTGGAGCACAAACGAGATCATCTCACAACTAAGGTTATCTCTAACGCGAAGTCACGAGAAAATCCGTGTTCTCGCGTCGGCGATCTCTCGCGCGCCGCTCAAACACGAAAGCATTGAGTACAGATACCCACAATGAATGCTAGCTCTAAATCTATCTCTAGAGTTCAGAACCAACAGATTATCATCCTAGATAAGGATTCAAGAAGTTTATCTCTAAAGCAACCCAAATCCCCAGCATATAGCAAAAATCTAGAACAACATCAACACAGATTTGTAAAGCAAGTTAAACATAACATTATAGTCGGTAAATATACATAAGGTTCAAGTAAATATACAAACAAAACCCAACTAAAGAGAAATACACAAAGAAGAAGAGAAATGAACCGAAAATCTCCCGGTTTGTCAGCTCCGTTCGACGCTCAATCCACCCCATTCATCCAAATGCAACCTCCGAAGTTGTTTTCTAAGCTAATCTACCCTAAGAATGAAGGTTTGATGATTTGGGAACAATTACCCCAAAACATAACCTAAAAATTGTGTTTTTGGCCCCTTTTAACGAGCTGCTGTCTTAGCAGGTCCGCTTAGCGGAGGGATCTCGCTTAGCGGCTGACAGCAAAAGTGAATTTTTGTTTTCGCCGTAACTTGAGAACCGTAACTCCGAATTGCGTCCGGTTCGAAGCGTTGGAAAACTTATTCAATGCTCTATCCAATAATGAATTAATGGAAACCAAAATGATAATTTTGATCATCCTTATTTTGAGCCTGTGGAAGTCCGCTTGATGGTGGCTAAGCGGGCTTGCACCAAAACTGCGAAATCGAAGCCGTGCCTTTGACACTTTATTCCTCAAGGCTCCAATAAGCATGAATACCTATAAAAACAAAGGAAAATTATCAAATGGTATAAAAGTATATGAAAATACAACTATTCACAAAGTATACGTATTTATACACAAAATAGGGAATTATTCAAACGATATTAACAAAAGTATCGATAAGTGCCACTATTTACATACACAAAATAAGTACATTTTGGCACTCATCATGATGCTATAATGTTCAAGGAATTTTGCTAACTGAGAGTTGCAAAAATGCGACACTCCATCACTGGTTAATACTCTAGGAGTTCCAAAACGAGTGAAGATGTTCTTTTTGAGAAAATTGATCACTATTTTGCCGTCAGGTCTTAGTGATGCTATCACTTCCATTCACTTTGAAATATAATCCAATGCTACCAAAATATATTCATTTGAGAATGACGTGGAAAACAAACCAACAAAATCTATGCCTCAACAATAAAAAACTTCAACTTCAAGCATGTTTTGCAAATGCATCTCGTTTCGTTTAGACATTCCTCCGGTCCTTTGGAAGCTGTCACAGTTTTTGGCATGCTCATGAATATCCTTAAACAGAGAAAGCCAATAGAATCCATATTGTAAAATTTTTGTCGCAATCCTCTCTCCATTATAATGACCACCATATGACGAATTAGACAATGCCATATTTGGATAGTTTCTCATACACCATTGCCGGGTAAAAAGTGTATCCTTCACATTCGATCATGATTTCATTAAATAATCGTTGAAAAATATTGATGTCTACCAGGATCCTTGCATAGTGCCCAGAGGTGTGATTTTTTAATTGTGTCATCAAGCATGTAAGGAGTTCCGATTCCCATGTATTCTCAAACAAGATGTGTGGCCTCCAATACTCCTAGGGGAGGTCATATAAACACACCGAAGTTTTCATGAGAGGTTGCCTCTAAATAGGTTGATTGAAGTCTGGTTCCCACTTCGATAATCTTAACAAATCCAGTTTAAGGTTATACGTTCCTAACAACTAAGCCTTTCTTTTATCTTGTGTTGAGTTTAATCGGAATCCAAAGAACCCCTTCCCCAACAGAACCAATTTTCAAGATGCAAAATTGTGCCAAAGTTTTCTCATCTTCATTGTTAAATCCTTTGCAGTCATTGTGTATTACCTTTTCCCATTACCACTTTTCCATGGAGATGATTTTGACATTCTTCAACCCCTTTGTGATACTTCTCTTGAGTTATTTGAATACTTATTACATCACCCTTCAATAATGGTTATGGTAATTGATTGGGCACTGTTGGGTCATCATGAGGAGCATTCACATTGGGTCAAGAGCAACACACAAGTGGAAGAGACACCACATATTCATCCAAAACCTTAATGTGATAGGTGTATGAGTCATCTCACTTGTAAAGTGCTGCAACCTCTACTTTTCCAAGAAATGTGGAAATAACAACTCACACTTGTGCACAACAATCTCCCCCTTAAGTATGAGTCCATCTACTATACTCCCCTCAAGCGGAAACTCTTTCATCCACATACATTTGTACCGCCGTTGCGTGCATTACAACGTGACACGCCGCCAGACCACAACCATGTCAGGAAGACTTTCGATACATGGAGCCTGTCCCACGACATCTCTATAAGATTTACATATTGTTTGAGTGAACGTTTTTGCTTTTGAGATGATGGCTGGAATCGGTGTGGCCATCATGTATCTCCAAGCACAAATCGGAAATTCCATGCAAATCCTAACAGATTCTTAGGCTTTGTTTCAAGTTTAGAGGGGAGGGGAAGTGAGGGCTTCGAAAAACGACTTTTTAAAAAAATATAGAGAAATCTTTAACATTTTTTTAAAAAATATTTTGTTTAGAATGATAAAAGAGTATTTATCATTTATATATTTTTAGTTTTTGAAATACTATAACAACATAAATTATATTTGATTATTTTGTCTAAGCCTTCTAAAACCCTAAAAAAAATCCTCATTTAATACAAATTTTGAGATCACCCAAATTAAAGAGTTTTTGGTGTTATGTATAAAAGCAAATCCTAAAAACCCTTCTAACCAAAATCTCTCTATTCATTTTACTCAATCCTTTTTATTTTTCAAAACCCTTCCCTCCCTTCCCCTCCAAACTCACAAACAAATTAGGTTTTCATCTAAATTAGTCTCATCTCTACGTAATTAAGTAAGATTAAATTAAATATGAATTAAATATGATTTCTTTCTTAATATAATCTTGCTTAGTAACAATTAGACTAAATTATAATCTTTTAAGTTTGGTCTATTTTTTTTTTTTTTTTTTGGTAATAAGCATTATTAACAATACACTTTCTTCATAAAGCCATTTATAGTTCACACAAATTAGAAAGAAAAAAAGAAGCATTTTTCTTTCTGTTTTCTGTAATCTGCAGTTTAGACTAATAGCAGCTTAACTGCTGGTAACATATTCCAGCTATACATGCTACTCATAGACTATATGCAATATTAACAAACTATACACTAATAAAAAAAACACCATTTTATCTCTCTCTTTTTTCTCCCAAAAAAAATTAAAGAATATCTGTGTGTAAATATACAATTCAGCACAGATTCTGTCACTGCAAATTTTTTGATGCACTCTCAATGCAAATTTTCTTACACTGCCAACCGATCAATCATAAACTATATCACTTGTATTATTTTTTAGATAGATATGATTAAAGTCGAGTATTTTTTTAATAATTCGATAATTATGATTGGTTGACAGCGTAAGAATATTTATACCGTCAGCAGAGCCGTCTTAAGTTTTTGAAGGCCTTGTGTAGATTAACCATGACACAACAAATAGATATTCTATTTAACCACGGTTTAACTGTGACAAATCTTGGACCCTCTGCGATTGCGTTGCATGTCCTACGGCCCTGACCTCCGATGCATATCATCTCCTCTTTGCTAATTGGAAAGTCCTCTTTAGGAAATAGTTTGCAGTTTTATCATTTCTATGGCACAAAACCCTTAATATTGTGTTAGGATCTGATCTATGCCACCTTCCAGTAGTAGGAGGCATAGGCAATTTCTGTCCATTGCTCATAACTCCAACCCCACTTGTTTCACATGCTACAATGCTGAAATCTTCCATCAATTGTTCAGTATTTTGTCCCATCAATCCTATTACACCTTCCACAACTGCAGCCTCTCTCTCCACAACATTTTCTGACACCAATCCTTCACCACAAGTGCAGAAAACTTTGTTCAAGCTCTCGAAATCCTCTTGGATCATAACATGATCCGACCGGTTAAACACTCTTGAATTTCCACCAGCAAGCAAAACCATTAGGAATGCGTCGAAGGAAGCTCTCATTACTTCTTTCATCGCCATTGGTTGAGCTCTATCTATCAATAGTGTTGTCATGAGTGTGAGATTCTGTTTTAAGATTCTCAAAGCTGGCCTAATTCGCGTGTTGGCAACGTCTTCGACGTAGATGCTATCGTAGAAGACTGAGTTCGAGTCAAGGAATATGAGACGGTACGCAGCGACTTCTGAAACATGTTGAAGTGCTGCTGGAATTGCGGAGTTTAGTGTTTCGAAATATGTACCGCTTTTGCTGCTTTGTGTTTTAAGGTTGTTTGCGAAGCAATGCCTTGTGGAAGGGACTAGGCTAGGGTTTTGTGATAGCGATTTTTCAAGAGCGTGGACATGAGCAAGGAGGTAGTGTAACGTGTTGAGACGAATGTATAGGCGTTGCGTGCCTCGGCTAGTTGATGGCCTTGGATTGTGACCCTCATTCAATCCGGTCAAATGATCTAGCTCTGTTAAGTTTGTACCACAAGGAGTGGCCTTCTTCCACAGCTTGGAGATCTTTGAATCGCGGCTGCATCTTGTTAATGGAGGAAGTACCGGAACATAGCTTTGTTTCGAACCTGAAAAAAATCATAGTTTTTGTTTATTGACATGTCATAGTTAATTGTTTTCGTAAGATCTCCCAAACAGTCTCAGAAGTACTTATATCAATTGATAATTTCAAATAAGTCCGTCCAAATAGGCCTTTGAGCAATTAAACTGACTTTTTCGATTTACAATACTTACCACATGCTGCGACAAACATCACGTATTCTTGGATGAGACTTTCCAATCCATCAGCAAGTTCTTGAACTAACTCATCAGTTATTCCTATTGGAATTTGAAAGAATTCATCTACAGTTGTCTTGGCCGATTTCATCAACTCTGCTGCTGATTGTGCATATAGCTCTGATTTAGACTTTGGATTCCATGTCTGTAGTAAAAAAAGTGCTTATCATATCGAATTTTATCAAAATTGTTCCAACCGTGAAACCAAACATACGCTAATTCAAATAAATCAATCCAAGCATAGCCTTAATCTTCGAAAGAAAGAAGAATTATAAAACCGAAACTTACTTCAGTTTCTTTCGCTCTTTGGAAACACTCCCTTCCGGTGTACAATGATTCGTCGATCCATTTTCTCAAAAGATTCAATATAACCGAATCAACTTCATAAGGAGCCATATCTTTCACAACTGTTTTGCCATTATCGTCATCATCCTCATGAGAATCTTCAACAACCATTTGAACAAAAACTTTTTCTAATTTTTCAGCTCTTTGAAGTACTTCAACTGCCTCAGAAGTGAGTGAAGTCACATCACTTAAATATTGCCTTAGCACATGGCCATAGCAACTGTGCAACATCAAGGCTGCAACTGAAGCTGCTGCAGGGCGCCATTTCTTTAATATTGGACTAAAACTTTGTCTTTCTTTTATCGCCAAATCTTCTGTCTCTTGAGCTAGGTGAATCAGAATTGCACTTAGTTCTCCTTTTATTTGCATTTCAGCATACTTTGCATTCACTGCCTCAATCACCTGCAATCAAAATTTTCTATAAATGATCTCTAATTCTTTTTTCTTTCTTTCTAACTATCAAGCACAGACACAGACACCAGACACGACATAGACACTGACACATCGACATCAGTAATAATCTGACGAAATGATAAAGTAAATGTGATCTCAAGTGTCTGTGTCATATTGGTGTCTGGTACTAACATAGACACACACATATTTTTTCAGAGGCGCTGATGTGACGGAGCTTTATAAGAACGCTATAAGAAAGGAAGGAAAATGTAAATATAAGTTAAATACTAACCTTGTCAAATGCATTTTTCATGGAAGATCTAATATATAAATCAACCCTATCACCAGATGAATCGACAATGGTAACGTCTCCTTTCTCTCTTCCTTCCTTGTCAGATATCACCAGATCTTCACCCAAAATCTTCGAGACCAACAAAACCAACGGAAGAAGACTTTCAATTTGATTTGTAGTTCCTCTAGGAAAAAACTCATGGTAATTAAGCAACCTCTTCTCACCCCAACTTTGCATTGAAGTCAAAACTGTTGTCAACAACTTAAGATAAGAAGATTCTTTTTCTTTCTTAGCATCATTAGCAACTTCACTCAACATAACATGTGAAGCACATAGAAGATCAGACTCAACTTGACCAGTTACTACATATTGTTGAAACAAAACCCAAGAGAAACACACATTATGAATTGACCTTGTTATTCCCAAAATGGACCATGTCTTCTTAATCAACTCAAGCAATTCATCAACTTCATCAAGGACTAATGTCTCGTCCCGAATATCGAAAACAGCTTGAAGAAGCGAATTGTAGAAATGAATGTTGAGAGGAAAACCATCAGCCCAATGACAAATATCAGTTGGTGTTCCATTTGGACCTCTCCATGCTAACGAAACAACTGAGTTACAAAGTGTTCTCATTGTGTCTGAGTTTTTGCCATTGTCTAATGGTTTCAACTCGCAACTACGTATGATGTCTCTCAGGCGTGTCGCAAACATGTTGTTTTTCTCGACGCTGATTGAAGGGTGTATAAGAAGGCCTAGTTCAAGGACTTTGAGCTGTCTCTTCTGCCACATGTGATGCTCATGAGAATCACTGAATTCTGTCGGTTTTAGATGGCGTAAAAGTTCTAATGGGAGAATTATTGTTTCTGCTCTTCTTCCTGCCTGCAACAAAAAACATTTTATGCAGTTAGAACAATAGCATGCAAGATTGCAAGTGATTTACATAACAAAATCAAATGTCACCAAGAAAATATTTGAGACGAAAAAATATCCGTCTCTAATTTCGTCATTAGATTTAGCGACGGAAAAGTTGTAGATAAATGTTATTTTCTCCGTCTCTAATTTTGATTGCTAATTCAATTTATTCTAATAGTGTTGTGTGTATATATATACTTACTTGGCCAACAAGGGTCCTCATTACGATTTTTCTCAAGCGATTATCATTGTGCTCTGTCACCTTCATCTGTTGTCTCATGATCTCTGCCGATGTCATCGGCCTCCGTGGCCTTGACAACGACATGGAATGATGATAAGGGCTGCTTCCGCCGATTGGCGAGGACGGCCCTCCACTAGTTCCACCGGAAGTCATTCTCCTCGACGGTGACCTTTTTAACATCTTCAAACCCAAAGCCTTCTTCACCCTACTCGTCGGCGACATCACCACCTGGCTCGGCTTGGACTCATTCTGATTATTATTATTATTATTCGAATGGAACGAATGTGCATTCCGTCCGCCAAACCCAGGAGTCGACCGACATGCCGTGAAAAATATTTCATAGGCCGTCTCCCTAATATCATCTAGACTCAAGCGTTCGAGTTTGCCAAAAGGCGAGACTAAATTATTAGCCTCCTCTTTTTCAACAAACTCGAATAGACGCGGGTCATGAGAGTAACTATGATGATAGTGATGGTGGTGATGATAATGACGATCCTTAGGAAAGCCGGTCGACGACAAGGGACCGGAATATGACTCACGGCGAGGTGGTTGGCCCATGAGGCAAAAACGAAGATGAATGAGGGGTCAGATACCGACGATGAATGGTGGCGCCGGCGACCACAAAACAAAAGATGTATGGATTATGATGGCAAAGAAATCGCTTGAGAGTAGTACATTTGTGTTAAAGGAAGGGATAAGAGAGAGGAATGAATATCAAGGGAAATAGGTTTCGGTTTTGTTGGTTAATGACAGCATTATTGTGCATGGATGGTGAATGGGAGAGAAAGAGAGAGAAAGTGATGAGTGATTTTGGGTTTATCCACGTTGTCATGAGCGAATAAAGCGAGAATATTTACCAAAATAGAACAAGTACATTTGAATGCAACTTTCTCGGAAGATTTCTTATGAAATACTATATGTTGTTTTGTTTTTTCAGTTTGATTATTTCACAAGATGTTCTGTTTTCTATATTTTTGTGTGTACTGTCATATTCCTTTTTTTGGCTCCAAGAGTCATCAATATGTTATGTAGTTAAGTTGTTCCGTAACATAACATTAAATGCTGGATGTATAACAGACAGATGTAATATAGGTATGGAATTGATAATTTCTCGTCTTCGACAAAATTGGAGGTTTGTTTGAGACGAACAAACATTTGTATAAAACATACTAGTTGAGGATGATAATAATTGAAATTGTTAAATATCTTAGTGGTTGAACTTTGTTTTGTTTTTGTTTTATGGAAAATCAATACTTCAAAAAACTTATATTTTGTTTGGTCATATATAAGAATAAGTTTACTTTATCAATTTATCTTGTCTATATAGTGTCAAAATATATTAATTATTCAATAAATTTAAAATACAAACTTTTTCTTATAAATAAATTCAGAGGGAGTATTTAATTCATGAGAAATTCTTTGGCCACCTCCCTATCTTCTAGTCCACCTCTGGTGAAAACCCCATTATACCCCTGACTTCGGAAATGAACTTCCGAAATGCATGAAAAAGGTGTTTTCGGAAGTTCATCTCCGAAAGCGCCTTTTTTTTTGAAAAAAAATGTCTTATTTCGGAAGTTCATTTCCGAAACTACAATTTCGGAAATGAACTTCCGAAATAAAACGCGTTCTGCAGATTAAGCATAACTCTCCCCCTCCCCCAAATCATTTACCCTAATCATCATCAAACACTTCCATAGGCGAAATTTCTGCAGAAGCAAGTGTGAAGTAGCCAAACTCAACCAAACTCATCATTAAACACTAATTGGTAAGTTTATCATTGTTTTTTCAAGTTTTAGATCTATTTGATTAAACTATATTAGGGTGTTTAGAATCTGAAAAAATGACATTAAGATAGCTTAGTACTGATATTAGGATGTTTAGTAGGCAAAAAAATGGATTTGGTTTAGGTTTTTGGGTCTGCCATTGGAGGTTGCAGAGAAGCTCTGCGTGGGGGTGTTTCGGAAGTTCATTTTCGAAAACACCTCCATCCTAGTTTTCGGAAATGAACTTCCGAACTGTACCAGAAGTTCATTTTTTTTTTGTTTTTTCATTTGTCTCGCATATTAATCGATTTCGATTGTTTACAGGATCATGTCAGACCAGCCAACACGCATCTGACAGGGGAGAGAGTCCCAGACTGCGTCGGCTAGACGCGAGCGGGCGGCGGCGCAGCTGGCGTCGACCCAGGGACGGGGGCAGGGACGGGGACGCCGTGTCCGCGTTCCACAGGACTTGGTGGAGAGTTCATCTGCTTCAGGCTCTAGGAGTAGGCTGGCTCGGGTATCTTCTTCCCGCCAGCGAGAGGAGGAGGATGAGGATGAGGAGGAGGAGGAGGCCATACCGGATGTTGACCCTCCAGTCGGGGAGGAGGAGGAGCAGGAGGAGCAGGAGGTGGATAGCTTTCCGGGAGGGCCTTTTGACACTTCCCTGCTGATTCACTACCAGGATCACGTCGCTCGACGGATCTGGGAGGGAGAGGTATTTTTTTTAACTTAGCCGTTTATTTGTCACCATTTTTTATAATTTTACCGTTTATTTCTCGCTTATTTGTTTTTTTTGTAACAGGAGAGAGAGCCGCTGAAAATGGTGAACCACGCCCGCAAGATTTTCGGTCTGTTTAAACCAGCAGCTGAGTGGTTTAACGACCATGTGCGAGGTTCAGGGCTCAGCGGGCTCTGCATGACGGGGTACACCACCATCAGCACCGGCATGCAGGGGGCATTTGTGGAGCGCTGGCACAAGGAGACGTCCTCTTTCCACTTGCCGGTTGGGGAGATGACGATCACCTTGCATGACGTGCAGTGTCTTCTCCACCTGCCGATTAGGGGGCCGCTGTTGACCCACTCCAAGATCCAGAGGGTGGAGGCCATTGAGTGGATGACGCTCTACTTGGGCATGGAGCACGAGGTTGCTCACTTTGAGTGCGTCACGACATCTGGGCCTCATGTCCGGTTCACCACACTGAGCACTTATTTTGAGCACCACCTGGACGCGGCTGCCGAGGCTGAGGGTGAGGGTGACGAGCTGTTCACAGAGTATCACCGCGGCTGCGCTCTCCGGTGCTGGTACATGCATGTGGTAGGCGCTGCATGCTTTGTGGACAAGAGCGCCAGGTACGTCGACGTGACCTACCTCCGCTATTTCATGGACCTGGATACCGTTCACCAGTGGAACTGGGGGGCAGCTACTCTGGCATATCTCTACCAGAAGCTGAATGAGGCCTCCAACTGGAGGACGAGGCAGTTGGTCGGATCCTGCACTCTGCTTACGGTACGTTTGATTTTAACACATTCTCGTATTTATTTATTTATTTATGTTTCGCATTTATTTTTAATACATTATCGTATTTGTGTTTCAGAGCTGGATCATCTCCTACTTCTCCCGCATCCACGGCTTCCACATCGATCCTGCGTACGTTGACGCCATGCCCAGGGCCGCCAGATACGACCTCCAGAGGGGGAACGATGCGGTGGGACCATATCGCCTGTACCTGGACCGCACGATGCACGACGACGTCACCTGGAGGCCGTTCGCCGACTATGCTCAGGTTGTCCCCTTCGACGGGGTTGCTCTATATTCAGGCTGGTTGACATGCGGGACCGACATCATGGTCCGGTATCTCCCGGAGCGGTGCATGCGGCAGTTTGGGTTCGTGCAGATCATACCCAGGTCACCCTTCGAGGCTGATCCTGACACAGTGACCAGAGTGCAGCTCACTGCCATATGGGAGGACTGGCAGCATCATGTGGTACCAGAGGAGTACCGTCGCATGCGGGTCACCCAGGACTGGCACCACTACAACAAAAATGATATTTTGTAGCGCCTAATTTAATAGCACTTTTAAATAAAATGCTATTAAAAAGGAAAAAACACATCTATAATAGCACTTTATATTTGGATGCTATTATAAAATAGAGACAATCTGATTTTTATAGCACTTTGTGGAAAAATGCTATTATTAAACACTACTAAGATAGCACTTTAATGAAAACGCTATTAATATGCTTGACTAAAATAGCGCTTTGCTTTAAAACGCTATTAAAATTCTTCATTTTTTTTGGACAATTTTTTTTCATTTTGATGGCACTTTATGTTAAGCGCTAATATTATATTAACCATCCTAATGTTAGCACTTCATAAAGAAACGCTACTATTGAGATTAGTAAAAAAAATTAGCGGGCATTTTTTTTGGTTTTTCCCGCACAACATTGGAAATCTTTTCAGCTTGCCCCAAAACTCTTCTGCGTAACCTTCTCTCCCCAAACCTTCTCTCACCAAACTTCTGCCGAACCTTCTCTCGCCAAATTTTCGCCGAACCTTCTCTTACGCCGTCAACCCTCTCTCACGCCGTCAAATCTCTCTCACGCCGTCAAACACAGCCACATACTCTTCTCTAATCGTAGGCTCAGAGACCGTACCGGAAAGAGGAAACCACCTGAGACCGTACCGGAGTTGAAGTATTCGCCGGAATCTTCGAAGGTAGGTTATGAATTCTTCTTTATTTTGAGCTTTTTTCGCTTGCAATAATGTTTGGTTCTGTTTGAATCTGAAGTTTAAAAACGTAAGGTTTTGATTAAATCATGGTTGATGAAATACGAACGTCGTGTGGTATTGATGCGATTTGTTGTTGAGTTCCGATGAAGATGTGATGTTGTTGTCGAGAATCTTCGTTGTTGATACGATTTGTAGGGTTGCATCGATATGGTTGTTGAAGCTTCGATCTGCAATTTGTTGGTACCGAGTTGTTGTTCTGCGTCTATGCGTTGAGGTGTCGAAGCGGTTGCTCATTTCTGAGTTGTTCAATTTTGCGAAGATGAATGAAGCAGGTATGTTGAGTATGGTGATGGTGTTATGTTTCTGCATGTGGTGTATTGAGTTTGAAATTGTTGGAGTATGCAATTTGTTGTTGTGGATTTCTGCTTCAGTGAATGCTCATAGAAATTGGAGGAATGGTTGATGAAAATGGTTTGTATGTGGATGAAGAAGGTTGGAAGTATAGTTATGAAGTGATATTTGTGAAATGGTTATGCTGAGCATGGTTCAGCTTGTTGCAGGTTTTATGGTGAATGGTTTTGGAAGTGAAGATTTATGCGTTTTTGGAGGAAGATTGGTTTTCCATTTTGAGCAGAGTTTGTTCTTATTTTGTATTGGAATTCCTTTCTAAATGAATTGTTCCATTGGTTATAGTTTAGTTCTTACCATGACTAGCTTCAAGGATTTATTTTGTAAACAACACTGGTGTGTGTTCAAATTTGTTATTTATTTCGGTTAGGCTGTAAAGTGCTTCACTGCTTTTCTGAAACAAGCTTAAGTTATAGTAAATTCACCAACTACTGCATAAATTAGGACATTTTTTGTGGGATTCATTGTATTGTTCTCTAATCTAAACGATGGAATTCGATGTAATCTTGTTTTCGGTCACTCCAACAATGAAGGTGGGCTGGGAAAACTGATATATAAACAATCATGACATGTTCATCTATCTAAAATAGCACGTGTTAGGAATATTAAAAGTGAAACACAGTTGCACATGATAATCTTAAATTATCCTTGTATGGTACTAAATGTTTATATTACTTTCTCATGTTGCACATGGTTGTACTTGTATTTTCGGCTTTACTTGGTGTTGTTTCATTGTAGGGTGTGGAGTGATGTACTAAATGTTTCGTTCTCTTTCCTTTGTTGCTCAGATTTATTTGAAGTTGTTGATCGAAGAGCGAAGCTGGTTGCCAGTGACATAGCGGAAGAATAATTTGATTCCAAGTCTCCAGGTTTAGATTCTAGTTCTTTTGACTTTTTCTTTAGCCCTTTTGTATACTTTATCTATAATTAGAATTGGGTTCACTGCGAAGTAGTCAATTCTCTTTCCAAGTTTCAATATAGGTGGTATGTTAGCAGGTGGTGGTTCATTATGAAAACACCTTTGGTTAGTAATAAATTAGTGGACTTCAAGCGGATTATAACTATGAGAAGATAGAGACTGAGAACTACTTACAGTCTTCCCTTTATCTTTGGATGATGGATGTTTGTGGGAAGGTCTGCTAGCAGGTGGTGGTTCATGTGTCGACTGTGCATACGATGGTGGATATATAGATGTTATGCATTTGGATGGTGCATAAACAGGCTGTGAATACATATATTCTGGATATACATGGGTAGAGTATGTGTAGATGGAGGTTGGTGTTACAGTATGGTTAGTTTGTCCTGTCATGACTATCTGTTGTACAATACAATGATAATGAACTCTCAGCAAAACAATACTAATAAAGGTTTTAAAAATCTAACAGACTCTAACTACTTCATACAAAACAGTTGCAATGCTAACTAACTCAACTATAAGCACAACTAAGTTAAATATAGTTAATATATTATTGTGTATTAGATTCATTAATAATCTGTTATGAAAACACATGTGTTGAGTGAAGGAGTAGTGGTGTGATGTTGGGGTTGTTGAATGGTTTTGCAGGTTTCAGTAGATTGGAATTGGAGGATGGAGTGAAATGAGAGAGGTTATGGTTGGGTGGATGATAGGTTTGTAGAAATAATTAATTTAAGAATCATTCTCAATTGCTGAGCAGTTTGATAAGTTTTACTTTAAATTTTTACAATTTATTATAATTTTTCATGGCTTCAAGCAGTCTGATAAGTTTTAGTTTCAATTTTACAATTTATTATTATTTTTCATTAGCTGCTGACATCCAAATCAAAAATTTTGAGTTGATTCTCTTCTTTGTCTTATGTGATACTTTCAATCTCTTTGTGATGAGAAATTGTTGTGATTTATGGGTGTTAATTGCCTATCAATATGTATGATTGATCCATGAAAATTAGAGAGTATTATGACATGTTAAGTGAGGACTTGGAGATGAAAAATATTTTTTTTTTTAATTTTTTGGAAGTTTGATTCAAGTCAGGAAGGACCTTATATAAATCATGGCCATTTTGGAATCATACTGTTAGAAAACACACTCCTTAGATTTTGATCTAAATCATGAGATTGCTTGGTACAAATCACGAGCCTAGATTTTTTGAAAAATCTTATTTTAACCTCTAAAGCACTAGTTTAAGGTGGGTATTGTTCCTTAAATCTAATTTAGTGATCTTATGCTTAATTATAACTCAAAATTTACTTAGAATCAATTATGAAGTTGGACTAAGAATTTCTAAGGATCGAGATGCATTTGTGTTTAGAATTAAGACTAGTCATAATTAGTATGGGTAAATTCATAAGGCCTAATATGAAATATTACATTAAAAAATACTTCATGATTTCTACATTGTAACATGATGAATGAATGATGAAGCTACTTACATTTTCTTGTGCAGTAAGTATGCATATAAATATATTAAGTTTTCAATTAATTAAATATATATGTGTACTATTGAACTGTTATTTAGCGTTAAGTGAGAATAATATGATCCATTGTATCTAAGTGAGTTTTTTGTTTATAAGACAAAAAATATATAATTGATAGTAAGTGAAGTATCACTTACATAACTAATCTATCTCCAACCTTATTAATATAGAAAACGTTTTAATATATGTTACAGTTCACTTTAAAATTCAATAAGTTTATCTCACAGACTAAGACCCAGAAAATGAGCATATGATTCGTAGGTACAACCAAATTTAGTGGTCACAAATGTTAACAGTGTCTGTCCATTGATTATCTCAAATATAAAGCTTCCAGTAGCAAACTTAGTTTACAACTCAATAATCTCATAACAATGGCATTGAAACTTTGGAGTTACTTACACCAATTTAAATTTTTGGTCTTCATCATTCAATTGAATGGCTTTAATTGTTTGGTTAGTTTTTTACTCGCACATTTCTTTTTGTTTGGTTAAATAATTCGTTCAAGACTTGTTAGACCCACATTAAATGTTTGATTATTTTATATATCTTGAATTAGTTTTTATTGTACAATACATAATCAATATTTCTTCTATGATATACAGGAAAACAAGAAGCGGTTATTTTGCCAACTAAATGATTGTACTTGTGGGCTGATGCTTTTGGTTCGTGAAGAATTGGAGAATTACTTGGTGCTGTTTTGTTGTCGTTTCTTGTTTTTTAGGTGTTTTATTTAGAGAATATGACTTGTTATTTTGGGATTTGGATTAAAGTACTCTTAGATGGAATGCATGTATCTATAAATTTGGCTATGCAAATGCCCTCTTATTTTTAAGTACACTAAATACCCTCTATATATGTTATGATATATTTATAAATAAGAGGATTTGGTTTAAAATGTTATTTGATATTTGAGTAACTTAAAAGCGTCATTTGGTATTGAATTGAATGTGGTTTTTTTATATTTGCACACTAATAGAATGATTTTATGTACAGCAAATAAAAAAAAGGTTTACCATATATTAGCGCTTTCTTTGAGAGTGCTATCAAAAGTGAGTTATATATTAGCGCTTTCTTTGAAAGTGCTATAAAAAATGAGTCATATATTAGCGCTTTCTTTAAAAGTGCTATCAAACATGGGTCATATATTAGCGCTTTTAATGAAAGCGCTATCAAACATGAGCCCTTTAATAGCACTTAGTTTGAAATTGCTGTCAAAATCACATAAAAACACACGCAAAATGCATACTTCAATAGCGCTTTAGAAAAAGCGCTATTAAAAACGGGAACTTTAATAGCGTTTTAGAAGTGCTATTAAACAAAAAACGTTTACAATAGCGGCGCGGTTAATAGCGCTTTTAAGCGCTATCAAAAACAAAAAAAAGTGCTATTAAATAGCTTATTTGGCGTAGTGCACAGTGTGGAGGGGTACGTCACATGGTTCTACCGGGTGTCCCATCCTCTCTTGAGACCCGACGTTCCCGGCGCTCCTAGGCCAGCACACGAGGAGATCCTGGAGAACCGGCAGGCGGAGGATGACCACGCCATTGATCTCCTTCCGATCTGCCAGCGGATAGAGATGCTTGGGCGGGACGCGTTGCATCGAGGTGTCATTCATCAGGGCGGACCAGAGGCAGTCGCCGTGATGGAGATGATCGTCACTGATGCGGGTCGTGCGGCGGGGTACAGGCGGCAGAGGAGGGCCCAGGGTGAGCGGGTTAGGCACACCCAGTAGTGGTGGGGTTTATTCATTTTTTGATTTTGGATTGTATATTTAGCACACTATTTTTATTTATTTCGGTTTGTATATAATATTTTCATATTAGTATTTTTTTTGTTTATTTATCATATTAGTGTTTTCACTCTATCTATTGTTTATTTTATTTGCCGGTAACGTTTAATTAAAATGCGGTTGCGTTTAAGAAAAAACATAAAAAAAAAACACAGTTTCTGCATAATTCGGAAATGAACTTCCGAATTCACCCCCCTGTGTTTTCGGATGTTCATCTCCGAACGCACCCCCCATGAGGTGTTTTCGGAGATGAACTTCCGAATCAAGGAATTTTTTTTAAAAAAAAAAGCGCTTCGGAAGTTCATTTCCGAAGCAGGGGTAGTTTGGGAATTTCGCTGGGGGTGACCCCCCATAGGGAGGTGGGTAAAGAAATTTTCTAATTCATCCCACGTCTAAAAACTCTAATTTTTGTAGGAAAGATGTTTATAAAATGATAAATGTGCAAGCCAAAAAACATGAAAGGATTTTTATTTTTTTAAAGAATTGTGTCTTTGAATTAATGACAAATTTAGAGATTAAATTTGCTACAAATTAGCTCTTATTTCGG
Organism: Vicia villosa; assembly: GCF_029867415.1. Lineage (NCBI taxonomy): Eukaryota > Viridiplantae > Streptophyta > Magnoliopsida > Fabales > Fabaceae > Vicia > Vicia villosa. Next base: position 306,370 of record NW_026705096.1, on the reverse strand, counting down.
AGTTCAAGTATGCTGTTCATCTTAGCCCGTGGTAATGCCATATAACATCTTTGCCACACTGACATTACCACGTGTCTGTCGTGTCACCAAATTTTTTTATGTGGCGTGCCAAGTTAGCTTCTCTTAACAGACGTTAACATGAGAGATCATAAGTGTAGATGAAAAATAGTAGGAGGAGGATTGTTTGAAAGAAATTTTTTGGGGGAATAAAATCAAATGTTGGTATATTTATGAGGACCACTAACATATTTAACCCTAATTGAAAAAACTTAATTTTGTTTTTACGAAAATTAAAGTTTTAGTATAATTGAGACATAGTTTCTCCGTTTTAAAACAAGTGTTTTGTAATATTTTGTACATAAATTATGGATTAAAATTTTGTACATAGTTTCTCTATTTTAAAATAAGTGTTATTTAAATGATGGAATGATTAGTTCGAGTATATTGCGGCTCTTAGCCTCTATGATATGGCCTTAGAGAAACTCTTTGATTTATTATTTGGGATGAGTCATCCGAATAGAGTTTGGAGCAAGTAACTCAGGCAAGACTTAGAAAGTTGAGTTTCTCAGGAAAAACTTCGTAAAGGCGAGTTTCTCAGACAAGACGTCGTAAAGGTGAGTTCATCACGCGAGACCTAGATAGTTAAGTCCCTCATATGAGACTTAGATAGTTGATTCCTTCGGACGAGACTTTGTGAAGACGGTTCCCTCATGTGAGATTTAGAAAATTGAGTCCTTCAGACAAGACATAGATATGGATTAAGTGACTTCAAACACAAGAAGGGGGCGGGAGAGAGGATGAACTATGTGAGTTTGAAAAACCATTTTCAAATACAAAATATTTTTCAAAATTGAAGTTTAAAACTCTTTTGGAAAACAAACATAGTAAAAGTAGCGGAAATGGAAAAATTGAATAACATCATAACTAAATAACTGGAAAGCAAAAAGTTAAGGGATGAGAGAAAGATACCAGAGATTTATAGAGGTTTGGTCTAATGAGCTGACATACTCTTCTCCCAACGATTTCCTTCTAAATAATTTTCATTATGATGAGAGATTTTAACAGACTTTGTCCTCGAACCTCCTTATATAAGGATTGAAGTTTTAAAATGGCTAACTTCTCAATCAACAATGGAGTTTTAACTACAGAGACTCCAGAACCAACATAGAGTTTTTAAAAACATGCTAAGCTTACAAACCGACTAAGAGATTCATATATAAATATTTGGAGATATTGGGAAAGACTTTGGTAGAAAATAAGGGTTTATTATTGAGAACTTGAGTAACTATTTTCTTGTAATTCATTAGTAATATTTTATAATAACCTTTGGAAGTATAGTGAATCATAGCAATTCTTTATCCTTTGTTGAAGGTCATTTATTTTGATTGACATTGTTCTTTGTCATCACACATCAAATTTCTTGGTGTGATTGAATCTTTCAATTCACAATAAGTGGCACCCCACCGTGTAGCAAAGGAATTTTATTAAAAAGTGAGCATCCTAGGTTCTAGATTGGAGATTAAGAAGTTTTTTAGGAGACAATGATTTAAGGCTATGGAAAGTGAAGATACAAGAAATTATAAGTCAAGCAGAGTGTATTAAAGTATTGAAAAGTGAGGCATTTATGCATGTACGCCTAACATAAATAGAGAAGGCTGAGATGGTGGATAAGGCCAAAAGTTCCATTATCTCGTTCCTCGATGATAAAGTTCTGAGAGAAGTTGCTAGGATGAAGATTGCGACTTTGGCATGGGAAACAATTTAATCATTATATATGATCAAGTCTTTATCTCACATGTTGTGCTTAAAACAGCAAATCTATTCATTTCCAAATGGTAGAGAATAAATCTATATTGGAGAAGTTAATAGAACTTCACAAGAGCATTGATGATTTGAAGAATATTGAGGTGACGATTTATGATGAGGACAAGGCTCTACTCTTGTTGAGCTTATAACCCATATCCTTTAAGCACTTTAAGGATGCTCATCATTGTGGCAAGTAAGATACTATTACTTTGGATGAAGTCTAGACGACTTTTTAAGATCCAAAGAATTTTCAAAGGTGAAATATTTGAAGATTTAAAATATTGATGAAGACTTGAGTGTCTTAAGAAGAGGAAATGAGCGTAGAAGGATGTTAAAATCATACAAGTTTGACTAGTCAAGGTTAAAATTCTTTATTTTCCAAAAATCCACTCAATTCAAGAAGGATTGTTCATATAGGGAAGACAATGAATATTATGTTCATATTATTTCTACCTCCGATGAGGATAGTTATGCAAGTGGTACTGCATTAGGGTGTCAAGTATGGTGATTGAAAAGGGTTAGGTCAAGGACTCATATTTATCTTGTTACATGTGTCAGAGAAAAGAATACTTTGAGACTTTAAAGCTGGAGGAAAGTGGAGTAACTCACCTTGGTGACAATAAGTCTAGCATGGTTCATGGTATTGGTATGGTCATACATAAAATGTTCGATGATCATGAGTTTCTTCTTGACATCGTGAGGTATATATATGTGCCAAATCACGTGAAACTTGTTATTTATAAGCATGTTAGATGATTTAGGCTATTACTCTAGAGTTGAACATGTGTTGTTGAAGATTTCACATGGTGAAGTGATAATAGCTAAAAGGTCTAGAATATGTGGCTAATTTGTTTTAGAAGGCTCCAATGTTGTAGTTGATTCATCATAATATTGTGAAGATTTTCATGAAAAGAAAATGATACGGGATTTGAGGTCAAGGCATAATGGATGCCTGAATGTTGTTTCAAAGAACTTTAATGAGTTTTTTAGAAGACAAGTGATAAAAATGCATTTGACCGCTGAGTTTTAATGGAGTTTTTTTGGGATAAAGCTGGTGCCAAAGATTTTTTTACCTATTCAGTAGGTATTCATTTACAATAATAGACTTCCAAAAACTTATGGAGGTTGAAGTTGATCTTCCCTTATAAGTTTTCGGTTTTCTTTATTGTCTTTTAGTTATCTATTATTTTATAGTTTTAGTAAATTAGTCTCCTATCGATTAGATAATTGCACATTCTAGGGTTGAGCCTTAAATTGTTTCCGCATGCATAAATCAAAATCATTTGTTTAAAGTCGATACAACGTGGCTCAAGTCAAATAGTGAAAAAATTGAATCAAGACTTTCATGAATGCATAAATTCTAATTATAATATCTCACGAATCAAATGAACATTTCCTTTTTCTCAAAAGTTCAATTTTTCAAGTATGATTCGAATCAAAGATATGCATGAATCAAATCAATATTTGAATGAGAAAACCAGGTTTTGGTTCATTTATTGTGATTTGAATCACAGTTTGTCTTGGCTAGAATTAAAGCTATTTTGATTCAGATAGTAGAAAATCTTGATTCGAATCATGGATCAGATTCATTTTTTGGTTTTTAATTCTGGTTGTATGACCCGAATCAAAGACGTAGAATTTGGATTTTAAGTTCTTCGTTCAAATCATTCTCTCATCTAAATCGAATCATACCATTTTCTTTTGACTCGAGTCAAATGGGTATTTTCTTTCATTTTTCAACGTACTTTTCTAGCACATATATAAATCATATTTTTAAATCTCTCTAAAACCGTTCATAGAATTTGAACAACACAACATAACTCATACACAAAACATTAATATCTCAACATTCTAAAATTGTTTTCAGAATTGTCAAAGAAAGTTGTGGTTGTATGGCTAGGGTTGACATTCCAGCAGGAAAAAGAAGGTGCTATTTTCTCTAAGAAATTTTGAGTAGGCCTAAGTGAAGGGTTCTATGGACGAAAAGAAGTTTCTAGTTCTTTCGAAGAGATCAAGACTCGAGCAAAGGACCAGTAGGAGTGGGTGAAGGTCGTTATTAAATGAAGGCTTGGAGAAGAATTCTTGAATCTAGAAGGTGAAGATCAAAGTCAAGTGAAAACTTTGAGGGAATCAGCTACGCCGTTGCATACATCACAAATGAAGATTAAGATCGAAGCTATTTTTAGTTTTCAACATTATCGTGAATCATTTGGTTTTATTAAAAGACGTTGTAAACAATTGTCAATAGTGGGGACCTACAAAATTTCAACAGCTTGCCATTGGGAGCTGGATTAAGCGCTAGCAAGGATGCCAAACCATTATAAATATCGTGCCTAATATTTAATTATTTTTCCCTATCTCATTTGATTTTATGAATAGAATTGCATGCCAATGATTTACCATTTTCTTAGAAATTGCATGTATCTAGGCTTTATTAACTCATAATGATTTTTGTGTAAACTTAGGTTGGTGTTAGACTAAGTCTCTAAATAATCTTCTTGGTGATTATATATGTACAACTATAATTGTATATTTTTTGATCAATTAAGTAAATCGAAGTCATACACCTAATGTGAACTGAATTTTTCATAATTGACATGTTAATTTTTTAGTCGATCAATTGTTCTTCATTTATTCTATTTTTTTGATAATTTAGTTAATAAGTGTAATCGTCCCAATCAGAATTCACATATGTAGTATAACTTTTCGTTGCCAAACAATTTAATAAAACTCTAATTTTCGAAAAGATTTTTGAAACCGATTTTTGGGGACTGTCTATTTTAATCTCCATTCTATACCCATATTCTATCTAATAGAGGTTTAGAGGAGGAAAATTGTAACCTTCTGTATTTTTAAGATTTTCAAAACTTTTCTTATTAATCAAATCAAGTTAATTTATCTAGATGATAAAGTTGTGGATTATGTCCTCAACGGTGATTCAAGAGGTCAGAAGGGTTATGAGTTGTTAGGAGTGAAACCGAAAGGATCGAAGTTCATCAATCAGAGATGTATTAATTTTAATGGGTAATGTATGAGAAGAAGAGTAAAGACATGAGATGAAGCTTTTACAAACTATGGCAGAGAATACTTAGTTTAATGTGGAGTTTTCTACTATGAATACTAGTAGTATTTGATTATCATTTTACTCGTGATAATGTAAGGTGTGAGATTGTATCATCTCAAATGGACGATGATATTGACCTTGAATGTTATGCTTTGAAAGAGGATTAAGGGTTGCAAAACTCAGAAACAGGGACCTTCAGGGAGGCATTAAAAAGCAGGTGGAGTCAAAGATAGTTGAAGAATCATACTTGTGGACTTTTTAGACTAATAAAGCAGAAAAAGGTGATTGGTAGAAAGTGGATGCAAGTGGCAAGATCAATGTTCAAGCGAGGCTTGAAATTGATAAAAAAATTGTTCAATAAATACTAAATTGACAGAGAGTTGTAAGGTGGTTGATGGATAAACTGACATCAACACGATATCAAGTCAAAGTAGAGATTGATGAAGTATGCGTTATGACCTTAAGTGATGAAGATAAAAGAAAATTATTTTGATATTGCAGATATCGTAAAGCCGGAGAAAAAAAGCCAGGAGGTTCACACAAGGCATTAAAACCGCATGTAGGCGGTTTTCCAGAGCTGGTCAGGTGGCGACGGAAGCCTGCGAGTTCGACGACATTCGATGGGTCAGGTCAGTTCTGCGAGCGATTCTGTCCGTTGAATAATTGACCTGGTCCAAGCAATTTCCATGCATTGGGCTTAATTGTTTTAGTTTCTGGATCAATTTGTTAATGAGTTTGAGAAAAACGATTAAAGATTTCCAAAGAGTTTGAAAAATACTTTTAAACGCCTTAAATGTGTGTGATTAATATATACAGAATTTAAGAAATTGAAAAAACTCTCAAGAAATTTTTGAAATTTTTTCAATTAATTCATCCGCGCATGCAATTAAAGATTTCATATGTCAATACATTTTTAGACGGTTTATCAAAATTAGTAAAACTTTTTTAATGTAAAAATAGTGTTATATAACACAAATCAAAACCACTTTTTTTTGGGTATATATATCCAGCACCCTTTATAATCAGTATGAGAAACAGAGAAATTCTTAGGTAGATACAACCCTAAGAAATAGTTTTACACACAACCAATCATAAAATTTTAATTAATTAAAAAATAAAATTTTAATCTTCTCTTTCCTTCATAATCACAACCACCCATGAATCCAATTAAAAAAGAAATTAAAATTTAAATAAATTTTAAATTTTCTCTCTTCTTCATAATGAGTTGTCTTATTTCTATTGATTGTGATTAAGAAGAAGGTTTTATGTCCGTGTCCATGCAAGAATTCCTCTGAGAAACAACTAGACACCTAGACAAAAACTTCAAATGGTCAGCATTTTAAAATTACACAAGAACACCTAGACAAACATGTATGATCTTCCAAGACTCCATTCTTACTTAGAAAACTGCATCCATAAAAATCAAATTCCAAATGAGTTTGATGCATTTGAAGATCAAAGTTTCAAATGTGCACTTTGCTTTTGGAGGAGCTTTGTCTTTGATTAGCCAAAACCTTGGCATGACCTTCCATTGTCCCTCTTGCTGCTTTCTTTCTCTTAGTTAAGGATATATTGTTCTTCAAATCATTTATACTTCCAATTAATTCATCATTATCTAAAACCAAGTTGCATCAACATTATAATATCAATACAAAAAACAATGTAGTAATAATCATATATAAAATATCTAGAAAAAATCGTATAAATACAGACGAATGTAGTATTTACCAGGACTAGATAAGACAGCGCGTGGACGAATAACACAACTAGGTCTTGTATTTTCTTTTGGAACCTCCCTAACTTGTTTGTTATTTTTCAACATTCCTATAGAAAAATTGAAATATCATTATTCATTGATGCATGGTTCATTTCTCCATTTACTAATAGATGAAATGCTAAATTGAGATTAGATGTAAAATTCAACCTTTAGTTGAAGGAGTGAATCTCCTTGTTATTATATGTTGAGGACAACCTTTTGTATTCTTGCACATTGATGGTGGTTCACTTTTATTATGATTCTCCTCTTCTGCTCTCAAAGATTAACAAATTTTGTGTTTAAGAGACACAAAATATATAGATTATAGCTAAATCAAATTAAAATTTTTTTCCAAATAAAATACCTTCAAAGTGTAGGGATTCAATGAGCTTCAAGAGAGATAAAATTCCACTATCATATTCAGAATAAACATTGTCTTCTTGCTCTGGGACCCTTACACTAACTCTTGGATACACTTCAAAAAACAACACCAGTTTATGATTAGTGAGGAAAAAAGTTGTTATTTGAAAGGAACCATGAAGAAAACTCACTTTAATATGTTGTTTTGAAATCAGAGTTTGAGAAAGGTATGATGTTGAAAATTGATAGAGAATACTTCTAGAGATGAAACTTTTAGTTTATAAAGGTAAGTTTCATTACAAAACAATCTAGCTATTGGTTCTCTTACTTGAGTAAAAAGGAAGTAACAAAAAGTGTCAATTATGTTTCTTTGCTTAGACATCAATTGTAGGTGAAATTGTTCAGGTTGCATGTGAATGAGACTGAGTAGAAATCATGTCTTTTTATTTTTTTAATTTTTTTTCATTCTAGTGGTTGATTCATCATAAAGAAAATTTAATAGAACAAAAGAGAGAATATAAAAGATAAAAAAAATGATTGATATTAAATCAGAATAGAAACACGAGGGAAAAGGTATGAGAGGATTCGAATTTCTTGGATAAATATAAATTTCAAAAATTTATTGTGTTGATTAAACACAAAAGTAAAATTTTTTCATCTTAAAAAACTAATAAAAATAGTCTCACAAGACTTAAGTAAATAGATTTAAAGGTATTTTTTATATTTAATCAACACTTATATATTTACCTTTTTTAATATAATGTATATCCTCATTAGATAATCTCTCTTTTGTAAAATATTACATTGAACTCATAAATTTAATTGTTTATAGTTTTTTTAATTAATTTATAAAATATTGTGTATTTTAATAATGTATTATAAATATTTTTTTTGATAATTTCTCTGTTTATTTATTTTTTAATATATTTTTTCAAGTTTGAACGTTGTTACACCAAGAATGTCTAGGTGTAAAAATGTTGAAGCTTGAGAAAATATCAGAAAGCTAAGAATGAGATCAAGAAGGAGGTGAGTGAAGCAAAAATTTAAGTTTTTGACGGATTATACCAATCTTTAGGAGGCAAGGAGTGAGAGAAATCAATATATAGGTTTGCTAAGAAAAGAAAAACAAAGACAAGAGATTTGGATCAAGTGAAGTGTGTTAAAAATGAAGAAGGCAAAGTCTTGGTTCAGGAGAAATATATAAAGGATAGGCAAAAAACATATATCTACTATTTTATCTCACCAGACTCTAGAAGGCTTGACATTAAAAAAGATGATCAAACCTATAGTTATTATCGTTGAATTAAAAAACAAGAGATAAAGGAAGTGTTGAAAAGGATGAACAATAGTAAGGCAGTTAGGCTAAACAACATACATATTGAAGTGTGGAAATTGTTGGAGATAAATGTATTGAGTGGCCTACTAAACTCTTTAATAAAATTATGAGGTCAAAGCAAATGTTAGATGAATAGAGAAGAAACACTCTAGTTCCATTATATAAGAACAATGGAGATGTACAAATTTGTGCAAATTATAAGAGATTAAACTTATGAGTCATATCATAAAGTTACGGAAAAGAGTGATTGAGCGAAGATTAAGAAAAAAAACTTAAGTCACTAAGAATCAATTTGGTTTTATATTTGGAAGGTCGACAATGGAGGCGACCTATCTACTACGATGTGTGATGGAGCAGTAGCGGATGGATCAACAAGACTTGCATTAGTTTTTATTGAATTGAAGAAAGGGTATGATAGAGTGTCTAGAGAGATTTTATGGAAAACCCTAGAGAAGAAAGGGGTTATAATTGCATATATTCGAGCTACTCAAGATATGTATGAAGGGGTGTCGACTAGCGGGTAGAAAGACAAATGATTTTCTCATTACAAATGTTTGCATCAAAGTTCAACCCTAAGCTCCTACCTTTTTTACCTTATTTTTGTTGAGACTATAATTCCTTGTGTCGAAGCATGTTGCTCGACAGAAGCAAGGGCGTGTCAAAATAGCCTAGTGTGTCAGAGTTGTGTAGTTGTTGAAGTGTCGAAGGAGTTAGCCTCGACATAGATTTTCGACTTAGGCCTAATTTTGTAGTGTTAGTAAAATTAGGTATTTTGGGCTTTACTTAGGAAGCAAGCAAACCCAAAATCTATAAATAGATAGTAACCCCTATTGTTGTAAAATACAAATTTTGTAGTTGCAAAAAGTAAATCCTGAGTTTGAGAGCAGAGAGAAATTATGCAAAAATCTTTCTTCTTCCCCTTATTTTGTTTAAACCCTAATTCCTCTTTATTCCCAATTCATCTTTTTCTTTTCTTCTTCCTCCATTATTATTGTACAGCAAGAATCATCTTGCAATCAAGGTTGGTTGATTACTCGAGTGAAGAGTGAAGAAAAAGAGAGAGTTTGACCGGTTGATTGATTCTTATTCATCAAGATTGATTCAGAATTATCCATAGCTTTTGGTGTAATTCCAACATCTGGTATCATAGCCTGGTTGAGCGATTCGTGGGAAGCGAAAACACGATGGAGATGAATCATTTGAATGGGCATTTTTCGAAGAGTCTCCCAATTCTGAAAGGTTAGAATTATGAGAATTGATGCAAGCAGAAGAAGGCTGTTTTTTTTGTAAACAAGATCTTTGGGATCTTGTGAAAGAAGGAGTAACACCGCTTGAAGAAGATGCGACAGATGAAGAAAAAACTGCACACAAAGAATTGAAAAAGAAGAATTATAAAGCTCTCTTTATAATTCATAAATGCATTGATCCAGATAATTTTGAAAAGCTGAGTGATGTTGAATCAGCTAAAGAAGCATGGGAAATTCTGGAAAAATCGTTTGGAGGCGATGATAATGTGAAAGAGGTGGGGTTACAAAATCACAAAAGAACGTATGAATTGCTTCAGATAGAAGAAAGCGAGAGCATAACCGATTTCTTCACTAGGGTTACAAAATTGGTGATTCAAATCAAGGTATATGGAGAAATGTTGACATCAAGATCAGTTGTTGCAAAGATCTTGAGGTCCTTCGCTCCAAAGTTCGACCATATGGTAGTTGCCATATAAGAATCAAAAGATTTGTCAACATTAACAAAGGAAGAGCTTCAAGGGATGCTTGAACAATGAATGGATGAAAGCGCTACATGCAAGTAGAAGAGTGATGTGGCTTTGCAGATGCAATCAACAAAATAAAAGAAATGTAAAGGAAGTTAGAATAGAAACAAAGGTAGAGGAGGCTACAACCGTTCGACTTATCCAAATCAGCAAGAAGGAAGCTAGTTGAATCAAAGAAATTCCTCATACCAAAGCAACCAAAGAGGTGGCGTTGCACGTAGAGGAAGAGGTGGTTGTGGAAAACTTTACAAAAGTCACATTTTTGTTTCCATTGTTAGAAGTATGGTCACTATTCTAGTGATTGTCGTGAAAAATAGAAGAATCAAGACAATGATGCAAAGTTTGCAAAGCATGAAGAAGAAGAGATGATGCTGATGGTCACAACAAGAGATGAAGAAAGATTCAAGGATCAATGATTCTTGGACTCAGGATACTCATCACACATGTTTGGAAGGAAAGATTGGTTTGTCAACATAAAACCCTTAATGACTAACATGGTGAAATTTGCAAATGACAATACTCTAGAAGCTGAAGGTATTGGTGATCTTCTGATTATGAGGAAAATAGAAAAACGTCAATAAATTCCAATTTGTTATACATACCAAGCATGAAAATAAATTTCTCAGCATAGAGAAGTTGGTCGAAAATAACTACAAGGTGTCGATTGAAGACAAGCTGATGAGAGTTGTCGACTCAGGTGGAAGAATAATCTTAAAGGCTCCTATGTCCTAGAATAGAACCTTCAAGATTGAAATTAATGTGATGGAGTACAAGTGTCTTGCAAATGCAGCTATCAAAGATGAATGGACATGATACTATCGAATTGGCCATCTTAACTTCAAAGACATAAGATATTTGAAAAGATGAAATATGGTTTTAGGATTACTAGAAATCGACATTCCAAATGAAGTGTGTGAGGAATGTGTACAGGGAAAGCAATACAATAACAACTTCAGCAAGGATGCAGGAAATAAGTCGAAGGAAATTCTTGAAGTCATATACTCTGATGTATGTGGACCAATCCAAGTGGTTTTGATTGTAGGTAACAAACACTTTGTCATATTTATAGATGATTTTAGTCGAAAATTATGGACTTACCTAATTAAGAAGAAAAGTAAAGTGATTGAGATATTATCCAAGGTTAAATTTATGGTTGAAAGACAAAGTGGTCAAAATCTCAAGATCCCGAGGACTGATGGTGGTGAAGAGTATGTGTCGAATGACTTTGATGCATTATGTGAGAAAGAAGTTATTGTGCATGAGGTGGTGCCACCCTACACTCCATAGAAGAATGAAACTGTAAAAAAGAAGAATCGAACCATCATGACCATGGTGAGAAGTATGTCAAAAGGAAAGCATTTACCTAAGGAATTTTGGAGCGAAGCTGTGTCGACTGCAACATACATTTTAAACAGGTGCCCACAAAGAAGCTAGAAGGAATTATGCCAGAAGAATGTTAGTATGGTGTCAAGCCTAGCTTGAGTCATTTTAAGGTATTTGGATATATAGAACATAGACATGTGCCTGATCAGTTGAGAAGAAAAATTGATAACAAGTCGAGTCAAATGATCCTAATAGTATATCATTCGGCTGGAGGATACAAGTTATTCGACCATGTGAACAAGCAAGATATAATCAGCAGGGGCGTGGCCATAGATGAACTTAAGGAATGGAATTGGGCTGAGATTTTCAAGAAGGATCAGTGAGAATCTTACATGAAGAACCAACTAGTGAAGTCGAAAGAGATGTTCAACAAGAATAAGTAAGAGGTCAAGCAGGCCCAAGAAGATCTCAGAGAATAAGGCACATGCTTGTAAGTTTGCAAGAATGTGTAATTACATCACATTATGCAGTTGATGATGGGGGTGAACTGGTACACTATGCTTTTTATGCAGATATCAAACCACTTAATGCAGATGAGGCATTGAAGGATTCGAAGTGGATGAAAGCTATGAATGAAGAACTGAAGTCCATCGAAGTCAACAACACTTGGTCATTTGTCGAATTTCCTCAAGGCAAGAAGCAATCGATGTGAAATGGGTATACAAGGTGAAGTTGAATCCCAAAGGAGAAGTAACTTGAATCATTGAAAGACTTGTGGTAAAAGGATTTCTTCAGAAAGAAGGAATCGACTTCGATGAAGTTTTTTCACCCATTGCTAGAATCAAAACAATCAGGTTGGTTGTTGGTTTAGCTAACATGAATAACTGAAAAATATGCTAGATGGATGTGAAATGTGCATTCCTGAATGACCCCTTAGACGAAGAAGTTTATGTCACGCAACCAGTTGGGTTTGTAAAACAAGGCAAATAAAGGAAGGTGTACAGGCTGCATAAATCCTTGTATGGACTTAAACAAGCTCCAAGAGCTTGAAATAAGAAGATAGACAGTTTCCTAAGGGAGAACAAATTTTTGAAGTGCATAATTGAGCATGGAGTATATGTAATAAGAAGCAAGAGTGAATTGCTTATACTATGTCTCTAGGTCATTGGCTTGTTGATAATAGGTAGTTGCAAGAAAGAGATTGAAGATTTCAAAGGTGATAATAGCAAGGAATTCGAAATGTCTGATCTAGGCGACATTTCATACTTCCTTGGCATCAAATTCTATAAGCGAAGTAAAGGATTGATGATTCATCAAAGAAGACATGCAAGTGAAATACTCAATTAAGGTGGAAGAATGCAACTCAACTTTGAAACTTGCGGAACCAAGACTGCCATTATCGAAAGACTCAGATAAAGATGTAATCCCAGCATATTACAGGGTCATTACGATACCTTTGTCAGATGAGGCTGTTAGAACAAGATTTGTTCTGATCAATTATCTTAGTTTTGATGATAACAATAATATGAATTTTGCTTAAGATAATATGGTACTCTAATCCAATGCAATTTCCTTTTCAGGAAATATATAAAGAGTATGCATAAATCAGCGCTCAGAAGCTTTGACTCAGAAGGTTCAGCATGCAACATCAGAACATGGTCTGGCAAGACATCAGAAGATGGTCGAAGCAGAATCAGAACATGGGTCTATGAAAGCATCAGAAGAACATGAGATCAGAAGCACTGAAGTTCTGATGGTATCACGCTCAGAAGCACTTCAAGGTCAGAAGATCAGAAGATGCTTTGCACCAAGATGTTTGACTCTGATGATATTCAAACGTTGTATTCACAAACATCAGATCAGAAGAAAGTACAAGTGGCAGGCTACGCTGACTGACAAAAGGAACGTTAGAAGCTATTAAAGGCAACGTCAGTAGACACAGCGTGAACAAGGCTCGAGGTAGTTGACAAAAGCGTGAAACATTAAATGCAAAGCTGTACGGAACACGCAAAGCATTAAATGCGCTCAACGGTCATCTTCTCAAACGCCTATAAATATGAAGTTCTGATGAGAAGCAAGGTTAATAACGCTGAACAAAATTATTCTGAAAGACTTGCTGAAACGCTGTTCAATTCAAAGCTCAGAATCTTCATCTTCATCAAAGCTCACTACATTGCTGTTGTAATATCTTAGTGAGATTAAGCTTAAACTTTAAGAGAAATATCACTGTTGTGATTATAGCTTTTTAGAAGCATTGTAAAACTCTTATTTGATTACATTAAGTTGTAAGTAACTAGAGTGATCAAGTGTTGATCAGAATACTCTAGGAAGTCTTAGCTTGTGCCTAAGCAGTTGTAATTAGAGTGATCACGTGGTGGTCAGGATACTCTAAGAAAGTCTTAGCTTGTGTCTAAGCAGTTGTTCCTGGAGTGATCAGGTTGTGATCAGGATACTCTAGAAGACTTAGTTGCGGACTAAGTGGAAAACCATTGTAATCCGTGCGATTAGTGGATTAAATCCTCGGTTGAGGTAAATCATCTCTGCGGGGGTGGACTGGAGTAGTTTAGTTAACAACGAACCAGGATAAAAATAACTGTGCAATTTATTTTTATCTGTCAAGTTTTTAAAGCTACACTTATTCAAACCCCCCCTTTCTAAGTGTTTTTCTATCCTTCAATTGGCATCAGAGCGCCGGTTCTAAGGTGCAAACACTTAACCGTGTTTAGAAAAGATTCAGGAAGAGAAAAACGCTTCAGTAAAAGATGGCTGGTGAACCTCAAGCAAATCCAACTCCATCTACATCTGGCTCTGCTGAGCAACACAACGGTAACAATGGTTATACTAGACCACCAGTATTTGATGGTGAAAACTTTGAATACTGGAAAGATAAACTGGAAAGTTACTTTCTTGGTCTAGATGGTGATCTATGGGATCTTCTGATGGATGGTTACAAACATCCGGTAAAAGCCAGTGGCGTAAAGCTGACAAGGCAAGAAATGAGCGATGATCAGAAGAAGCTTTTCAGGAATCATCATAAATGCAGAACTGTTTTGCTGAATGCTATCTCTCATGCTGAGTATGAGAAGATATCTAACAGGGAAACAGCCTATGACATATATGAGTCCTTGAAAATGACTCATGAAGGAAATGCTCAAGTCAAGGAGACCAAAGCTCTTGCATTAATCCAGAAGTATGAAGCCTTCAAGATGGAGGATGATGAAGACATTGAAAAGATGTTTTCAAGATTTCAAACTTTGACTGCTGGATTGAGAGTTCTCGACAAAGGCTACACCAAGGCTGATCATGTAAAGAAGATCATCAGAAGTTTGCCCAGAAGATGGGGCCCAATGGTGACTGCATTCAAGATTGCCAAGAATCTAAATGAAGTCTCTTTGGAAGAGCTTATCAGTGCCTTGAGAAGCCATGAAATTGAGCTGGACGCAAACGAGCCTCAGAAGAAAGGTAAGTCTATTGCATTAAAATCTAATGTTAAAAAATGCACTAACGCTTTTCAGGCAAGAGAAGAAGATTCTGAAGAATCAGAATCTGAAGAAGAAGATGAACTGTCCTTGATCTCCAGAAGGCTAAATCAACTCTGGAAGAACAAGCAAAGGAAGTTCAGAGGCGTCAGAAGTTCAAAGAAATTTGAACGTGGAGAATCTTCTGATGACAGAAGATCTGACAAGAAGAAGGCTGTCTGCTATGAGTGCAATGAGCCTGGACATTACAAGAATGAGTGTCCGAAACTTCAGAAGGAGAATCCCAAGAAAAAGTT
Source organism: Vicia villosa (assembly GCF_029867415.1). Lineage (NCBI taxonomy): Eukaryota > Viridiplantae > Streptophyta > Magnoliopsida > Fabales > Fabaceae > Vicia > Vicia villosa. The sequence goes on along the minus strand of NW_026705096.1, from coordinate 291,179 downwards.
TCATAAGAAGAAAGGCCTTATGGCAACCTGGGATGAATCAGAAAATGATTCAGACTCTGAAGATGAGCAGGCTAACTGTGCGCTAATGGCGACAGAAGATGACGGATCATAATCTACATCAGAATCAGATTCTGAAGAGGTATTTTCTGAACTATCTAGAAAAGAGTTAGTTTCCAGTCTAACAGAACTTCTGGAACTCAAAGCTCATCTTAGTATCAAATACAAAAAGCTGAAGAAGCAATTTGAATTTGAAACTAAGAAGCTGGAATTGGAAAATTCTGAACTAAAGGAAAAAGGTTTAAATTTATCCAAAAACAGTGGATCTCCTTCTGAAACAGAAAAAGCCATTCCTAGCATGAATCATATTCTGAAAGAATATGACTTGAGCTTCAGAATTTTTTTATCTAGAAGCATAGGCAGAAGTCAACTTGCTTCTATGATATATGCTGTGTCTGGAAACAATAGAGTAGGCATTGGTTATGAGGGTGAAATCCCATACAAGCTTGAATCTGTGGATGATATGAAAATATCATACAAGCCTCTGTATAACCAATTTAAATTTGGCCACTCCCATGATATTAGGCACACATCACATGCACAAAGCTTTCACGTTACACACACTAAGAAGCATGTGACACAACCTAGGAAATATCATGAAACTCACATTAAGAATTATCATGTTGTTCCTCCTATTGCTTACAATGTTAAACCCAAGTTCAATCAGAACTTGAGAAAAACTAACAAGAAAGGACCCAAGAAAATGTGGGTACCTAAGGATAAGATTATTCCTATTGCAGATATCCTTGGCTGCAAAAAGGACAAAGCACAACATGTCATGGTACCTGGACTCTGGATGCTCACGACACATGACAGGAAGAAGGTCTATGTTCCAAGACCTGGTGCTTAAGTCTGGAGGAGAAGTCAAATTTGGAGGAGATCAGAAGGGCAAGATAATTGGCTCTGGAACTATAAAGTCTGGTAACTCTCCTTCCATTTCAAATGTACTTCTTGTAGAAGGATTAACACATAACCTCTTATCTATCAGTCAATTGAGTGACAATGGTTATGATATAATCTTTAATCAAAAGTCTTGCAAGGCTGTAAATCAGAAGGATGGCTCAATCCTATTTACCGGCAAGAGGAAGAACAACATTTATAAGACAGATCTGCAAGATCTTATGAGTCAGAAGGTGACTTGTCTTATGTCTGTTTCTGAAGAGCAGTGGGTCTGGCACAGAAGATTAGGTCATGCTAGTTTGAGAAAGATTTCTCAGATTAACAAACTGGATCTTGTCAGAGGACTCCCTAATCTGAAATTCAAATCAGATGCTCTTTGTGAAGCATGTCAGAAGGGCAAGTTCTCCAAACCTGCATTCAAGTCCAAGAATGTTGTTTCTACCTCAAGGCCATTAGAACTCTTGCACATTGATCTGTTTGGCCCAGTAAAAACAGCATCTGTCAGAGGGAAGAAATATGGATTAGTCATCGTTGATGATTATAGCCGCTGGACATGGGTAAAGTTCTTGAAACACAAGGATGAGTCTCATTCAGTGTTCTTTGAATTCTGCACTCAGATTCAATCTGAGAAAGAGTGTAAAATCATAAAGGTCAGAAGTGATCATGGTGGTGAATTTGAGAACAGATTCTTTGAGGAGTTCTTCAAAGAAAATGGTATTGCCCATGATTTCTCGTGTCCTAGAACTCCACAGCAAAATGGAGTTGTAGAACGAAAGAATAGGACTCTACAAGAAATGGCCAGAACCATGATCAATGAAACCAATATGGCTAAGCATTTCTGGGCAGAAGCAATAAACACTGCATGCTATATTCAGAATAGAATCTCTATCAGACCTATTCTAAATAAGACTCCTTATGAATTGTGGAAGAACAGAAAGCCCAACATTTCATATTTCCATCCTTTTGGATGTGTATGCTTTATTCTGAACACTAAAGATCATCTTGGTAAATTTGATTCCAAAGCACAAAAATGTTTCCTTCTTGGATATTCTGAACGCTCAAAAGGCTACAGAGTATACAATACTGAAACATTGGTTGTAGAAGAATCAATCAATATCAGGTTTGATGATAAGCTTGGTTCTGAAAAACCAAAGCAGTTTGATAATTTTGCAGATTGTGATATTGATGTATCAGAAGTTGTTGAGCCAAGAAGCAACGCATCAGAAGCAGAGCTTCTCAGAAGCAAAGAATCTGAAGATCAAGTATCAGCTTCTCTGGAGAATCTAAGAATTTCTGAAGAACCATCTGTCAGAAGATCATCTAGACTCATTTCTGGTCATTCAGAAGATGTCATTCTTGGAAAGAAGGATGATCCAATCAGAACAAGAGCATTCCTTAAGAACAATGCAGACTGTCAATTAGGTCTTGTATCTTTGATCGAGCCAACTTCTGTTGATCATGCTCTAGAAGATCCAGACTGGATAATTGCTATGCAAGAAGAACTAAATCAGTTTACAAGGAATGATGTTTGGGATCTTGTTCCTAGACCAGATGGATTCAATATAATCGGTACAAAATGGGTCTTCAGAAACAAGCTCAGTGAGAAAGGTGAAGTGGTAAGAAACAAAGCCAGACTGGTGGCTCAGGGTTACAGTCAGCAAGAAGGGATTGACTATACAGAAACCTTTGCACCAGTGGCCAGGTTAGAATCTATCCGTCTATTAATTTCATTTGCCACTCAACATAACATCACTCTCTATCAGATGGATGTTAAGAGTGCCTTCTTAAATGGTTATATAGATGAAGAAGTTTATGTCCATCAACCTCCTGGTTTTGAAGACTCTATGTCTCCTAATCATGTTTTTAAACTAAAGAAATCGTTGTATGGATTGAAACAAGCTCCCAGAGCTTGGTATGAACGCTTAAGTTCTTTCCTTCTGGATAATGGTTTCACTAGAGGAAAAGTGGACACTACTCTCTTTTGTAAAACCTTTAAAAGGGATATTTTAATTTGTCAAATATATGTAGATGATATTATTTTTGGAACATCTAATGCTACACTTGGAAAGGAGTTTGCTGAGTCTATGCAGGCTGAGTTTGAAATGAGCATGATGGGAGAACTCAAGTACTTCCTTGGAATACAAATAAATCAAACATCAGAAGGAACGTATGTTCACCAAACCAAGTATGTGAAGGAACTTCTGAAGAAGTTTAATCTTCTAGACTGCAAAGAAGCCAAAACTCCTATGCATCCAACATGCATCCTAGGTAAGGATGAGGTAAGTAAGAAGGTAGATCAGAAGTTATACAGAGGTATGATTGGATCTCTTCTATATTTGACTGCTTCTAGACCTGACATTCTTTTCAGTGTTTGTTTGTGTGCTAGATTCCAATCAGACCCTAGAGAATCTCATTTAACTGCTGTTAAGAGAATTCTAAGGTATCTGAAAGGTACTACTAATGTTGGCTTAGTTTACAGAAAATCTAAAGAATACAACTTAGTAGGATTCTGCGATGCTGACTATGCTGGAGACAGAATCGAAAGAAAGAGTACTTCAGGAAGTTGCCAATTTCTTGGAAGTCATTTGATCTCCTGGTATAGCAAGAAGCAAGCAACTATTGCTCTATCAACAACAGAAGCAGAATATGTCGCTGCTGCTGGTTGCAGTACACAAATGCTCTGGATGAAGAGTCAGCTAGAAGATTATCAGATATATGAGAGTAACATTCCTATATTCTGTGATAATACTTCTGCTATATGTTTATCTAAGAATCCTATTCTTCATTCAAAAGCTAAACATATTGAGATTAAACATCATTTCATAAGGGACTATGTTCAGAAGGGTGTTCTATCTTTAAACTTTGTGGATACAGACCATCAATGGGTTGATATCTTTACAAAACCCCTGGCTGAAGATAGGTTTAAGTTCATTCTGAAGAACATCAGTATGGATTTATGCCCAGAATGAGAAGATGAGAAGTTCTTATGTATGAGTATCTTCTGAAATGAAAGTGGATTATTTTTAATCATAAGTTCTGATTGAAAATCAATTAGAAATTATGATTCAGTTATTACTAACGTTTCATTGTCTAAGTTGATTCAGAACCTCTTTAAAAGCAAAACAGCTGTAACGTTTTATCTCGGGATGGTAAACCTGTCTTTACTGTTCATGGATAAGCGCGCGTGCAGTTGAAGGGACGCCGACCATAGGTAACTGTGCTAGTCACTTCATCTGTCTTTATTATCTCTCCTCTTGTCACGTAACATTAAATGCTATCCATCATTTGTTTCATTTTATTTTAAATACTCTTCAAACGCTTCTCCTTCCCTCTTACATTTTTCTATAGTACTTTTTCATTTTTTTTGTCTATTTAAATCCTCCGTTCCTTTGCATTCCTCATCAAGTTTTCCTCTCTCTCTTCTATTTCCTTTCTTGCTCAAACAAAGTTTTTTCCTCTTTAAAAAAAAAAAAAATCCTAGTTCAAACCTAGCGTTCATCATGAATCCTTTCAACTCAATGAGAACGGACGGAAGGGTTACTCAGTTACCGGATGTGAAGCATATCTTGGGATGGCTCTCCAAGTCTCTTTCAAGACAGATCTCTTCTTCAATGCTGTTATCAACATTTATCCAAAGGAAGAAGACCTTCTTGAGTCACTGGAGCCCGTTTGCAACATTAGCTCCCTGTCTGTGAACTGTCCCTCACTTCCTCTCTGGTCTCTTGAATCTCTCCTACAGTGGAGGTTCTAGTCTGAAAAGACAAGAAGACCACAGGGATTCTTGATGGGTTGACACAGAATGTGTCTTGCTAGGGTTTTGTTTTTAATTTTTGTAGTCATTTCCTCTTGGGATGACTTTTTATGTATTTGCTAGGAATGTTTCTCATCTTGTTAAACATAAGAACCTTTGTAATATCTTTTGATTATCAATGAAAAGTTTCTTTGTTTTTTACATTCCAGTGATTTTATTTGTCGTTTTATACATCTGAATCTTTTAGAATATTCTTTTTGATGTTATGACAAAAAGGGGGAGAAGATAAATGATAAATGATTTGATTAATCTATCAGTTGCTGGGTAAAGCTCCCACACATTCACTAACAAGAACTGCAAGTTCTATATGGTTTAAGTGTTTTGCAGGTATAAAGAAGTGAAGAAAATCTTCATAGCAAACACAAGAAGCAAAACCATAAGAAGCGTTATTCTGTAAAAAGAATAAGCTTATGGAAACTGAAGCAAGCTGAGTGCTGTCAAGCTTCAGAATCAGAAGCACTGATAATAGAATTTGATCCAAAATTTGTCTATTTGCTTTGACAAAATTCTATTTGCTCTGATACATTATTTTAGCCTATATGGCTCTGATACATATCATGTGTTCTAAAATACATTTTATGTTCTGACTCGTTCATGCTGACTTTTGTCGTTTAGTTTTTGTTCTGTAACATTTCAGGATGTAGAGATGCTCTGATGATGCTCTGGTACATTCAACAATGTTCTGATACAAATCTAGCATGAAGTGATGTTGGTAGAAATTCAAAGCTCTGAAGCTATCCGAGGGAAGCAGAAATCAGAAGCTGTGAATGTTCTAAAGATCCAGAAAACTCAAGTTCTGAAGCTGTCCTAAATGGAAGCAGAAATCAGAAGCTGTGAATGTTCTGAAGATCAAAGAAATTCAAGTTCTGAAGCTGTCCTAGATGGAAGCAGGAATCAGAAGTTGTGAATGTTCTGAAGATCAAAGAAATTCAAGTTCTGAAGCTGTCCTGAATGGAAGCAGGAATTAGAAGCTGTGAGTGTTCTAGGGATCTAAAGAAATTCAAGTTCTGAAGCTGTCCAATGGAAGCAGTAGTCAGAAGCTATGAATTCTCTGAAGACAAAAGCTTATGTGATCGTCTCTACCGAAATAATCAGGGAAGTCTTTTATTAAAGTTCTTCGAGTATTTATTTCAGGGGGAGATTATTTATCTCAGGGGGAGATTGTTAATCTCAGGGGGAGACATATTCACATGCTTATGCTATAGCTGTGTAATTTGTCTTTTGCCGTCTGCTCTTTCTGATCGCAAATTCATATCATTTATATATGTTTTTGTCATCATCAAAAAGGGGGAGATTGTTAGAACAAGATTTGTTCTGATCAATTATCTTAGTTTTGATGATAACAATAATATGAATTTTGCTTAAGATAATATGGTACTCTAATCCAATGCAATTTCCTTTTCAGGAAATATATAAAGAGTATGCATAAATCAGCGCTCAGAAGCTTTGACTAAGAAGGTTCAGCATGCAACATCAGAACATGGTCTGGCAAGACATCAGAAGATGGTCGAAGCAGAATCAGAACATGGGTCTATGAAAGCATCAGAAGAACATGAGATCAGAAGCACTGAAGTTCTGATGGTATCACGCTCAGAAGTGTCGCGGGCGAAAAATCGTTTTGTTCCTCTATTTTGTGGATGAGACACCTGATGCCTTCTTTGGGCTCGAGTGCTCAAAAAATGATTTTTCTTTTGTATCGACCAAACTTTTTATTATTTCCAAAGGAGGAAAAGGAAAAAAGCTGCAATAACCTAAAAGTGGGGGGAGATCTTGGGTAAGAGGGTTGGTTATACGAAGGGAAGGTATTAGCACCCAACGTATCTGTAGTACTCTACAGGGTTCTTTATTGTTTTTTATTCTATGCTACGGTGAAGGTTCTGTTGTGAAATAGGTGGGACCTAAGGTGTTTGTTTGATTATGCTCGCAAAGATCATCGCGATCCTCTGCATACATATCCCTTAGAGGGAATCAGAGCATCTGTAGCTCGGGGTCTACGGGTGCTAAGGTTTGAATGGTTTTTTTTGTTTTGTTTTGCTCGCCAAGGATCGACCTTGTGCCTACGTATTCTCAAAGGGATGTTGAGAAAGTCAGAGCAATCGTAGTTCCCACTTATGCTAGTGGAAGCAAAGGATAAGAGACAAATGTCATCTAAATGTTCGATGTATCTAATCTATATCATCACATACATCTGTTTGTTTTTGTTTGAAAATCTTTTCATTATAAGCCCGGGGCCATGCCACTTAGGGTGCTTAGAATGATAAAGATGTTTTTGTTGTTTAACCAGCCTTGTGGCAAAAGTTTCAATGAAGTCAGCCTTGTGACAAAAACTTTGATTAATCAGCCAGCCTTGTGGCAAAAGTTTCAATGAAGTCAGCCTTGTGACAAAAACTTTGATTAATCATCCAGTACGGTGGTAAAACAGTTTGATTGATTAGCCAGCCTTGTGGCAAAAAAGTTTGATTGATTGATTGATTGTTTGTGATGATATAAAAGAGATACTCCTAGCATAGAGATGAAAAATGTCTAATCTCCTAGGGTATTTGATTTGGATATTGGGGATGCTTATAAGAAGCCCGTGGGTCCTTGTACGAAGCCCAAGAGGAGGCTATCCGAGGGTCCTTGCATTGTAAGCCCAAGAGGAGGCTATGGGAGGGACAATCCAGGGTCCTTGCATTGTAAGCCCAAGAGGAGGCTATGGGAGGGTCACTCGTTTGTACAAAGCCCAAGGGGAGGCATGGTATAGTTGGTCTGAGCTCTTAGAGCGATTTCACCGGGAAACCATACTCTATGTCCTAACCTAAACTAGTGGAGATTCTTTGCACGAAGCCCAATAGGAGGCTATGGGGAACCTAGTGTTGTACTAAGTTGAACAAGTATATATAACACAATCACACATATGAACAAGTACAAACAAATATGCACAAGTACATGAACAAATATGAACAGTTATATGAACAGTTATATATGACAAAGTGTGTGTATATAATGGAGTTTATGAAGGAAATATACCTGTAAGCATGATCCATTTGTATACACAGGGCTCGGGACTCACACTCGGGGAGAGGTCCACTTGAATTTATTCAAAGCTATGTAAACAGGTATTTACAAAGGGGCTTGGGACTTATACCTACATGGAGGCCCATGGTATTTTTGGGAAGATTTAAAGAAACCTTCATTTTTGGTTTGTTATTCAAAGTTAAAAATCAAACTGATCGAGATATGTACAAAAGGCGTACAATGAAATACCTAATTTCATGTACATGAATGGGTATGTACAAAAGGGCTTGGGACTTATACCTACGTGGAGGCCCGTGTTTTATTTACAAAACATGGTTGATTGTTTTTATTTACAGACGCGTCGTTTGAAAAACTGTTTGAAAGTTTGTTTTGAAAGAGTTTTCTGTTTAAAAAAAACTGTACAAAAAGAAAAGAAGTGGGACTTACACTCTCTAATATTCGAGAGGCCCCTGTTTTATTTTCATAAAACAGGGTGGATGGTTTGAAAAAGATGTGTGATTTGTTGTTAAAAAAAAACTGTTTTGAAGTTTCGGAAAAAGTTTTCTGTTTTAAAAAAAAACTGTACAAAGAAAAAGAAAAGGGACTTATACTCTCTAATATTCGAGAGGCCCCACATCGTTTTGAAAATCAATTGATCAATTAAAAAGATTTAATCAATAGTTTCAAAAAGAAATGGTTTATTGTTTTGAAAAGAATGATCGTTTGTTTTAAAACAATTTGAATTTGACAAAAGTCAACTTAATTAAGTAAAAATCAAATTTTAATGCTTAATTAAGACCTAAAAAATTAGGGTTTGATCACAAAAATATTTACAAGTGATTAGGTTTGAAAAATCAAATGAAAAACAAAATTTAAAGTATTAAAAAACACTTAAAAACATGTCATTTTAAACCTATTTAAAAATGTATTAAATAAATATTTTTTGGTGATTTTTTTTGGTATTCATAAAATACATATATTAAATGAGAAGTGTACAAAAAATGAAATTAAAATGAGTTAATTTGATTGGTTAAATTAAATGATGAAGTTGTTAAAAAAATGAAGAAAATAAGTGGTAAAAAATTGGGTTTTGTCTTTACAAGGGTTTGAACCCACGCCCTTATACTTACCAGCCAAAACAACAACCAACTGAGCTGCGCGCGCAGCTTGTTAATAATACACACTCATTTGATTATATTTAAAACTAACAATTTGAAAATTCTGAACAGAAAATGGCGCCAAGAACACCATCCCCATTTGATTTTGAAAATTATGAAAACTGAACCAAATTGATCAAGTGAAGGGTCTAACTCACTCGTTTTTTCACAAGGATCATGATGGTACCATTTAATTTCATTTATTTTAACTCTAAGGCCACTGATTCTCTGATGAACACGAAGAACCCTAATATGACAAATCATTGTGAAATCGTGTATGATCATGATATGATGCAATTGATTGAGGGTTAATGATCCTCATAGGTGCAGAAACAAGATGGTATATCAATATTTCATTTATGATGCGTGCATGATAGAGTTTGAAGTTCATGAGGCTTACCTTCAAAAACGGCCAAACTGGAAATTGAAATCGTGCCTGGAGGTGTTACAGATGTTGTTTCTTGATCTGGACAGCATCAATGGACCTTATGGAACATGTTTGAATGCTTGGAACAGTTTGAATTCATCTGAGCTAAGCTATGGAACCTGAACTGCAGTTGCTTCAAGTATGAATCAAATTTGAAGATGGAGATGTTTCAGATCATGGATGATAGTTGGGATAGCTCATATATGGTATATGGAATGTGTTTGGAAGGTTAGTTTGGACAGATATGAGCTTGAATGAAAATTGGCATGATAAGGCTCATTATGTGTTCATATGGAGGTGAGGTAGTGATTTTGAATTCTGAGTGTTTTTGGGGTGTGTGAGTGGTTCAAACAAGTTTCAAATGATGTTTATGAGTTGTGGGAAGCATCACTTTGCTTAAAACTTCAAAGGTTTGGAAATTGGTATTTCTCCCTCTTTGAAAACTCATGAAACTTACAACTTAAGAAAGAAAGAGAAAACCAATTCTTTGAGAGGTTTGGTGTGATTTTGAATGTGATTTCCATCTCTATTTATAGGCCATGAAATCTGATTACAAGCCTTGGCAAGTTGAGAATGCAATGATGGTTTTGGCTTAAGAGATAAAAGAGAATATTTCCATTTAATGCTTTAGGTTAAAAACCTAAACCATGGTTAAAAAACTCAAGTTCCATAATATTCTCTCCAATCTGATCTTTAGAGATAAGAATCTTGCTGCAATCATTTCATTTGATCATTTCTTGCATTATTGGTCATATAGTATAAGAACTTTGTGAGAAAATGGTGAAAATTCAAGCATAATGGTCACTAATGTCAAAATTCAAAACCATGGCTACACTCCATATTTTTTCATGCTCTTGGACATTTTGGAAAGCTCATGTTACATACTTCAAAACTCTAGTTGGAAGTTTCTTCAAGACCTTTAAGGAAATGGGTGAAAAAGATCCATGAACTTTGAAGAAAATGAGATTTCAAGTGAAGTTTTCAAAAAGTACCAACTTTGAAGCTCCATATCTCTTAAATGGTTGATCTTATGGAAAAATTTTATATGTGTCAAAGTTGTTTATTGGATCAAAATCTACAACTTTCATGTTGGGAGTTTTTTTCAGTTTGTAGGTGAAATTTTGAGAAATTCCCTTCCAAAGTTTGGAAAAAACCATTGAAAAACACTTAGAAATTTTTCTAAGTATGAAAAGTCAAACTTTTGACTTTTGATTCTTGATTGATTTTCTTGATTTTTCTTGATCAAATGACTTCTCATATCATATATTGATGATTCAAAACTTCAAAAGTCATGGTTGACCAAAATTCCCCAAAAGTCAATGGTGATCTTGTACAGTTGACTTTTTCAGACGAATCGCGTTTCTGGAGATTTCAAATGAAACAAGCTATCCTCATCAAATGAATAGTATGAATGGATCATATTGAAGCATTTGAGGATATTGAATCATGATTTGAGTTGTGGCACCATGTCCTGATTAAAAAGTCAGTGGTTTAGTGAATTAGGTCAAAAAACCCTAATTGTCGACCTGATGAAATTGATGCCTGTAGGTCTTGGATTGAGATACAATTTCCATTGTATATTGTCATAGGGATTATTTTAAGATGATTGAAACCTTTGATTGACTTCCTGGGGGTTTTTAGGGTTTCCCAAATGTGATCCCTGATTTCAGTCCCTGATAGTTCAAAACCCTAATCTGAGGATTTGTCTGATCAATCTTTGTGTAGGAGATGTTATGAGCCAATGGATTAGGTCAAAATGATGTACTTGGGGTTTTGAGGTCATGTCCCAAGTCATTAGGTCAAATCCTGAGCAAAAGTCAGGAGTATGCTGTCTTCAGTCAAAACCCTAATTCAGTCGATTCAAAGCTGTTGAGTTTGTTGAAGTGAATCTCTGGGGACCAAATGTTGATTGTTGATGAAGATAGTTCTTTTGAAATGAAGGGAGAACAAAACCCTAATTGATTGTTACTTGTACTGATGAGTGATTTCCTGATTAAACCCTGCTGAGTCACAAGTAACAAACACAAGCTATGCAATTTGTTAGAGATGCAAATGATGCATATGCAAATGATATGAGGTGGTATCTTAGGTCAAAAATTGGGGTATGACAGATGCCCCTATTTAAGTTTCTTCAACCTGAGACATGAAGATTGAAAATCTTTATTTTGATAGGGTGGAAGAGACTTAAATATCAGAAGACGCGAATTTTGGACCTAAGATACCAAAATTGCGAATGATGCAAGAATGTCTTTACCGAGGGAATATCAAGAACTGACTCCGCTGGGGAAAAGAGATCGGGAAGGATGTCTCAATCCGTTTTAGGAAGAGAATCCGTTTTCTTTCTTTTCGGGGAAGCAAGTGTACGCTTCGCCAGAGAATGATAGCTTTGTAAGAAAAGCTTACCTATCGACATTATCGACTATCAGCATGGGGATAGACTTGTTTAATAATGCGAAGGTGAAAGGTATGAAACTGTGTTACCGACTACCAGCGTTGTGATAGACTTGACAAGGTAAAAGAGTTTCAAAGGTTTGGTTAATATTACCGACTATCAGCCTCGTGATAGACATGTTAAATAATATAACCAGAACAAAAGGATTACCGACTACCAGCCTCGTGATAGTGGTTTTGAAGACATGATCAATTATCAGCCGAGTGATAAAATGATTCTGGAGACTTTGCTAGGGAAATTACTGGTTATTCAGCCTTGTGAACAGTAATGAGGCCCTGATTGTCAAATGGTCTTCATGATTGATTTCCTTGAGAGGAAAAAGCTTTTGAAAGAGACATAAGCTGCTCAGATGACGAGGCTATTGCTTATTGTCTATTTTTTCACGACTCTGTTTGAGGAATCGGAGTTTGAATTTTTTTGGTAAAGACAAAGTTCTAACCAAAAATGAATTGGAAAGAGACAGTCAAACAAGACTTTGTACCCATGAGGAATGAACTCAACTGGGTATTTTCTCCTTTGTTTTGAGAGGAGAAACTAAAGCAACCTTCTTCCACGAGGAATGATCTCAGTGGGGAACTGGAGAAACAAAATGTTCTTTCTGCTTATGGGTGACAATCTATTGGAGAGATGACACGCCCATACCTGCTTCATTTTTTTCTTTTTTTCTCTTTTTTTCTTTTTTTTTGGGATAGATATATCCTAAACAAGTGATTTTGAGGCAAACATTAAAAAATGCAAGAATGCATAAATGATGTAAATATGTATGAATGATGAATGTCATGAATGTAGCATGCATACTGACGATACTGACAGACAGAGGAGTATATACTGGAGAAGGACCGACGTCGCGATACAACCAGATACTTGGCAAATGTTTTTCAACACGGTGTAGATAACACAGGTGAACAATGCTGTGTGCTTTAAACTTCTCTGGGGAAGATGAGCATCTTTTCTTATTGAGAGGGAAGAACTTCTTCACTGGAGATGGAAAATCTTCGTCACTGAGGATAGGAGAGCTTCTTCACTGGGGATAGAAGAGCTTCTTTACCTCGAGGGGTAATTGCTTCAAGAATTCTTTTTTGGGACAAGAATACCGTTGTCTCAACAATTTTTCAGGGAGAATCCTTTTGTTCATCCTATGGAGACGACTGCTGATGTTCCTTCCGTTGTTCACAACTCAAAGGAAAATTTCGCTTTTATTTTGAAAAAGAAAAGTGAAGTAAATTCATTTAAAACTTATTTTTTTCTTTTTTTTTTTTTCAAAAACGAATAACACAATTAAAGCGTCATTTTGCAAGCTAAAAGAAATTAGAGATTGCAAACAAATGGGCACAAGGCTCAAATTTATTTAATAGGATGGAAATCCGCTAAAGGCGTGATTCCATGGAGTATTTACAAAAGTTGGAAATGGTAATTATGCGGAAAAGGCTACATTGAAAGCAATAACCACTATTCCCCTAACAACTTTGAGTTCCAACTGTGCTTGTTGCTTCAGATTGGTGTTGATTTGATCGAAGATCCTTTGATGGAAAAAGACTCCTCAGGTGACGAAGTACAGACTGATGCAGTTACTTTGTCATAAATCCCTAATTTTTGCCTAGATTGCCCTTTCAGGTTTTCAATCTACCAGGATGAATTTTTTTCTGTTTATTGTCTCTAATTTTTGCCTGGACCGCCCTTTCGGGTTTTCAGTCCACCGAGACGCTCATTTTTGCCTAAGTCGCCCTTTGCGGGTTTTCGACTTACCGAGCTGTTCTTTTGTATTTTTTTAGACAAAGTATTTCTTGACTGCATCAGCATTCACAGGATGTGGGAGTTCATCACCATCCATGGTTGTAAGAATCATGGCACCGCCAGAAAATGTTCTTTTGACAACATACGGGCCTTCGTAATTAGGAGACCATTTGCCCCTAGAATCTGGTTGAAAAGACAAGATCTTTTTAAGCACGAGGTCGCCTTCTCGAAATTCACGAGGTCGAACCTTTTTATTGAAGGCTTGTTTCATCCTTGCTTGGTATAACTGTCCATGGCATAGAGCAGTCATACGTTTTTCTTCGATTAAGTTCAACTGATCGTATCTGCTTTGACACCATTCAGCCTCTGATAACTTAGTCTCCATGAGGACTCTCATTGATGGGATTTCAACTTCTACGGGGAGCACAGCTTCCATGCCGTATACTAGAGAAAAGGGAGTTGCCCCTGTTGAAGTACGCACTGAAGTACGGTACCCATGTAAAGCAAATGGCAGCATTTCATGCCAGTCTTTGTAAGTGACGACCATTTTCTGGACGATCTTCTTAATGTTCTTGTTAGCAGCTTCAACAGCGCCGTTCATTTTTGGCCTGTAAGGAGAAGAGTTATGATGCTCAATCTTGAATTCCTCACATAATTCTTTCATCATTTTGTTATTCAAGTTTGAACCATTGTCAGTAATGATCTTGCTGGGAATACCATATCGGCAAATGATGTTATTCTTGATAAACCTCACAACCACTTGTCTTGTAACATTGGCGTAAGATGCTGCTTCGACCCATTTGGTGAAGTAATCAATTGCTACCAAGATGAAACGATGACCGTTTGAAGCTTTTGGTTCGATCATTCCAATCATGTCGATACCCCACATGGAAAAAGGCCACGGAGATGAAAGAACGTTGAGTAGAGTCGGTGGCACATGGATCTTATCTGCGTAGATCTGGCACTTGTGACATCTCTTCACGTGTTTATAACAGTCAGATTCCATTGTCAACCAATAGTATCCTGCTCTTAAGATCTTTTTGGACATTGCATGCCCATTTGAATGAGTTCCAAAGGACCCTTCATGCACTTCATGCATTAACATGTCTGCTTCGTGTCCATCCACACATCTGAGCAAAACCATGTCGAAATTTCTTTTGTATAGCACATCTCCGTTCAGGAAGAAACTGCCAGAAAGTCTCCTTAAAGTTTTCTTATCTTTGTTTGATGCCCCAAGTGGGTACTCTTGAGTTTGAAGGAAGCGTTTGATGTCGTGGAACCACGGTTTATCATCGATGACTACTTCAGTTGCAAACACATAGGCGGGCCTTTCAAGGCACGTGATTCTGACTTTAGGCACATCATTCCAGTGACTGACTTTGAACATGGAAGATAGAGTAGCCAAGGCGTCTGCCATTCGATTCTGATCTCGAGGTATATGATGCAATTCAACTTTGTTGAAGAAAGTCAACAGACGTCTTGCATAATCTCTGTAAGGAATCAAGCCAGGGTGATAAGTTTCCCATTTGTCTTTGATTTGGTTAATCACGAGGGCTGAATCTCCATATATGTCGAGGATCTTGATCCTTAAGTCAATGGCTTCTTCGAGACCCATGATACAAGCTTCATATTCTGCGATGTTGTTGGTACAATCAAATAGTAATCTGGCGGAGAACGGGATATGAGTACCCTTGGGAGTGATGATGATTGCCCCAATTCCATTGCCAAAAGCGTTTACTGCTCCGTCGAAAATTAGGCCCCATCTTGATCCAGGCTCAGGACCTTCTTCTGGTAACGGTTCGTCACAATCTTTCATCTTCAAGTACAAGACATCTTCATCAGGAAAGTCAAACTTGAGAGATTGATATTCATTAATTGGTTGATGCGCCAAGTGATCGGCGAGAATGCTTCCTTTGACCGCTTTCTGAGCACGGTATTCAATGTCATATTCGGATAACAGCATTTGCCATCGGGCAATCCTTCCTGTTAAGGCAGGCTTTTCAAAGACATACTTGATCGGATCCATTTTGGAGATTAACCAAGTAGTATTGTTGATCATGTATTGGCGGAGACGTTTTGAAGCCCAAGCCAAAGCACAACACGTTTTTTCGAGCATGGAGTAACGAGACTCACAGTCTGTGAATTTCTTACTCAAGTAATAGATGGCATGCTCCTTCTTACCGGTTTCATCTTGTTGTCCAAGCATACAACCCATGGATTCTTCTAACACAGTAAGGTACATGATTAATGGTCTTCCTTCAACTGGAGGAATCAATATTGGTGGTTCTAACAGGTACTCTTTGATACTGTCGAACGCTTTCTGGCAATCTTCAGTCCATACAACCCCTTGATCTTTGCGGAGAAGCTTGAAAATTGGCCCACAAGTAGCAGTCATTTGAGAGATAAATCTGGAGATATAGTTCAATCGTCCGAGAAATCCTCTTACTTGTTTTTCAGTTTTTGGTGCAGGCATCTCTTGAATAGCTCTGACTTTGTCGGGATCTACTTCAATACCTCTTTGGCTGACAATGAAACCCAAGAGTTTTCCAGATCTAACCCCAAAGTACATTTGTTAGGATTCAAGCGAAGCTGATATTTCCTTAGTCGTTGAAACAACTTCAAAAGGTATTCAATATGTTCTTCTTCTGTGCTGGACTTGGCTATCATGTCGTCCACATAAACTTCAATTTCTTTATGCATCATGTCATGAAAGAGAGTAGTCATTGCCCTTTGGTAAGTTGCGCCTGCATTCTTCAATCCAAACGGCATTACTTTGTAGCAAAAGGTACCCCATGGGGTGATGAAAGATGTCTTCTCCATGTCTTCAGGAGCCATCTTGATCTGATTATAACCGGAGAACCCATCCATGAAAGAAAAGACGTTGAACTTAGCGGTGTTATCAACCAGCATGTCGATATGAGGTAATGGAAAGTCATCTTTTGGACTGGCCTTGTTCAAGTCACGGTAGTCAACACACATTCTGACTTTGCCATCTTTCTTCGGAACTGGCACTATGTTGGCCAACCATTGAGGATACTCAGAGGTGACAAGAAAACCTGCGTCGAGTTGCTTTTGAACTTCCACTTTGATCTTGTTAGCCATATCAGGGTGAGTCCTTCGCAATTTCTGCTTAACCGGCGGACATTCTGGCTTCAATGGCAAGTAATGCTGAACAATATTGGTATCCAGCCCAGGCATGTCTTGGTAGGACCAGGCAAACACGTCAACATATTCTTTGAGAAGGTCTGTCAACTTACTCTTGATATCAGCATCAAGCAGCGATCCAATGGTCACTTCTTTTTTGTCTTCTTCAGAACCCAAGTTGATCTTTTCTAAAGGCTCTTTGTGAGGCAGAATGGTTCTTTCCTCGTGCTTAAGTAATCGAGAGATCTCGTCCGGGATCTCCTCTTCTTCCTCTTCTTCGGCTTCGAACACAGGAAACTCAAAGTTGGGAGAGGGCATAGGGTTATTGCATTCAATGGGTTTATCAATAGTAAATCTGCACATGTGATTTATATTTATTTCAGAAAATTTATGAATGCAAGAGTGTATGCAGATTTTTTTTGAAAAAGTTTTTTATTTTTTTATTTTTTTATTTTTTTTGGTTTTTTAGGATTACCATTTCCAGAAAAAGCAAAAATAAAACACATAATGTAGGGAATTCAAAATGACACTTTATTTATGATTCATTTTTGAAACAAAGCCCTAAACACAAACTCATTTGTCTTGGGCGGGACAAAGAGGGAAACTTTTAAAACAAAGCCCTATACACAAAGTTATTTGGGCGGAACATTTAAAAGCGAAGCCCTATAAAACATCTCTCTGCTTTGGGCAAGGCAGGAGGTCAAAATAACAGCGAGGTGATTACTTTGAGCGGCGAACAACATTCGGAACGTCGACAGCTTTCCAGTAGCAACGAACTCCTCTGTGTATTATGTATTCAGGAAAATTCTCCTCAGAGTTATCTTCAGTGTTGACATTGACCGCTGGTCGAGCAGGATTTGAAGGCCCTGGTTTGTCAACCTTGTTCTTTGTAGAGTTGAAACGGTCTTCTTCTACTTCTTGAAGAGCATATGATGAGTCACAATCTTCAGAATTTTCAGGATGTATTTCCCAGTCTTCAGGATGAAGAGACTCATTGTCAGCGACACTTTCCGAGTCAGTTGCGGGACCATCTCCCCCTTCATCTTCAAAAATGGCATTTATGTGATAATAACCATCTTCAAGATTATGAACCTTGGCAGATACATTGTAGTTGAAATTTTCGGTAATTTCAGGCTGCTGAGAAAATTGACAGGGCTGATAAGCCTCTTCTGGTTGACTATTATATTCAAAGGAATCTCCCCATCCAGTTGGTTGGATATCCTCAATCGCAATCTTGTAACTTTCAGGTGCAGTATATTTCACCATATAATCAAATTTTCCACTTGGTTGTCCCAAAGTGTCCCATATTTCTGCAGGAACAGGCTCAGTTTCATTGCCTTTGGATTTCTCTGACGGAGGATATGGTTCTTCCTGAGATATGTATCCCGAGTCATTGAGATAACATTTCCATTCTTCTTCAGTATCGGAGCGACCTTCTTCGATGCATTCTTCGATAAGGACATTAACCTCTTGAGGAATTGGGTTAAGGAACCCTCCACTAATGAATGTTTCTTTGATTGGACGAAGGGTTTCATCTTTCTTGGTGCAGTTTGAGAATGTTGGTGAACATCCGAGACCTGCTCTGGTTTCATTCTTAGTAGGGATCACAACTTGCCCCCAGCCAGTGGTAGTTCCATCTTTCACTACTTTTACCGCCTCTTTGTATGAAGAGATCGATGCTTTCTTCTTGGAAGATTCGTCTTCTAAGGAGAGACCTTGGAACTGAGTTCCTTCCTCATTATCGGCACTTATGAAAGAGAAATTGGATAAATGACTCACCATCAAGGCTTGTTCTCCACTTATTGTTACCAATTTTCCATTTGTTACAAACTTTAACTTTTGGTGGAGCGTAGAAGTTACTGCCCCTGCTTCATGGATCCATGGTCGTCCTAACAGACAGCTATAAGCAGCTTGTATGTCCATGACCTGGAAGATGATTTGGAACGTATGTGGACCAATTGTCATGGGAAGGTTGACTTCGCCAATAACCGATTTTCGCGATCCATCAAATGCTTTGACAACTACACCACTGAACTTCATAGGCATTCCTTGGTAAGACAAACGAGCAAGAGTCGTCTTTGGCATAACATTCAAGGAAGATCCGGTGTCTACTAACACATTGGACAAAGAGTCTGACTGACAGTTCATAGAAATGTGCAAAGCAAGATTGTGATTTTTACCCTCCTCGGGGAGTTCTTCATCACAGAAGCTTAAATTGTTGCAAGCTGTTATGTTGGCTATTATCCCATCAAAATGGTCAACAGGCGCTTCAGTTGTGGATGTTTGAACCCCAGAAACATTATGGCGGAAACCTGTGCCAAAGCTGAAAGGCATGCCCCAACCTTCTGGCATGGAGAAAGATGGAATGCCGAATGCAACCGTAGAAACTGGAGTAGTGACCTCAGATGTTACTATTGCTTGACTGTTAGGTGGCGGCGGCTGATTCTGTGCGGCCATTAAAGAGTCAACCAGAGTAGTGAGACTTTCCAACTTTTCCTGAAGAGTGGTCACTGTACCACGGAGCTCAATATTCTCTTGTTCAGAGTGTTCCATTACTCTTCTTCTGCTTGAACGAGTATTGTATCTGTGATCTGATTGCGAGCACGGTCGAGAAACTTTGAGACGCGACAGCTTGACGATCTATTGGAGAAAGATCCAAAAGATGAGACTCTATACAACAGACTCGATATGCAGAATGATGCATGCAAAAAGAAATTTATGATTTTTCCAAATATTTTAAAGATTATTCTCTTGCAAACATTTGAACACAAACAAATCTTTTATTCATTCATTTTTTTTTATTTTATTACAATAATTGGAAATGTTACAACATTGGAGCGTAGCTCCTTACAAAAGCAAATAAAAAGCTAAACAATCCTAAGCATCTTCATCAGACGAAGAACCAAATGCATTGTGCAGTTTGAGCTTCATGATTTCTTTCCCATAGTAAGCTTTCAATTCGGCCTTTTCGGTCTTTAGCTTGTCAACAATATTCTTCCAATCGTCAGGAGTTGGAGCGTTGCTTGTTGAACCTTCAGGTTTTTTCTTGCTTTCTTTGATGTATCTCTTGATTGCAGCGTCTTTCTGACGAATCTTCTCATCTTTACTCATGAGCCATCCATCTTGACAGTAGAGAGTTTCTTCGTGATCTTTCACTTGTTTCTTCAACCTTCTGTTTTCCATATCGGTCCTACGAAACTTGTGCTCCCAAGCATTTTTTTCTAACCTCATCTTGGCTAAAGTGTCTTGGTATTCCTTCATAGTGGGAATGGGAATATTGGGTAGTTGAGGTACCACAAGAGACATGGGTTTTTCATAATCATAAGGCATTTGAAACTCCTTTGCTCTTTTCTTTACCCAGCAGGTGTAGGCGTCCGTAGCAATGCAATTCTTTTCCTCACCTTTTTCTTTCCATCGGACGTCGTACCAAGCTCTCATCATTCTTGTCTTCAACCTTTGAGGATCTTCCCTTTCTTGATAGAAGTAGCTTTCTACTGCGAGACCAACAGGTTTAACTGAATTTGCATACCCGAGTTGTCGTCGGGCTAAGATCGGATTGTAGTTAATTCCTCCTTGTGTACCAATGAGAGGTACGTTGGCGAATTCTCCGCAACTATCAATGGTTTCTGTACCACAGCGAGCCAAGGTATACCAACGGATATCATTATTAGTAAGAGACATAAGTCTTCGAGGCCAACGCAAACCTTCTCGGTTTTCTGTGAAAATAGGAGACTCAGGTAAGTGTGAAACAATCCATTTGAACAATAGAGGTGCACAACATACAATGATTCCACCGCCTTGGCGATTCCTATGATGGACAGAGAAATACATGTCACCAAGTAAAGTCGGAACAGGATTTCCAATCAGAAAAATCTTTATGGCATTGATATCAACAAAGTTGTCGACATTGGGAAACAGAACCAACCCATAGATGAGCAAGGCTAGTACAGCTTCAAAAGCTATCATGCTACCAGTTTCGATGAAATCAAAGGCCTTCTTTATCAGGAAGTGTGAAGTTAAACCCGGGAGGTTTCCTTTGGTAGTCCAATTACTCTCTACTTCAGATTTCTTCAAGTGGATACTTGTTGCAATGACATGTGACTTAGGAATGGCTTCCAAACCATTGAAGGGTATTTTGTCAGACACAGGGATACCCAAAAGATTGGCATATTCTTCCAAGGTCGGTACCAACTGGTAGTCTGGAAAGGTGAAACAACGGTAGACGGGATCATAGAACTGAACCAGAGTTTTGAGAAGTCCTTCATCAACATGAGTGTTCAGGATAGGCAAAAGTTTTCCATAACTTTTCCTAAAATTAGAAGGATTTTGTACAGAAGATGCTAACTCTATCAGTTTTCCCACATCAGGCGCTTTGAAACCGTATTTCTTGGTATGCCTTTTTACTTCTTCCATGACTAAATCCTAAAATGTTTGCAAAGAAAATTTCTCTAAATCTTTGGAAAAATCATGTTTTTATGGAAAAAATGGGTTTTTTTTTTTAATGTATGAATGTGTGGATGCATGAATGCCACATATTCAAACATGGTAAAACAGACATGGTAATGGTAACGCAAACATGGTACACAAACATGGTAATTCAAACATAGTACACACAGGTTCAAAGGTCCAGCGTCACGAGCATGAGGTCAGAGAACCAAATAGGGATAGATCTAGTTAATCACCTGTACAACATGTTCTACTGATACGTCAGAGTCTACATTTTTCTTTCGGATATTACCGGCTTTCACAACTAAACTGATGAGCCAGAAATATTCTCAAGAAAAACTCGTCTGAGTGTGGTTCTCCGCATGACAACTATCCAAGTCTTCACCTGGATCGTTTCTGCACCACGTCCTAATAAGGCCAGGATGGGTTGGGGTTCTACGGTCTCTCAGCTTCTACAGTTCAATGCGGCAATAATGTCTTCGCTACGAAAGCATGCTAAACATATATTACCAACAAGGAACCTCCACTGAGCGGAAGGATTCTCAAGTGCGCCTGCACATGACTATACCCTCCACCTAATTTCTTATGTGTACTTAATCCGGGTTAGGATTTGTCCATAATGTATCACTTGTAACAGAACCACACAAGTAACAGAACCAAAGAATCACACATGTAACAAAAATTAAAATAAAAACAATAATTAGAAATAACCCTTCCTTTGGAAACAATAAAAAGATGGTCCCCAGTGAAGTCGCCATTTTTCTGTCGCGGGCGAAAAATCGTTTTGTTCCTCTTTTTTGTGGATGAGACACCTGATGCCTTTTTTGGGCTCGAGTGCTCAAAAAATGATTTTTCTTTTGTACCGACCAAACTTTTTATTATTTCCAAAGGAGGAAAAGGAAAAAAGCTGCAATAACCTAAAAGTGGGGGGAGATCTTGGGTAAGAGGGTTGGTTATACGAAGGGAAGGTATTAGCACCCAACGTATCTGTAGTACTCTACAGGGTTCTTTATTGTTTTTTATTCTATGCTACGGTGAAGGTTCTGTTGTGAAATAGGTGGGACCTAAGGTGTTTGTTTGATTATGCTCGCAAAGATCATCGCGATCCTCTGCATACATATCCCTTAGAGGGAATCAGAGCATCTGTAGCTCGGGGTCTACGGGTGCTAAGGTTTGAATGGTTTTTTTTTGTTTTGTTTTGCTCGCCAAGGATCGACCTTGTGCCTACGTATTCTCAAAGGGATGTTGAGAAAGTCAGAGCAATCGTAGTTCCCACTTATGCTAGTGGAAGCAAAGGATAAGAGACAAATGTCATCTAAATGTTCGATGTATCTAATCTATATCATCACATACATCTGTTTGTTTTTGTTTGAAAATCTTTTCATTATAAGCCCGGGGCCATGCCACTTAGGGTGCTTAGAATGATAAAGATGTTTTTGTTGTTTAACCAGCCTTGTGGCAAAAGTTTCAATGAAGTCAGCCTTGTGACAAAAACTTTGATTAATCAGCCAGCCTTGTGGCAAAAGTTTCAATGAAGTCAGCCTTGTGACAAAAACTTTGATTAATCATCCAGTACGGTGGTAAAACAGTTTGATTGATTAGCCAGCCTTGTGGCAAAAAAGTTTGATTGATTGATTGATTGTTTGTGATGATATAAAAGAGATACTCCTAGCATAGAGATGAAAAATGTCTAATCTCCTAGGGTATTTGATTTGGATATTGGGGATGCTTATAAGAAGCCCGTGGGTCCTTGTACGAAGCCCAAGAGGAGGCTATCCGAGGGTCCTTGCATTGTAAGCCCAAGAGGAGGCTATGGGAGGGACAATCCAGGGTCCTTGCATTGTAAGCCCAAGAGGAGGCTATGGGAGGGTCACTCGTTTGTACAAAGCCCAAGGGGAGGCATGGTATAGTTGGTCTGAGCTCTTAGAGCGATTTCACCGGGAAACCATACTCTATGTCCTAACCTAAACTAGTGGAGATTCTTTGCACGAAGCCCAATAGGAGGCTATGGGGAACCTAGTGTTGTACTAAGTTGAACAAGTATATATAACACAATCACACATATGAACAAGTACAAACAAATATGCACAAGTACATGAACAAATATGAACAGTTATATGAACAGTTATATATGACAAAGTGTGTGTATATAATGGAGTTTATGAAGGAAATATACCTGTAAGCATGATCCATTTGTATACACAGGGCTCGGGACTCACACTCGGGGAGAGGTCCACTTGAATTTATTCAAAGCTATGTAAACAGGTATTTACAAAGGGGCTTGGGACTTATACCTACATGGAGGCCCATGGTATTTTTGGGAAGATTTAAAGAAACCTTCATTTTTGGTTTGTTATTCAAAGTTAAAAATCAAACTGATCGAGATATGTACAAAAGGCGTACAATGAAATACCTAATTTCATGTACATGAATGGGTATGTACAAAAGGGCTTGGGACTTATACCTACGTGGAGGCCCGTGTTTTATTTACAAAACATGGTTGATTGTTTTTATTTACAGACGCGTCGTTTGAAAAACTGTTTGAAAGTTTGTTTTGAAAGAGTTTTCTGTTTAAAAAAAAAACTGTACAAAAAGAAAAGAAGTGGGACTTACACTCTCTAATATTCGAGAGGCCCCTGTTTTATTTTCATAAAACAGGGTGGATGGTTTGAAAAAGATGTGTGATTTGTTGTTAAAAAAAAAACTGTTTTGAAGTTTCGGAAAAAGTTTTCTGTTTTAAAAAAAAAACTGTACAAAGAAAAAGAAAAGGGACTTATACTCTCTAATATTCGAGAGGCCCCACATCGTTTTGAAAATCAATTGATCAATTAAAAAGATTTAATCAATAGTTTCAAAAAGAAATGGTTTATTGTTTTGAAAAGAATGATCGTTTGTTTTAAAACAATTTGAATTTGACAAAAGTCAACTTAATTAAGTAAAAATCAAATTTTAATGCTTAATTAAGACCTAAAAAATTAGGGTTTGATCACAAAAATATTTACAAGTGATTAGGTTTGAAAAATCAAATGAAAAACAAAATTTAAAGTATTAAAAAACACTTAAAAACATGTCATTTTAAACCTATTTAAAAATGTATTAAATAAATATTTTTTGGTGATTTTTTTTGGTATTCATAAAATACATATATTAAATGAGAAGTGTACAAAAAATGAAATTAAAATGAGTTAATTTGATTGGTTAAATTAAATGATGAAGTTGTTAAAAAAATGAAGAAAATAAGTGGTAAAAAATTGGGTTTTGTCTTTACAAGGGTTTGAACCCACGCCCTTATACTTACCAGCCAAAACAACAACCAACTGAGCTGCGCGCGCAGCTTGTTAATAATACACACTCATTTGATTATATTTAAAACTAACAATTTGAAAATTCTGAACAGAAAATGGCGCCAAGAACACCATCCCCATTTGATTTTGAAAATTATGAAAACTGAACCAAATTGATCAAGTGAAGGGTCTAACTCACTCGTTTTTTCACAAGGATCATGATGGTACCATTTAATTTCATTTATTTTAACTCTAAGGCCACTGATTCTCTGATGAACACGAAGAACCCTAATATGACAAATCATTGTGAAATCGTGTATGATCATGATATGATGCAATTGATTGAGGGTTAATGATCCTCATAGGTGCAGAAACAAGATGGTATATCAATATTTCATTTATGATGCGTGCATGATAGAGTTTGAAGTTCATGAGGCTTACCTTCAAAAACGGCCAAACTGGAAATTGAAATCGTGCCTGGAGGTGTTACAGATGTTGTTTCTTGATCTGGACAGCATCAATGGACCTTATGGAACATGTTTGAATGCTTGGAACAGTTTGAATTCATCTGAGCTAAGCTATGGAACCTGAACTGCAGTTGCTTCAAGTATGAATCGAATTTGAAGATGGAGATGTTTCAGATCATGGATGATAGTTGGGATAGCTCATATATGGTATATGGAATGTGTTTGGAAGGTTAGTTTGGACAGATATGAGCTTGAATGAAAATTGGCATGATAAGGCTCATTATGTGTTCATATGGAGGTGAGGTAGTGATTTTGAATTCTGAGTGTTTTTGGGGTGTGTGAGTGGTTCAAACAAGTTTCAAATGATGTTTATGAGTTGTGGGAAGCATCACTTTGCTTAAAACTTCAAAGGTTTGGAAATTGGTATTTCTCCCTCTTTGAAAACTCATGAAACTTACAACTTAAGAAAGAAAGAGAAAACCAATTCTTTGAGAGGTTTGGTGTGATTTTGAATGTGATTTCCATCTCTATTTATAGGCCATGAAATCTGATTACAAGCCTTGGCAAGTTGAGAATGCAATGATGGTTTTGGCTTAAGAGATAAAAGAGAATATTTCCATTTAATGCTTTAGGTTAAAAACCTAAACCATGGTTAAAAAACTCAAGTTCCATAATATTCTCTCCAATCTGATCTTTAGAGATAAGAATCTTGCTGCAATCATTTCATTTGATCATTTCTTGCATTATTGGTCATATAGTATAAGAACTTTGTGAGAAAATGGTGAAAATTCAAGCATAATGGTCACTAATGTCAAAATTCAAAACCATGGCTACACTCCATATTTTTTCATGCTCTTGGACATTTTGGAAAGCTCATGTTACATACTTCAAAACTCTAGTTGGAAGTTTCTTCAAGACCTTTAAGGAAATGGGTGAAAAAGATCCATGAACTTTGAAGAAAATGAGATTTCAAGTGAAGTTTTCAAAAAGTACCAACTTTGAAGCTCCATATCTCTTAAATGGTTGATCTTATGGAAAAATTTTATATGTGTCAAAGTTGTTTATTGGATCAAAATCTACAACTTTCATGTTGGGAGTTTTTTTCAGTTTGTAGGTGAAATTTTGAGAAATTCCCTTCCAAAGTTTGGAAAAAACCATTGAAAAACACTTAGAAATTTTTCTAAGTATGAAAAGTCAAACTTTTGACTTTTGATTCTTGATTGATTTTCTTGATTTTTCTTGATCAAATGACTTCTCATATCATATATTGATGATTCAAAACTTCAAAAGTCATGGTTGACCAAAATTCCCCAAAAGTCAATGGTGATCTTGTACAGTTGACTTTTTCAGACGAACCGCGTTTCTGGAGATTTCAAATGAAACAAGCTATCCTCATCAAATGAATAGTATGAATGGATCATATTGAAGCATTTGAGGATATTGAATCATGATTTGAGTTGTGGCACCATGTCCTGATTAAAAAGTCAGTGGTTTAGTGAATTAGGTCAAAAAACCCTAATTGTCGACCTGATGAAATTGATGCCTGTAGGTCTTGGATTGAGATACAATTTCCATTGTATATTGTCATAGGGATTATTTGAAGATGATTGAAACCTTTGATTGACTTCCTGGGGGTTTTTAGGGTTTCCCAAATGTGATCCCTGATTTCAGTCCCTGATAGTTCAAAACCCTAATCTGAGGATTTGTCTGATCAATCTTTGTGTAGGAGATGTTATGAGCCAATGGATTAGGTCAAAATGATGTACTTGGGGTTTTGAGGTCATGTCCCAAGTCATTAGGTCAAATCCTGAGCAAAAGTCAGGAGTATGCTGTCTTCAGTCAAAACCCTAATTCAGTCGATTCAAAGCTGTTGAGTTTGTTGAAGTGAATCTCTGGGGACCAAATGTTGATTGTTGATGAAGATAGTTCTTTTGAAATGAAGGGAGAACAAAACCCTAATTGATTGTTACTTGTACTGATGAGTGATTTCCTGATTAAACCCTGCTGAGTCACAAGTAACAAACACAAGCTATGCAATTTGTTAGAGATGCAAATGATGCATATGCAAATGATATGAGGTGGTATCTTAGGTCAAAAATTGGGGTATGACAAGAAGCACTTCAAGGTCAGAAGATCAGAAGATGCTTTGCACCAAGCTGTTTGACTCTGATGATATTCAAACATTGTATTCACAAACATCAGATCAGAAGAAAGTACAAGTGGCAGGCTACGCTGACTGACAAAAGGAACGTTAGAAGCTATTAA
This sequence comes from Vicia villosa, assembly GCF_029867415.1. Lineage (NCBI taxonomy): Eukaryota > Viridiplantae > Streptophyta > Magnoliopsida > Fabales > Fabaceae > Vicia > Vicia villosa. The sequence continues at coordinate 264,038 of NW_026705096.1, read as the reverse complement.
AGGCAACGTCAGTAGACACAGCGTGAACAAGGCTCGAGGTAGTTGACAAAAGCGTGAAACATTAAATGCAAAGCTGTACGGAACACGCAAAGCATTAAATGCGCTCAACGGTCATCTTCTCAAACGCCTATAAATATGAAGTTCTGATGAGAAGCAAGGTTAATAACGCTGAACAAAATTATTCTGAAAGACTTGCTGAAACGCTGTTCAATTCAAAGCTCAGAATCTTCATCTTCATCAAAGCTCACTACATTGCTGTTGTAATATCTTAGTGAGATTAAGCTTAAACTTTAAGAGAAATATCACTGTTGTGATTATAGCTTTTTAGAAGCATTGTAAAACTCTTATTTGATTACATTAAGTTGTAAGTAACTAGAGTGATCAAGTGTTGATCAGAATACTCTAGGAAGTCTTAGCTTGTGCCTAAGCAGTTGTAATTAGAGTGATCACGTGGTGGTCAGGATACTCTAAGAAAGTCTTAGCTTGTGTCTAAGCAGTTGTTCCTGGAGTGATCAGGTTGTGATCAGGATACTCTAGAAGACTTAGTTGCGGACTAAGTGGAAAACCATTGTAATCCGTGCGATTAGTGGATTAAATCCTCGGTTGAGGTAAATCATCTCTGCGGGGGTGGACTGGAGTAGTTTAGTTAACAACGAACCAGGATAAAAATAACTGTGCAATTTATTTTTATCTGTCAAGTTTTTAAAGCTACACTTATTCAAACCCCCCCTTTCTAAGTGTTTTTCTATCCTTCAGAGGCATGATCTATTATACTATGTAGGTATGGTGAGTAGATTAATGCAGAAGCCAAAGAATTCACATTTAGCAGTGGCGAAGAGGATACTAAGGTATCTCAAAAGAACTCTCAACTTTACCGAGTTTTTTATGCTTCAAAGTTTTCATGTTATATGTTTCATTAACAATTATTGATATTCAGAATGCTTTTATAATGGATGTCTTTTAGGTTTCACACGGATCACTAATGAAAGTGTCTTAAACGTTAATACTCATGAAATGAATGACACAGATTTGTTTAAGGACAATGATCAATATTCTCAATTATCACGCCAAAATTATTCCCTCTGTTTCTGACAAAAATCGAGGTAAAAGCTTGATAAGCTTTTTTTATTATTACATTCTTTACACAAAATATTAAATTACATTATTACAACAAATGCAATGTTATCATTGTAGCTGTTCTTCTTGGAGAACAACACATCTTTGCTCTAATCCAGATCCAGTTAGATATATTTTGTACTCATTATTTTAAAGTTCTATGGACCACATGCAATCAACTTTTAAAGAGCTATTTGCTCCAAGTAAGGAAATATCAATTCCAAACATTGAAAATGTTTTTTCAACACTTGCAATCAATCATTGAGAACTTTTGCAAGATTTTTTAAGTTCCAAAATTTCATTATCTAGAGAAAATCTTATCAAGGCAATTTTTTTACAAGAAAGATATATAGTGGTGGATGTAGATAGTTTGTTGTGGATTGATGTCTTGGCAATATCTTGAGCATTGTTCCTTTAAGAATGTAGGAAAGAGATTCGTTGTTGTAGTTGTGTAACATATTCCCTCGGTTGTTAAAAAAATCAAGGGGAAATCTATTTTTTTATTTTAAATAGAAAAATAAAATAAAATAAGTAAGCTCATTAGTTTTAAAATAAAATCGAGGTGAATAATATCTATTTAAAAAAACATTACATTGTTTACACATAATATTAAAAGAAAAATTCCAGATTCATCATCATCGCTACAATTCCAGATTTTGTTGCATATATTTTTTCAAAGGTTGAACAACCTTATTTGCTTAACTTGGAAGCCCAAATGATGCGCCTTGGCATAATACTTGGACTTTTTTGACTGAGGTGAAAGCTTCGTCATAAAAAGTGTTATTTGTTGTAGGGGATGTGCCATTGACCGATATTGTCCATTCTAAGGATGTCTTCTCGTTTATTGGCGATCTGAATGCCGCCAAAAAATCTGCTAGACCTTAGGACTTGATGCTTCTTCTTGGAACATATTGGAGGTCATACTTTGACAGTTCTACCGCCCAAGACGCAATTTTTACTGCTAAATTTGGCTTCTTGAGGACCTATTCGACAATGTAGTTGGTTTTCATGAATACTTTTATGGCCTTAGAAATAGGGTTGGAGCTTCCTCGTCGTGATGATGACAACCAAAGCTAATTTCTTGATCTTCTAATAATAGGAATTGTCGCCTTTAAACACTTTGCTTATGAAATACATAGGTTGTTGTACTTTGTCTGTCTCTTGGATGAGTACTGAACTCATTGCCTGATCTATGACTGAAAGGTAGAGATTCAGTGGCGAACCCACTCTCAAGAGGGTGAGGATAAGCGATGATGTGACATAGGTTTTTATTCTTTAGAAAGCCTCCTCGAACTCCTTGGTCCATTCAAACTTCTCTTTTTATTCCAGTATGGCAAAGAAAAGAAAGGCATTGTCGTCGGTACAAGAGAGGAAATGAGATAAAATGGTGAGGCGACCTATTAGTTGTTGGACTTCCCTGACATTGGCACGATGTCTCATGTCGATAATGACTTGATACTTATCTAGGTTCACCTCAATACCCGTGTTTGTTAACATGAAGCCTAGAAACTTTCTCGCTTTCACCCTAAAGGAGCACTTGGCGGGGTTCAGGCACATGTTATACTTCCTCACTAATTCCAAGACGTTCCCCAAGTTTATTGCATGACTATGTTGTCATGAGGTTTTTACTATCATGTCGTCAACATAAACCTCAAATCCATGTTTCACTCTATCTTTTAGGAGAATATTGCGTCCATGAGTCACTGGTAGGTGTTAGAACAAGAAATGTTCTGATCAATATTCTTAGTTTTGATGATAACATTATGTACGAATTTTGTATAAGATAATGTGGTACTCTAATCCTTTACATTTTCCATTTCAGGAAATATTTAAAGAGTATGCACAAATCAGCGCTCAGAAGCACTGACTCAGAAAGTTCTGGATGGCTTTCATCAGAACATGCTCTGGCAAGACATCAGAAGATGGTCATGCAGAATCAGAACATGAACTGGAAAGCATCAGAAGAATGGAAGTCAGAAGTACAAGCTCTGAAGTTCTGATGGTATCACGCTCAAAGCTCTTCAAAGTCAGAAGACAAAAGATGCTCTGCACCAAAGCTGATGGATCTGATACTCAAACGTTGTTATCTACAAATCTGAGTCCAGAAGAAAGTACAAGATGAAAGGCTGTAACGTCAAATCTCTGACTGACAAAATGAACGTTAGAAGCTACAAAAGGCAACGTCAGTAAAAGCAGCAAAATCAAGGCTCGAGGTAGTTGACAAAAGTGTGAAACATTAAATGCAGCGTTGTACTATTCACGCAAAGCATTAAATGTATTCTAACGGTCATTTCCTCTCAAGCGCCTATATATAGAAGTTCTGATCAGAAGCTGAATACAACACTTGCGCAAAACTTACATAAATGCTGTCAAATTCAAAAGCTAAAGAACTTCATATTCAACCTCACCAACTCTTTGTAATATTTAGTGAGTGTTAAGTTTAGAACTTAAGAGAAATATCACAGTTGTGATTACAGCTTTATTAGAAGCATTCAAACTCTTGTAAACTTTATTTTACATTGATTGTAAAAGATTTCCTAGAGTGATCAAGTTATGATCTGTAGACTCTAGAAGACTTAGAGGGTATCTAAGTGGAAAACCATTGTAATCAGTTGGATTAGTGTATTAAATCCTCAGTTGAGGTAAATCACCTTGTTAGGGGTGGACTGGAGTAGTTTGGTTAACAAAGAACCAGGATAAAAATAATTGTGTTCATTGTTTTTATCTTCAAAGTTTTTGAGTTACACTTATTCAACCCCCCCTTTCTAATGGCATCTGCATTCTTGACGTCAAATGGGATTCATTTGTTTTCGGGGTTTAACATGAATTCCGTCTTGGACGCATCCAGGGGATTCATTTTAATCTAGTTGTATCTTGTTTATGCGTCCATGAGGCTCAGAGTCCGCTAGCCTGATGGTCCATCAATCAGGCGATCAATATTTTGTAGGGGATAAGGGTCTTTAGGACATAATACATTGAGATTGGTGAAATCCATGCACATGAGCCACTTGTTTGTTCCTTTCTTTACTAATATAACACTGGCTAGCTGTCATACCCCAATTTTTGACCTAAGATACCACCTCATATCATTTGCATATGCATCATTTGCATCTCTAACAAATTGCATAGCTTGTGTTTGCTACTTGTGCTCAGCAGGATTTAATCAGAAAATCACTCATCAGTACAAGTAACAATCAATTAGGGTTTTGTTCTCCCTTCATCTCAAAAGAACTATCTTCATCAACAATCAACATTTGGTCCTCAGAGATTCATTTCAACAAACTCAAGAGCTTTGAATCGACTGAATTAGGGTTTTGACTGAAGACAGCACACTCCTGACTTTTGCTCAGAATTTGACCTAATGGCTTGGGACATGACCTCAAGACCCCAAGTACATCACTTTGACCTAATCCATTGGCTCAGAACATCTCCTACACAAAGATTGATCAGACAAATCTTCAGATCAGGGTTTTGAACTATCAGGGACTGAAATCAGGGATCACATTTGGGAAACCCTAAAAATCCCCAGGAAGTCAATCAAAGGTTTCAATCATCCTCAAATAATCCCTATGACAATATCCCATGGAAATTGCATCTCAATTCAAGACCTACAGTCATCAATTTCATCAGGTCGACAATTAGGGTTTTTGACCTAATTCACTGAACAACTGACTTTTTAATCAGGACATGGTGTCACAACTCAAACCATGGCTCAATATCCTCTAATGCTTCAATGTGATCCATTCATACTATTCATTTGATGAGGATAGCCTGTTTCATTTGAAATCTCCAGAAACGCGATTCGTCTGAAAAAAGTCAACTGTACAAGATCACCATTGACTTTTGGGGAATTTTGGTCAACCATGACTTTTGAAGTTTTAAATCATCAATATATGATATGAGAAGTCATTTGATCATGAAAAATCAAGAAAATCAATCAAGAATCAAAAAGTCAAAAGTTTGACTTTCATACTTAGAAAAATTTCTAAGTGTTTTTCAATGGTTTTTTCCAAACTTTGAAAGGGAATTTCTCAAAATTTCACCTACAAACTGAAAAAAACTTCCAACATGAAAGTTGTAGATTTTGATCCAATAAACAACTTTGACACATATAATTTTTTTCCATAAGATCAACCATTTAAGAGATATGGAGCTTCAAAGTTGGCATCTTATGAAAATTTCACTTAAAACTTCATTTTCTTCAAAGTTCATGGATCTTTTTCACCCATTTCCTTAAAGGTCTTGAAGAAACTTTCAACTAGGCTTTTGAAGTGTGTAACATGAGCTTTCCAAAATGTCCAAGAGCATGAAAAAATATGGAGTGCAGCTATGGTTTTGAATTTTGCCATTAGTGAACTTTTCACTTGAAATTTCAAGCCATTTTCACAAAGTTATGAACCAAATTGCCAAATGGACCAAGTAATGATGCATAGAGGCAATAATTGGAGATATTTTTTTGATTTGAGACAGATGGGAAAGAGATAAGAAGCATAGCCAATTTTAACCATGGTTTGGTAACTTTAACCATATGCATTTAATGGTAAGATTCCATTTTATCTCTTAAGTGCCAAATCACCATTCTTTGATCAACTTGCAAAGCTTGGAGTTCAGAAACTTTGGCCTATAAATAGAGGTTCAAAACATTCTTCAAATCACACCAAAACCTCACAATTATAGGTTTTCTCTCTTCTTTCTTGAATTACAAGTCATGTGTTTCAAAGTGAGGTAGGAAACTCAACCTCCAAACCTTTGAATTTCTGGCCAAAGTGATGTTTCTAACAACTTCTAAACATCATATGTGATGTGTTTGATCCATCCACACACCCCAAAAACACTCAAATCTCAGAATCACTACCTCACTTCCATATGAACACATATTGAACCTTATCATGCCAATTTTCATTCCAGACCATTTCTGTCCAAACTATCACTTCTAACACCTTCCATATACTTCATATGAATGATCCAAACACTCACATACGACCTGTAACACCTCCATCTTCAAATTCGATTCATACTTGAAGCAACTGCAGTTCAGGTGCCATGGCCATGCTCAGATGAATTCAGCTTGTTCCAGACATCCAGACACCTTCCATAATCATCATTGAAGCTATCCAGATTGATACAAAGCATCTGTAACACTTATATTGAAGAATCAAATCTCCAGTTTGGCCGTTTTTGAAGGTAAGTCACTTGAACTTCAAACTCATACTTGCACGCATCATAAATGAAATATGAGCATACCATCTTGTTTCTGCACCTATGAGGATCATTAACCCTCAATCAATTGCATCATATCATGATCATACACGATTTCACAATGATTTGTCATATTAGGGTTCTTCGTGTTCATCAGAAAATTGATCACCTTAGAGCAAAAATAAATGAAATTAAATGGTACCATCATGTTCCTTGTGAAAAAACGAGTAAGATAGACCCTTCACTTGATCAATTTGGTTCAGTTTCAGAGATTTTCAAATTCAAATGGGATTCATGTTCTTGGCGCCATATTTTTGAAACTGAATTTGGAAATTTGATTCAAAATATAATCAATGCAATGCCTTTGTTAATCAGACCACGCGCGTGGTCCAGTTGGTTATGCTTTTGAGTGGTGAGCGTGAGGTCGTGGGTTCAACACCCTTAGGGACCAAAACCTTTTTTTTACAACTATTTTTCTCTCATTTTTCACACAACTTCATTTATTTATTTAACTAACCAAATTAATTTATTTTCTCTTCATTTTTTACACACCTCTTATTTAATATATATATTTTGACAATATCAAAAAAAATCACAAAAAAAGATTTATTTAATACATTTTTAATTGGTTTTAAAATGACTTGTTTTTAAGTAATTTTAATACTTTTAAATATTATTTTTCATTTGATTTTCAAATTTAATCACTTGTAAATATTTTTTGAAGCAAACCCTAATCATCTAAATGTTATTTGAAGACAATCTTCTTGTTTATCTCGATTAAATTGATTTCTTTCAAAATTCAAATCATTTTAAAAACGAGCGATCACGATTCGTTTCAAAAACAGTAAACCATTTCTTTTTGATTTTCAAAGGAAACTATTGATTAAATCCTTTTAATTGATCAATTGATTTTCAAAATGATGTGGGGCCTCTCGAATATTAGAGAGTATAAGTCCCTTTCGTCTTTCTTTGTACAGTTTTTGTTTAAACAGAAAACTTTTTTCCAAATAAACTTCCAAACAGTTTTTTTTTTTAACAAACAAATCTTTCAACTCTTTTTTAAACCATCCACCATGTTTTATGAAAATAAAACATGGGCCTCTCGAATATTAGAGAGTATAAGTCCCTTTCCTTTTCTTTATACAGTTTTTCTTTGTACAGAAAACTCTTTCAAAACAAATCTTCAAACCGTTTTTTCAAACAACGCGTCTGTAAATAAACAGTCAACCATGTTTTGTAAATAAAACACGGGCCTCCACGTAGGTATAAGTCCCGAGCCCTTTGTACATACCCACTCTAGTACATGAAATTAGGTATTTCATTGTACGCCTTTTGTACATATCTCAATCAATGTGTTTTTTTAACTTTAATAACAAACCAAAAATGAAGGTTTCTTTAAATCTTCCCAAAAAATATACCATGGGCCTCCATGTAGGTATAAGTCCCAAGCCCCTTTGTAAATACCTGTTTACATAGCTTTGAATAAATTCAAATGGACCTCTCCCCGAGTGTGAGTCCCGAGCCCTGTGTATACAAATGGATCATGCTTACAGGTATATTTCCTTCATAAACTCCATTATATACACACACTTTATCATATATGTATAACTGTCCATATTTGTTCATGTACTTGTTCATACTTGTTCATACTTGTGATTGTGTTATACGCTTGTTCAACTTAGTACAACACTAGGTTCCCCATAGCCTCCTATTGGGCTTCGTGCAAAGAATCTCCACTAGTTTAGGTTAGGACATAGAGTATGGTTTCCCGGTGAAATCGCTCTAAGAGCTCAAACCAACTATACCATGCCTCCCCTTGGGCTTTGTACAAACGAGTGACCCTCCCATAGCCTCCTCTTGGGCTTACAATGCAAGGACCCTGGATTGTCCCTCCCATAGCCTCCTCTTGGGCTTACAATGCAAGGACCCTCGGATAGCCTCCTCTTGGGCTTCGTACAAGGACCCACGGGCTTCTTATAAGCATCCCCAATATCCAAATCAAATACCCTAAGAGATTAGACATTTTTCATCTCTATGCTAGGAGTATCTCTTTTATATCATCACAAACAATCAATCAATCAATCAAACTTTTTCTTGCCACAAGGCTGGCTAATCAATCAAACTGTTTTACCACCGTACTGGATGATTAATCAAAGTTTTTGTCACAAGGCTGACTTCATTGAAACTTTTGCCACAAGGCTGGCTGATTAATCAAAGTTTTTGTCACAAGGCTGACTTCATTGAAACTTTTGCCACAAGGCTGGTTAAACAAACAAAAACATCTTTATCATTCTAAGCACCCTAAGTGGCATGGCCCCGGGCTTATAATGAAAAGATTTTCAAACAAAATCAAACAGATGTATGTGATGATATAGATTAGATACATCTAGCATTTAGACGACATTTGTCTATTTTCCTTTGCTTCCACTAGCATAAGTGGGAACTACGATTGCTCTGACTTTCTCAACATCCCTTTGAGAATACGTAGGCACAAGGTCGATCCTTGGCGAGCAAAACAAAACAAAAAAAACCATTCAAACCTTAGCACCCGTAGACCCCGAGCTACAGATGCTCTAATTCCCTCTAGGGGATATGTATGCAGAGGATCGCGATGATCTTTGCGAGCATAATCAAACAAACACCTTAGGTCCCACCTATTTCACAAAAACCTTCACCACAACAAGAATGGAATAAAACATAACAAAGAAACCTATAGAGTACTATAGATACGTTGGGTGCTAATACCTTCCCTTCGTATAACCAACCCTCTTACCCAAAGATCTCTCCCCCCACTTTTAGGTTATTGCAGCTTTTTTCCTTTTCCTTCTTTGGAAATAATAAAATGTTTGGTCGAAACAAAGAAAAATCATTTTTTTGAGCACTCGAGCCCAAAGAAGGCATCAGGTGTCTCATCCACAAAAAAAGAGGAACAAAACGATTTTTCGCCCGCGACAGAAAAATGGCGACTTCACTGGGGAACCATCTTTTTATTGTTTCCAAAGAAAGGGTTATTTCTATTTGTTATGTTTTATTTTATTCTTGTTACATGTGTGGTTCCTTGGTTCTGTTACTGGTATGGTTCTGTTACAAGTGATACATTATGGACAAATCCTAACCCGGATTAAGTACACATAAGAATTAGGTGGAGGGTATAGTCATGTATGGCATACAAGGAGTTCAGTCCTTAAAAAGTCAGCATGAGAATCCTTCCGCTCAGTGGAGGTTCCTTGTTGGTAGTATATGTTTAGCAAGTTCAGTTGCGAAGACATTATTGCTTTCATTGAACTGTAGAAGCTGAGTTGGCTGTAGAACCCCAACCCATCCTGGCCTTATTAGGACGTGGTGCAGAAACGATCCAGGTGAAGACTTGGATAGTTGTCATGCGGAGAACCACACTCAGACGAGTTTTTCTTGAGAATATTTCTAGCTCACAAGTTCAGTTGTGCAAGCCGGTAATATCCGAAAGAAGAATGTAGACTCTGACGTATCAGTAGAACATGTTTTGCAGGTGATAAACCCTAGTACTATCCCATGTTTGGTTCTCTGACCTCATGCTCGTGACGCTGGACCTTTGAACCTATGTGTACTATGTTTGAATTACCATGTTTGTAATACCATGTTTGCTTTACCATGTTTGAATATGTGGCATCCACGCATCCATGCATTCATACATTCATTAAAAAAAACCCATCTTTTTCCATAAAAAACATGATTTTTCCAAAAATTTTAGAGAGTTTTCTTTGCAAACATTATAGGATTAAGTTATGGAGTGGGTAAAAAGGCATACCAAAAAGTATGATTTCAAAATGCCTAATGTGGAAAGGCTGAAAGAGTTAGCATCTTCTGTACAAAATCCTTCTGATTTTAGGAAAAGCCATGGAAAGCTTTTGCCTATCTTGAACACTCATGTTGATGAAGGACTTCTCAAAACTCTGGTTCAGTTTTATGATCCCGTCTACCGGTGTTTTACCTTTCCAGACTATCAGTTGGTACCAACCTTGGAAGAATACGCCGATCTTTTGGGTATTCCTGTGTCTGACAAAATACCTTTCAATGGTTTGGAAGCCATTCCTAAATCACCAGTCATTGCAGCAAGTATCCACTTGAAGAAATCTGAAATAGAAAGTAATTGGACTACCAAAGGAAATTTTCCGGGTTTGACTTCGCAGTTTCTAATAAAGAAAGCCTTTGATTTCATTGACACTGGTAGCATGATAGCTTTTGAAGCTGTATTAGCCTTGCTCATTTATGGGTTGGTTCTGTTTCCCAACGTCAACGACTTTGTTGATATCAACGCCATAAAGATCTTTCTGATTGGAAATCCTGTTCCGACTTTGCTTGGTGACACGTATTTCTCTATCCATCATAGGAATCGCCAAGGCGGTGGACTCATTGTATGTTGTGCACCTCTTTTGTACAAATGGATTGTTTCACACTTACCTAAGTCCCCTATTTTCACGGAAAACCGAGAAGGTTTACGTTGGCCTCGAAGACTTATGTCTCTTGCTAATAATGATATTCATTGGTATACCTTGGCTCGCTGTGGTACAGAAACCATTGATAGTTGTGGGGAGTTCGCCAACGTACCTCTCATTGGCACACAAGGAGGAATTAACTACAATCCGGTTCTAGCCCGACGACAACTCGGGTATGCAAATTCAGTTAAACCAATTGGTCTCGCAGTGGAATGCTACTTTTACCGAGAAGGGGAAGATCCTCAAAGGTTGAAGACAAGAATGGTGAGAGCTTGGTACGACGTCCGAAGAAAAGAAAAAGGTGGGGAAAGAAATTGCATTGCTACAAACGCCTATACCTGCTGGGTAAAGAAAAGAGCAAAGGAGTTTCAAATGCCTTATGATTATGAAAAACCCATGTTCCCTGTGGTGTCTCAACTACCCAACATTCCCATTGACACTGCGGAAGAATACCAAGAGATTTTAGCCAAGATGAGGTTAGAAAAAGACGCTTGGGAAGAAAAGTTTCGTAAAACTGATGAGGAAAATAGAAAGTTGAAGAAAAGAGTGAAAGATCACGAAGAAACTCTCTATTATCAAGATGGATGGCTCATGAGCAAAGATGAGAAGATTCGTCGGAAAGATGCCGCAATCAGAAGATACATCAAAGAAAGCAAGAAGAATCTTGAAGCCTCGACAAGCAACGCTCCGACTCCTGATGATTGGAAGAATGTTGTCGACAAACTGAGAGCTGAAAAGGCCGAGTTGAAAGCTTACTATGGGAAAGAAATCATGAAGCTCAAGCTGCACAATGCATTTGGTTCTTCGTCTGATGAAGATGCTTAGGATTTGTTTAGTTTTTTTTATTATTTGCTTTTGTAAGGAGCTACGCTCCAATGTTGTAACATTTCCAATTATTGTAATAAAATAAAATAAAAAATAATAAATGAATAAAAGATTTGTTTGTGTTCAAATGTTTGCAAGAGAATAATCTTTAAAATGTTTGGAAAAATCATAAATTTCTTTTTGCATACATCATTCTGCATATCGAGTCTGTTGTATAGAGTCTCATCTTTTGGATCTTTCTCCATTAGATCGTCAAGCTGTCGCGTCTCAAAGTTTCTCGACCGCGCTCGCAATCAGATCACAGATACAATACTCGTTCGAACAGAAGAAGAGTAATGGAACACTCTGAACAAGAGAATATTGAGCTCCGTGGTACAGTGACCACCCTTCAGGAAAAGTTGGAAAGTCTCACTACTCTGGTTGACTCTTTAATGGCCGCACAGAATCAGCCGCCGCCACCCAACAGTCAAGCAGCGGTAACATCTGAAGTCACTACTCCAGTTTCTACAGTTGCATTCGGTATTCCATCTTTCTCCATGCCAGAAGGTTGGGGCCCGCCTTTCAGCTTTGGTACAGGTTTCCGCCATAATTTCTCTGGGGTTCAAACAGCTACAACTGAAGCGCCTGCTGCGCAAGGTTCAGCATTTACTCCAAATCAGGGGGTAACTTTTTCTCAAGTCACTATGGCACTTTCTCAACCCACTATGACAGTTCCGACCCCTACGGTTCACACTGTTCCTTATGATGGCAATGAGATTTATCATGATCAGGGTGATAGCACAAATCAGCGTAATCTTGTGGGAGATCTCCAAGAGCAGTTTAACAAGATTCAACTGGAAGTTAAAGCTATCCGTGGCAAAGATTTGTTTGGAAAGAATGCCCAGGAGCTATGTTTGGTTCCCAGTGTACAAATACCAGCTAAGTTCAAGGTCCCAGACTTTGAGAAGTACAAAGGAAGTTCATGTCCACAAAGCCATCTTGTGATGTATGCCAGGAAGATGTCTACTTATGCAGATAATCATCAGTTGCTTATCCATTACTTTCAAGACAGTTTGACTGGTGCCGCACTGAAGTGGTACACAGGTTTGGATAGCACCAATATTCGGACTTTCAATGACCTAGGTGAGGCCTTTGTCCGACAATACAAGTATAACTCGGATATGGCTCCAGACAGAGATCAGCTTCGGTCCATGGCTCAGAAAGATCATGAAGCTTTCAAAGAGTATGCCCAACGATGGAGAGAAACTGCTGCTCAGATTAATCCACCGTTAAAAGAAAAAGAAATGACAAAGATCTTCTTGAATACTCTCAGTCCGTTTTATTATGAACGCATGATTGCTAGTGCTCCAAGTGATTTCACCGAAATGGTAAACATGGGGATGCGTCTAGAAGAAGGAGTCCGAACAGGACGTTTGACTAAAGAAGGTGGATCTTCGAGTGGAACCAAAAAGTTCGGAAGTGGTTTCCCAAAGAAGAAAGAACAAAGTGTTGACATGGTATCCCAAGGGAAGCCAAGAGGAAATATCAATCGTCGACAACAGATTGCTGCTATTGCGCCAGTCGTTAATTCAGCACCGAATCCGGGATTTACCCCACAGTTTCAGCAACAACAGCCTCGACCACAGGCTCAGCAGCTGAACAATAATCAGAATCGTGTGCAAAGAGCTCCACAGTTTGATCCGATTCCGATGACCTACACAGAATTGTACCCTGCACTGATTGAAAGAGGCCTTATTCAAACTAAAGCACCACCACCAGTACCTGAGAGACTCCCATGGTGGTACAAAGCTGAGGTCTCATGCCCTTATCATCAAGGAGCACCTGGCCATGATCTTGAGCATTGCATAGCTTTGAAATATGAAGTTCAGAGGTTGGTTAGATCTAATCTTCTCTCTTTCAGAAATTTGAATCCAAATGTGCAAGCAAATCCGCTGCCCAATCATGGAGGGCATGTTGTAAACATGGTATATGGGTGTCCTGGTCCATACCGGGTCTATAATATCAATTACTCAAGAGCCAATTTGGTACAAATGCATGCCACTCTCTGTCGAGGGCAGAATTTTCGCCAGCATCAATACGGTTCCTGTAGCATATGTTGTGTAGATCCTCACGGATGTTCAATTGTGAGAAGAGATCTCCAAGTTCTGTTGGATAATGGTACTCTTCAGATCTACCGAAATAGGGATGAAAATGAAGTTAACATGATAGGATGTTATCCGCATGAGCTTTTAGTCTCAGATATCAACTCGGAAATGCCTACAGTTAACGTCATCGTTCCTCATTTCAACATGCCTGAGCGCATGGAAGTTACTTACAACAAGCCGAAGGTTCCTATTGCTCCTTTGATCATTTGTCTACCTGGACCTGTTCCTTATGACTCTGACAAGGCAGTTCCATACAACTACAATGCTACAATGATAAAAGATGGACAAGAAGTTCCTTTACCAACTCTTTCATCTGTCGTAAACATCGCTGATGTAAGTCGTGTAACAAGAAGTGGACGTGTGTATACTCCACTACCTCCAAAGCAGCCTGTTGCTCCTGCAACCAGGCAAAATCCTGTCAATACGCCAGTGGGGAATCCTGAGGAAACTCCTGTCAGTAATACAAACATTGATGTTGGTCAATCCAGTGGAACCAATGTCAATCCAGACTTTGATGAAATTTTGAAGCTTATCAAAAGAAGTGAATACAAGATTGTGGATCAGCTCATGCAGACTCCTTCAAAGATCTCAATACTTTCATTGCTGTTGAATTCAGAAGCCCACAGGGAAGCCCTGATGAAAGTCTTAGATCAAGCTTTTGTAGATCATGATGTGACTGTTGATCACTTTGATGGGATAATAGCCAACATAACTGCTTGCAACAATTTAAGCTTCTGTGATGAAGAACTCCCCGAGGAGGGCAGAAATCACAATCTTGCTTTGCACATTTCTATGAACTGTCAGTCAGACTCTTTGTCCAATGTGTTAGTAGACACCGGATCTTCCTTGAATGTGATGCCAAAGACGACTCTTGCTCGCTTGTCTTACCAAGGAATGCCTATGAAGTTCAGTGGTGTAGTTGTCAAAGCATTTGATGGATCGCGAAAATCTGTTATCGGTGAAGTCAACCTTCCCATGACAATTGGTCCACATACATTTCAAATCACCTTCCAGGTCATGGACATTCAAGCTGCTTATAGCTGTCTGTTGGGACGACCATGGATCCATGAAGCAGGGGCAGTAACTTCTACGCTCCATCAAAAGTTAAAGTTTGTAACAAATGGAAAATTGGTAACAATAAGTGGGGAGCAAGCCTTAATGGTGAGTCATTTATCCAATTTCTCTTTCATCGGTGCTGATGATGTGGAAGGAACTCAGTTCCAAGGTCTCTCTTTAGAAGACGAGTCTTCCAAAAAGAAAGCATCAATTTCTTCTTACAAAGAGGCAGTAAAAGTAGTGAAAGATGGAACTACCACTGGCTGGGGGCAAGTTGTGATCCCGACCAAGAATGAAACTAGAGCAGGTCTCGGATGTTCACCAACATTCTCAAACTGCACCAAGAAGGATGAAACCCTTCGTCCGATCAAAGAAACGTTCCATAGTGGAGGGTTCCTTAACCCAATTCCTCAAGAGGTCAATGTCCTTATTGAGGAATGCATCGAAGAAGGTCTACCTGATCCTGAAGAAGAATGGAAATGTTATCTCAATGACTCGGGATACATATCTCAGGAAGAACCATATCCTCCTTCAGAAGAATCCAAAGGCAATGAAACTGAGCCTGTTCCTGCAGAAATCTGGGACACTTTGGGACAACCAAGTGGAAAATTTGATTATATGGTGAAATATACTGCACCTGAAAGTTACAAGATTGCGATTGAGGATATCCAACCAACTGGATGGGGAGATTCCTTTGAATATAATAGTCAACCAGAAGAGGCTTATCAGCCCTGTCAATTTTCTCAGCAGCCTGAAGTTACTGAAGATTTCGGATTCGATGTATCTGCCAAGGTTCATAATCCTGAAGATGGTTATTATCACATAAATGCCATTTTTGAAGATGAAGGGGAAGATGGTCCCGCAACTGACTCAGAAAGTGTCGCTGACAATGAGTCTCTTCATCCTGAAGACTGGGAAACACATCCTGAAAATTCTGAAGATTGTGACTCGTCTTATGCTCTTCAAGAAATAGAAGAAGACCGTTTCAACTCTACAAAGAACAAGGGTGACAAACCAGGACCTTCAAATCCTGCTCGACCAGCAGTCAATGTCAATACTGAAGATAATTCTGGGGAGAATTTTCCTGAATACATAATACACAGAGGAGTTCGTTGCTACTGGAAGGCTGTCGACGTTCCGAATGTTGTTCGCCGCTCAAAGTAATCACCTCGCTGTTATTTTGACCTCCTGCCTTGCCCAAAGCAGAGAGATGTTTTATAGGGCTTTGCTTTTAAATGTTCCGCCCAAATAACTTTGTGTATAGGGCTTTGTTTTAAAAGTTTCCCTCTTTGTCCTGCCCAAGACAAATGAGTTTGTGTTTAGGGCTTTGTTTCAAAAATGAATCATAAATAAAGTGTCATTTTGAATTCCCTACATTATATGTTTTATTTTTGCTTTTTCTGGAAATGGTAATCCTAAAAAACCAAAAAAAAAATAATAAAAAAAATAAAAAAAAAACTTTTCCAAAAAAAATCTGCATACGCTCTTGCATTCATAAATTTTCTAAAATAGATATAAATCACATGTGCAGACTTACTATTGATAAACCCATTGAATGCAATAACCCTATGCCCTCTCCCAACTTTGAGTTTCCTGTGTTCGAAGCCGAAGAAGAGGAAGAAGAGGAGATCCCGGACGAGATCTCTCGATTACTTAAGCACGAGGAAAGAGCCATTCTGCCTCACAAAGAGCCTTTAGAAAAGATCAACTTGGGTTCTGAAGAAGACAAAAAAGAAGTGACCATTGGATCACTGCTTGATGCTGATATCAAGAGTAAGTTGACAGACCTCCTCAAAGAATATGTTGACGTGTTTGCCTGGTCCTACCAAGACATGCCGGGGTTGGATACCAATATTGTTCAGCATTACTTGCCATTGAAGCCATAATGTCCGCCGGTTAAGCAGAAATTGCGAAGGACTCACCCTGATATGGCTAATAAGATCAAAGTGGAAGTTCAAAAACAGCTCGACGCAGGTTTTCTAGTCACCTCAGAGTATCCTCAATGGTTGGCTAACATTGTGCCAGTTCCGAAGAAAGATGGCAAAGTCAGAATGTGTGTTGACTACCGTGACCTGATGTCATACCCCAAAATTTGCCCATGTTATTTTTCACACATAAAAACAGAACAAAAGACAAAGCTCCAAAACACACTCTCCTATACAAAAGCTCTGAACTAGGGTTTGATTAATTCGATGGAAAATCATTGAATCAATGGCTCAAGGGGGTTCCATAGGGTCATTAACATCCCAAAGTATCTCCATATAAAGTTTCAAGTCAAACAGAGCAAATTGAGTCCCTCAAATCCTGATTAGGTCGACAATCGACTCTCAAGGGCAAAACAGTCATTTCAAGTCAATATACAGTCAAAGCTCAAGATATTTGGTCAACAACATTCTCATAACCCTAAAATCATCATTTGATCAAGAGTTGATCATGATGATGCAAAGAAAGATCAGAAAAGTCAAAAGTCAAAAGTTACTATTTTAGACATGAACTGAAAAAGTCAACCAAACTTTGAAAATTCACCAAATATTCATACTTCATCAGAAAAATTCCCACCAAAGCTCATTTTGAAGGGAATTCATTCCTCTATCCAATGGTCCAAGAATCAGAGCCCATAGGTCAATGGTTTAAGAGATATGGCTTCATACATTATAGGTCCTTTCCAAAAGTCCACAAAAAGACACTTTTTTCAAAAGGTCATAAAATGAGAATGGAAAATGATTTTGATACGAGACCAAAGACACTAGTTAGAGGACTCTCTAAGGTTTCCAGAATGTCTTAGAACACCTCCATACCTCAAAAATTGAGGGAGATAGGCCTTGTCAAAGTTGAGCCATTTTGGAGGGAAAAATGTGAAGAAATCCAAATATTTTTGCAAATGGGCCTAAGTAACTTTGATTCAATCTTGATCCATAATTCATTTAGAGCCCAAAATCTATTTGCCACGAAAATATGATAAATATTTGATTTTATTTGAATTTTTATTCATTTAAAATCATATATTTAATCAATTAAATGAAAAGTTGGGAAGATTGGTTTTCTCTTCAAAATTCAATCATCATTAATCACCAAGATATTCCAACTTTCATTTAAAAATTCGTGCAAGGCAATTTGTGAAGAAAAATATTGAGTTTAGGCCAAAATTGGAAACTTTAAGAAAGAAATTTTCAATCAAATTTTCTCTAATGGCAATCTTTGATTCAATTGGATTTTCTCCACAATTGTTAACCTAAAATCAACCAATATATATACATAAACCATTCAGATGCCAAGGGGACGAAAAATCTGCAGAGAAAGAACCCTAGTGCCATTCAAAAAGTTTCAAGAAGGAGCAACTTCGATTTTGAGGATTGAGAGCAATTCAACCCGTTCTGAGCATCGCTACTCACTCCCTGAGGATTATTGAAGGTGTTTGAACAGTCATACGGCATCAGCAACCCCAGAACTATCTCCATTAAGGCCAGGTTTGTCGTGAATTTTCTTGACTCGTATTGCATAATTCATCGCATATAAACATGATTCGGATGCATATTATGATTTGTTATGATGCATAGAGTGATTCTGGATAATTTATTAGATGAATGCGTGACTGTATTGAGGTATGCCATTGGTAGGAGATTAGGGTTTCGTTTTAGGGTTTCTTGTTACAGGAACCTTTAAGCCAAATTGAAGCTATGTTCGTATTCGTGAGGCCCTGACGAATCCATGGGTGACCTCGCGAAGAATTTCTATGTCTGTTTGCTTGCATTCGTAACACACAGGGCTATGGCTACGGAGACTTCCGTCGGTAAAAGCTTGAACCAGGGCTAAAACGACGGTTGGGGGGAAGAAGATGAATGCGTGTCATCATCTGGTTGGCCCAAAAGCGCGCGCGAGGATATTTCAAACTTCAAGAATCTGGCGCATTAAGACACACGTGGTACAATGCTCCCTCGTCATCCAGGCCATCCATTCCATCTCCAGATTGATCCAACGTGCCCAAGGCTGCAGGCGCACCATGAACTTCATGTAGGCGCAACACTGGATCGAAAGTTAAGAATTTCTCAAATTTTTTTAATTTTAATTACGTAACCTTTTATTTTTTGTTTTTTATATGGATATATATGTTTTTTTTAAATTAACTTATTTTATATATAAACTACATATAAAATATATAAAAACTTTATAAAACACATTTTAACACATATTATTTAGTTGTTTTATATATAATTTTATTTGCAAATAAATGAATTTAAATGATTTGAATTATTAAAAAACCTCTAAAAATTCATATTTATTTTACTTAAACTCCAAAAATTCATAAAAAATTATTTTTGCTTCCGGTTTAACTTGCTGACCCCGATTTAATTAATTAGGTCGCAAGACCAGTAATTAATTAAATCGTTTGCATTTATTTTCAATTTACGCCCGAATCAGGGTTTACGGGAACTAACCCTACACTAAAAATCTTCTTCTTCTGTGCCTTTTCAGGGTTAGCAATATGATTAATCCCGGCTACGCGTCTATTCCAAAACACGAAGTTAAGTAATCTATTCAATTTAATTTAAATTCTATTTGGTTTATTTTTAGAAGTAGGGTTTGTTTCGCCTTCATTCTCTTTCTGCCTTGCCTTTTTAGGGTCAACCCTAAAGGCGCCCAACCAACCATATCAGATCAAATTCGAAGCTAAGTATCTATTTACTTTGTTTATTTTAAATTTCTTTATTCGTTATTTTTAGGATTAGTGACGTTTGCCTCCGAACCGATAATGCACTCACCCCTCTGTTTATTCTGTCTTTTCCAATTTTCAGGGTTTGTCAACTGCCAAAGCTACGAGTATTGGTAACCCTAAACCCTATTTACAAATTATTACTTGTGTTAAACCTTTTGCCTTTTATTTTTATATCCCGCTGGTTTCAATTCCCCCTTCCTCCGCTGGTTACAATTTCCCTTCCCCATATTACTGTTGTTTTTGCCTTATATTATCTGCGTGGCTAGTAATTTAGGGAGTGATAACCTCGAATTGAACTTAGAATAACTAATTAAAAGATAAATATCTGAATATAATCACGTGATTGTTGCACACACGCACCCTTTGGGGTAACCCCTCTGTTGCCTTGTTGCCTTGTTGCCTTGTTGCCTGTTGCCTTTGTGTTTTTGCAGAATAAGCCACGTCCCTCGAATTCGAGGATACCTCAGCCATGTTGCCTCGATAAAAAGGTCACGATCCTAATGATGCTGCCTTCGATACACAAATGACCTCGACCCTCGGATGTTGCCTACGGAAAAAGGCTGAGGTATCTTCTGGCTGCCTACGAATAAGGCTTATTCTGATCCTTGCCTTAGACTACCTGCCCTTCTATGGCATGGGACAGTCTTATGGCAAAGGATGCTTCGATGACCCTTCAACCTCCAAATGAAAGGCTTCCTGCCCTCTTATGGCAAGGATAGATCCTTTTACTCTGAAAGGCTAAAAGAACATTTTTCATCTAACCAGGTAATTAGCCCTTAATTGCATGCTCTGGTTTAAAAACATCTTTCTACTATTTTCTAAACACTTTCAAGGCTACGCTCATTTACGAGCTAAAGTCCATATCTTCTTCTTCTACCTTTCTGAAACAAAAAGAGCAAAGCAAGTTAAGAGCCCATGGATAACCATGGATGCAAAGGGTGCCTTACACCTTCCCTTTGCATAATTACCCCCCGAACCCTATTTTATTTAAAAGGTTTTTCCTGTTCTTTTAGCCTTTCTAATTAATTTGGATAAAATAAAAGTCGGTGGCGACTCTTGCTAACCGCGACATTTCGATCGATAAAAAGTCAGTTCACCGTATTACAGAACTGGCGACTCTGCTGGGGATTTAATTTTCGATAAAAGAGGGGTTACCTTAAAAGTTTAGGATTCATTTAAATGTTTTCTATTGTTTGCTTTGTTTGATTTAATTTTGCAGGGCTGTTTTGGGTATTCTGTTGTGTGAAAGATCCTAACCCGGATCTGTGTACCTTAGGTATATGGCATGAGATCAAGGAGACTGCACAGCGTATACTGATGTGGTTGATCTGATGGCCATCGTTAGTGTGACACATTGGTTTGTCCTGGTGTTCCTTGGGATCCGACCTGAGGAAATGCTTGGCTGCCGCGTGGTGTCATTAAGCACTAATTTGCCCTTAGAACCTTAGTCGAACTTGACTTTGGCCTATTAGAAAGTAGCGAGATGGCCGGCTTTGGTTCCGACTGAAGTTGGTTGATACTCGAAGCTACACTCATATGGACTGGACTTTCAGGACCTTTTCGGTTGGCGATTCGATTGCCGAACTGAGATAAGCGCCTTCGAGAAAGGTCAATGATATGAGCTCCTTAGAACCTGATCTGTATATAGGACAGGTTTGAACCGACTAAACTTCAGTGGGGAGGGTACGCGCCCCCAGACCACATGCCAGCCTAACCTTAAGGCAAAATTGTGTGACTTGTTTGTGTTTGTTATCTACTTGACATCATGACATCATAAACATCATAAGCATCATAACATCATGACTAACCATTCGAGGACCAAGGAATTCATCTTTGTTCTGTTTTGTAGGTCATGGAGACTAGAAACACCATTCGAGTTAACTTTGTGAAGATACCTTCCAAACTGAAAGAATTGGTATTAGAGATTCCTGAAGGTTCCCGATTCTCTGAAAGACATGGTCTCTTGCCCAGTTTAGTTACTTCAGGTTTTGACGAAGAAATGATGAGTGTACTATTTCAATTCTTCGATCCCGAGCATCATTGTTTTACTTTCCCGGATTATCAGCTGGTGCCTACTATGGAAGAGTTTGCTGACATACTTGGACTCCCCATCCGAGATCAGATTCCGTTCACTGGTTTGGAAGAAATTCCAAAATTAGAAGTTATCGCTCCCGCTTTACATCTTAAGAAGTCTGATATTGATGGTCATTGGGAAACCAGAAGTGGAGTCAAGGGATTCCTCGCTAAGTTCTTACTTGGGAAAGCTCGCATGTTTCTGAAGTCCATGAGTTATCAAGCCTTCGAAGACATATTAGCATTACTCATCTATGGTTTGGTGTTGTTCCCTAATCCTGATCAGTTCATTGATGTGCACGCCATAAAGATATTTCTGACACGCAATCCAGTTCCTACCTTGCTTGGAGATATCCTACACTCTCTTCACACTCGTACTATGAAGAAGCGAGGGACTCTTATGTGTTGCATACCTTTGTTATCTAAGTGGTTTATTTCGCACTTGCCTCGCTCAGTAATGAGGAACGACCAAAGGTTGAAATGGCACAAGAGAATAATGTCACTTTCACATTCTGATATCCGTTGGCTGTCTTTATCCAAGGAAAGTTTCACCATGATCGACCGTTGTGGACAATATCCTAACGTGCCTTTACTTGGCATACGAGGGGGTATCACTTATAATCCTTGCTTGGCTTTACGACAATTTGGTTACGCTCGAAGAGATGGTCCTCACCACATGCTTATACAAGGGATTGTGTTTGATTATGAAGATGACACTCAGAATCACCGCCGGAAGTTCATACGAGCTTGGGATATGGTAAATAGAATTGATAACAAAAGCTTGGGACAAAGAAACTCCATTCCTTTGGGGCCTTATCTTAGATGGGTGCGCACTCGTGCTCAACGTCTCATCATGCCTTATCCGTATGTCTTACCTGTGATAGTGGAGCCTGATTGCGAGGAAAAAGTTCCTCAAGTTATTGCTCATCCAGACATGCCAACTGACATCGAAGAATTAAAGAGATCCTGGATTCAACTAAAGGAAGAAAGAGACACTTTCGAAGCTCAGTTTCGTGACAAAGAAAAGAAAGTGTTAGAACTCACAAGGCTACTTCAAGCGGAGCAAGGCATCAACAACTTCATCGGTTCAAAAAGGAAGCGTCCATGGGAGACTTGAAGACTTTTATTTTTATTATTATTTTATGCCTAGTTTATATTTTCATTATTGTAAAAGATACAAATAAGACAAATTGCAGAATTCTTTCCCTTAAGTATTATTAATAAAATTTCTTTTGTTTTGTTTTAAACAAATTTGAATTCCAAGGTCCCCGAAACATTGCATATGCATAAATCATATCATTCATAAACATCGCATCACAGGTTTCGTAAAATAAATGCCTCATCTTTGTGCTGTTTATTTCAGTAACAAAGATGGATCTCGAACAATCTGTCAAAGCTCTCCAAACTCAGAATGCTGAATTTCAAGCTCTGATTCTGAACCTGGCCAATGGGCAAAATGAACTGAAAGCCCTTCTGACTAAGAAGGAAAAGAAGACTCAGAAGCCCAAAGGAGTGATCAATCTGGGAAGAAGGTTCAAAGGTCGTCCCAGGAAGGCCGAAGATGCTGAAATCCCTAAGAATGAGAAAGACGAAGAGAGAGATGATCTCAGTGTCAAGAACAATCAGGGAAGCCATGTAGGTTCTGATGAAGAAGAAGAAGAAGACGAGTATCCCCAAGACGAGGATTACGCTGATGAGAAGTATAGGCTACTGGAAGAGCGTCTGAGAAGTGTGGAAATTCAGAAAGTACCTGGGTTGGATTTTGAAGAATTAGGACTCGTTCCTGGGGTCGTTATTCCTCCGAAGTTCAAGACTCCCGTTTTTGCTAAGTATGATGGAATTTCCTGTCCTAAGATGCACTTGAGGTCTTACGTGAGGAAGATTCAGCCTCACACTGCTGATAAGAGGCTCTGGATCCATTTCTTTCAAGAGAGTTTATCTGGAACTCAACTCGAATGGTATTATAAGCTGGAAAGTGCTAGCGTCCGTACATGGGAAGATTTGGTTGTGGCTTTCTACAAGCAATACCAATATAACTCTGATCTTGCACCGACTCGCATGCAACTTCAAAGCATGTCCATGGGTCTTAAAGAAAGCTTCAAGGAGTATGCTCAAAAATGGAGAGACTTAGCTGGAAGAGTCCAACCTTCTTTAAATGATAGAGAGTTGGTAGACATGTTCATGGGCACGCTAACTGGGCCGTTCTATAGTCACCTGCTGGGTAGTTCTTCTTCTGGGTTTACTGATCTCATCTTAACTGGAGAACGTGTGGAAAATGGTATTCGAAGTGGAAAGATCCAAGTGGGTTCTGCCTCTGGCACTACGAGGAAGCCATATCAAGGAAGAAATGAGTCTAATGCTATTCATAGCCAAAAGAGCCGTGGTAAGGAGGATCAGAATCAATCTATTGGTGCCGTCCTTATCTCCGCACCAATATCTCAACAAGCTCCTAGACAAGACTACCAACGCAAGACTGATAGACCAAGGAGGCAATTCACCAAGATTAACATGCCTTTATCTCAAGCTCTGCAACATCTGTTGAAAGCCAACCTGATCACCATAAGAGATCCTCCAAAGAACGTCACCACTACGTCTCCAAATTATGACCCTAATGCAAAATGTGTGTATCATTCCAATATCTCTGGACACACTGCTGATAATTGTTGGGCATTGAAAAATAAGATCCAAGACATGATCGATGCTGGCGAAGTTGAGTTCGACACCCCTGCAACTCCTAATGTGATCACTGCTCCCATGCCTAATCACAACAAGATTGCTAATGCTATGGATGGCTAGAAGGATGAACTTTTTTAGATCATTAGATTTACTTTCATTTGCAATTTCTATTCTGTTTGTTTAAACATTCGAATTATGATAGACATTATCTGTTTTAATAATTATCATCAGTGCATTGCATATGATTGTCTTGAGTACATTATTTCGTTATCACTCATTTTAAATTGCGTATTTACTTTGCATATGTTTTATGTTTACTCAACTCCTGCTAAAGTTGTATACCTTTTGAGGGAGGATGACGAAAATGATACCGCAACCTCATACAATATGCTTTTGAACGGACTATGCTGACGATGTACAGGCATTGTTTCAACTCCTAAACAGTGGAGATATAAGGATGGTAATCCCTCGTCAACCCCTTTGAGCCTAAGGAGTAGAAGTTTCTTTTTGTACGAAACACCCGCATTTATAACCTGGGGCAGGGTAATTCTCAGTTAATTTGGCTGTGCATTCTATTTCAAGAAAATCGTTCATTACGCCTTTCAACAAAGGGTTCAATCACAAGCGATCATCCGTACACATCAAAGAAATGTTGGAAATGTCAAAAGCCATTGATGGTTCATCAATCGTCAAGCGAGGCAGTCAATATCTTTCAAAAGAAAAAAAAAAGGGTGAAAAAAAAACATATATACAAAGAAAAGCCTGCTAAGTCAAAAATCAAAAAGAAGACTTAGGCAAAAATCAAGGCGTCCCGCTGACTGTAAGTTCAAAAGAGACAGTTCAGGCAAAAGTTAGGGATATCAAAAAAAATGAAAGAAGAGAAGTTAATAAATTCCTGAACGACACAATGTTGTGACTACCGAAAGGAAGAAGTGACTGCCATCTCAAAAATTCTCTTTGCTTGCGAATCATCATCATTATCAAAGGTGCAAACCCAAAAGTCTCTTGGAACCTGAATGCATAAGCCGAATTTACTGAGTTTAGGACTGAAGATCATCACGAAGAGGGGTGGGTACAATCAAATTTTGAGCCTTTATCCTTTGTTTCTTAAGCCGTGAACCAAGCCACGTTACAACCCTTGAAAGTCCTAACTGAAGCATGGTTAGTTCGAAAGCATACTGTCACCAAAAGGTATCCTGACTCCTTAAGGTTTATCACAAATGCTGAGTTGATATTTTGTTTTTACAAGCATCAGGTTTTTACAAACATCGCATTGTTACAAATACCATGTCTTTATAAATATCACGCTTTTACATCTCTTGTTTTAATGTTTTTTCAAAAACTCAAGACAAACGTATGCATTGCATCTCATGAATTCATTATTAAACATATTCTGCTACATAATTTCAAATGTTAGCATCAGAAAGAACTTGCACAGGGTACAACTAATGACTAACAGTTATCCAGACAGACAAGATCATCCCAGAAGCAATGTCTCCTATGTACACAAGGGGCATGGCACGTTTGCTCAATCAATCAGGGGCAATCAAGTCAAGATTCAAATAATCTCTCAAAAGCCAAACAATCAAAGGCATACACCTCAAGTGGGTTTCAAACTATTTGTCCAAACAATCTGGGGCAATCAAGTCAAGATTCCGAGAACCTCTCAAGGATGCCAAAATAATCAGGGGCACGCATCCAAGAAGATCTGAAGCTACTTCTCAACCAACATAGGACATCATATTGGGCATATGATTACTAGGGGGCATGTCTCCTAAAGTGCACATCTTATAAAGTCCTCGCAAGGCGAATCTTTCCAAAGTTCCTGCTAACTGGGGGCAAATCTATACAAGTCCAGTTTGACATTTTAAGTGACGTGTCCTAAATCAAGTAGTAGTTACTATAATACTGGGGGCAACTTTCACTCATGTCTCCCCACAAAGCCGGGTTCACAAGATCATATCCCCACAAAGTAATCATTAAGAAGATATCTTCAAACGCTCCCGATAGAGACATGGCTGCCCAACAGAGTTTACATCTTCAACACTATCGCTCCCCTCCAACACGATTTATCAATATCTTTATCACCAATCAGGGAACATCAAGTCACTGATCATCCCCAAGCAGAAATCATAAATTTCCAGCTGAGCATCTTCAAGACAAGATCAGACAGTACAATTACAAGGACATAAAGATCCACTTTCTTAATCAAAGACAACATAAATCATATTCACATACCATATGTCATAAACATATTCATACATTGCATACATTACCTCATAATGAACTCATACATAACATGCAAAAGCTCTCATTTATTTTGAGGGATTCATTACATAACCCATGCATCATGACATTGCATAAAGATTAACCTTACCTTTTTCAGAATACAGGTACCGACAAATGAACGAAATCTCCAACTTTCCAAGATCTAATTCAGCTACTACGAATGGTACTGACACGATCAACGCTCGAAGATCTAATTCATTTACCACGAACGGTAATGACACGATCACTTTCAAAGTCTAATTCAGCTACTACGAACAGTACTGACACGACAAAAGATCTAATTCGGTTACTACGAACGGTACTGACACGGTCAACTCTCAGAGATCTAATTCTATCATCACGAACGGTGTAGACACGGTCACTGACCTTCTCAGTCTAATTCAGCTACTACGAACGGTACTGACACGACAGAAGATCTAATTCAGATACTACGAACGGTACTGACACGATCAAATTTCAGAGGTCTAAGTCTATCATCACGAACGGTGTGGACACGATCACTGGCCTTCCCAGTCTAATTCAGTCACTACGAACGGTGCTGACACGACAAGAGAATCTAATTCTATCATCACGAACGATGAAGACACGATTATCTCCTCAGATCTAATTCTATCATCACGAACGATGAAGACACGATCATCCTTCCAAGATCTAATTCAAGTATCACGAACGATACTGACACGATCAATTCCCAAGGATCTAATTCATCTACCACGAACGGTAATGACACGGTCAACGCGCAAACAACATCTTCTCAAAATTCAACTACCAGATGGCATCCACAAGCCCATCTCCGACAAAAGTCCCTACCTTAGCTAGGGCAAATTTCTTGGTATTCTAGTGTTCAATCATCTTCCACCTTCAGATACCGACTGGCATACAGACCACTCTACATCTTCAGGTTTAAGATAATTGAACAGGGGCAGCTGTCATACCCCAAAATTTGCCCATGTTATTTTTCACACATAAAAACAGAACAAAAGACAAAGCTCCAAAACACACTCTCCTATACAAAAGCTCTGAACTAGGGTTTGATTAATTCGATGGAAAATCATTGAATCAATGGCTCAAGGGGGTTCCATAGGGTCATTAACATCCCAAAGTATCTCCATATAAAGTTTCAAGTCAAACAGAGCAAATTGAGTCCCTCAAATCCTGATTAGGTCGACAATCGACTCTCAAGGGCAAAACAGTCATTTCAAGTCAATATACAGTCAAAGCTCAAGATATTTGGTCAACAACATTCTCATAACCCTAAAATCATCATTTGATCAAGAGTTGATCATGATGATGCAAAGAAAGATCAGAAAAGTCAAAAGTCAAAAGTTACTATTTTAGACATGAACTGAAAAAGTCAACCAAACTTTGAAAATTCACCAAATATTCATACTTCATCAGAAAAATTCCCACCAAAGCTCATTTTGAAGGGAATTCATTCCTCTATCCAATGGTCCAAGAATCAGAGCCCATAGGTCAATGGTTTAAGAGATATGGCTTCATACATTATAGGTCCTTTCCAAAAGTCCACAAAAAGACACTTTTTTCAAAAGGTCATAAAATGAGAATGGAAAATGATTTTGATACGAGACCAAAGACACTAGTTAGAGGACTCTCTAAGGTTTCCAGAATGTCTTAGAACACCTCCATACCTCAAAAATTGAGGGAGATAGGCCTTGTCAAAGTTGAGCCATTTTGGAGGGAAAAATGTGAAGAAATCCAAATATTTTTGCAAATGGGCCTAAGTAACTTTGATTCAATCTTGATCCATAATTCATTTAGAGCCCAAAATCTATTTGCCACGAAAATATGATAAATATTTGATTTTATTTGAATTTTTATTCATTTAAAATCATATATTTAATCAATTAAATGAAAAGTTGGGAAGATTGGTTTTCTCTTCAAAATTCAATCATCATTAATCACCAAGATATTCCAACTTTCATTTAAAAATTCGTGCAAGGCAATTTGTGAAGAAAAATATTGAGTTTAGGCCAAAATTGGAAACTTTAAGAAAGAAATTTTCAATCAAATTTTCTCTAATGGCAATCTTTGATTCAATTGGATTTTCTCCACAATTGTTAACCTAAAATCAACCAATATATATACATAAACCATTCAGATGCCAAGGGGACGAAAAATCTGCAGAGAAAGAACCCTAGTGCCATTCAAAAAGTTTCAAGAAGGAGCAACTTCGATTTTGAGGATTGAGAGCAATTCAACCCGTTCTGAGCATCGCTACTCACTCCCTGAGGATTATTGAAGGTGTTTGAACAGTCATACGGCATCAGCAACCCCAGAACTATCTCCATTAAGGCCAGGTTTGTCGTGAATTTTCTTGACTCGTATTGCATAATTCATCGCATATAAACATGATTCGGATGCATATTATGATTTGTTATGATGCATAGAGTGATTCTGGATAATTTATTAGATGAATGCGTGACTGTATTGAGGTATGCCATTGGTAGGAGATTAGGGTTTCGTTTTAGGGTTTCTTGTTACAGGAACCTTTAAGCCAAATAGAAGCTATGTTCGTATTCGTGAGGCCCTGACGAATCCATGGGTGACCTCGCGAAGAATTTCTATGTCTGTTTGCTTGCATTCGTAACACACAGGGCTATGGCTACGGAGACTTCCGTCGGTAAAAGCTTGAACCAGGGCTAAAACGACGGTTGGGGGGAAGAAGATGACTGCGTGTCATCATCTGGTTGGCCCAAAAGCGCGCGCGAGGATATTTCAAACTTCAAGAATCTGGCGCATTAAGACACACGTGGTACAATGCTCCCTCGTCATCCAGGCCATCCATTCCATCTCCAGATTGATCCAACGTGCCCAAGGCTGCAGGCGCACCATGAACTTCATGTAGGCGCAACACTGGATCGAAAGTTAAGAATTTCTCAAATTTTTTTAATTTTAATTACGTAACCTTTTATTTTTTGTTTTTTATATGGATATATATGTTTTTTTTAAATTAACTTATTTTATATATAAACTACATATAAAATATATAAAAACTTTATAAAACACATTTTAACACATATTATTTAGTTGTTTTATATATAATTTTATTTGCAAATAAATGAATTTAAATGATTTGAATTATTAAAAAACCTCTAAAAATTCATATTTATTTTACTTAAACTCCAAAAATTCATAAAAAATTATTTTTGCTTCCGGTTTAACTTGCTGACCCCGATTTAATTAATTAGGTCGCAAGACCAGTAATTAATTAAATCGTTTGCATTTATTTTCAATTTACGCCCGAATCAGGGTTTACGGGAACTAACCCTACACTAAAAATCTTCTTCTTCTGTGCCTTTTCAGGGTTAGCAATATGATTAATCCCGGCTACGCGTCTATTCCAAAACACGAAGTTAAGTAATCTATTCAATTTAATTTAAATTCTATTTGGTTTATTTTTAGAAGTAGGGTTTGTTTCGCCTTCATTCTCTTTCTGCCTTGCCTTTTTATGGTCAACCCTAAAGGCGCCCAACCAACCATATCAGATCAAATTCGAAGCTAAGTATCTATTTACTTTGTTTATTTTAAATTTCTTTATTCGCTATTTTTAGGATTAGTGACGTTTGCCTCCGAACCGATAATGCACTCACCCCTCTGTTTATTCTGTCTTTTCCAATTTTCAGGGTTTGTCAACTGCCAAAGCTACGAGTATTGGTAACCCTAAACCCTATTTACAAATTATTACTTGTGTTAAACCTTTTGCCTTTTATTTTTATATCCCGCTGGTTTCAATTCCCCCTTCCTCCGCTGGTTACAATTTCCCTTCCCCATATTACTGTTGTTTTTGCCTTATATTATCTGCGTGGCTAGTAATTTAGGGAGTGATAACCTCGAATTGAACTTAGAATAACTAATTAAAAGATAAATATCTGAATATAATCACGTGATTGTTGCACACACGCACCCTTTGGGGTAACCCCTCTGTTGCCTTGTTGCCTTGTTGCCTTGTTGCCTGTTGCCTTTGTGTTTTTGCAGAATAAGCCACGTCCCTCGAATTCGAGGATACCTCAGCCATGTTGCCTCGATAAAAAGGTCACGATCCTAATGATGCTGCCTTCGATACACAAATGACCTCGACCCTCGGATGTTGCCTACGGAAAAAGGCTGAGGTATCTTCTGGCTGCCTACGAATAAGGCTTATTCTGATCCTTGCCTTAGACTACCTGCCCTTCTATGGCATGGGACAGTCTTATGGCAAAGGATGCTTCGATGACCCTTCAACCTCCAAATGAAAGGCTTCCTGCCCTCTTATGGCAAGGATAGATCCTTTTACTCTGAAAGGCTAAAAGAACATTTTTCATCTAACCAGGTAATTAGCCCTTAATTGCATGCTCTGGTTTAAAAACATCTTTCTACTATTTTCTAAACACTTTCAAGGCTACGCTCATTTACGAGCTAAAGTCCATATCTTCTTCTTCTACCTTTCTGAAACA
This sequence comes from Vicia villosa, assembly GCF_029867415.1. NCBI lineage: Eukaryota > Viridiplantae > Streptophyta > Magnoliopsida > Fabales > Fabaceae > Vicia > Vicia villosa. The sequence continues at coordinate 233,017 of NW_026705096.1, read as the reverse complement.
AAAAGAGCAAAGCAAGTTAAGAGCCCATGGATAACCATGGATGCAAAGGGTGCCTTACACCTTCCCTTTGCATAATTACCCCCCGAACCCTATTTTATTTAAAAGGTTTTTCCTGTTCTTTTAGCCTTTCTAATTAATTTGGATAAAATAAAAGTCGGTGGCGACTCTTGCTAACCGCGACATTTCGATCGATAAAAAGTCAGTTCACCGTATTACACCTGAATAAGGCCAGTCCAAAAGATGACTTTCCCTTACCACATATCGACATGCTGGTTGATAACACCGCTAAGTTCAACGTCTTTTCCTTCATGGACGGGTTCTCCGGGTATAATCAGATCAAGATGGCTCCTGAAGACATGGAGAAGACATCTTTCATCACCCCATGGGGTACCTTTTGCTACAAAGTGATGCCGTTTGGATTGAAGAATGCAGGCGCAACTTACCAAAGGGCAATGACTACTCTCTTTCATGACATGATGCATAAAGAAATTGAAGTCTATGTGGACGACATGATAGCCAAGTCCAGCACAGAAGAAGAACATATTGAATACCTTTTGAAGTTGTTTCAACGACTAAGGAAATATCAGCTTCGCTTGAATCCTAACAAATGTACTTTTGGGGTTAGATCTGGAAAACTCTTGGGTTTCATTGTCAGCCAAAGAGGAATTGAAGTAGATCCCGACAAAGTCAGAGCTATTCAAGAGATGCCTGCACCAAAGACTGAAAAACAAGTAAGAGGATTTCTCGGACGATTGAACTACATCTCCAGATTTATCTCTCAAATGACTGCTACATGTGGGCCAATTTTCAAGCTTCTCCGCAAAGATCAAGGGGTTGTATGGACTGAAGATTGCCAAAAAGCGTTCGACAGTATCAAAGAGTACCTGTTAGAACCACCAATATTGATTCCTCCAGTTAAAGGAAGACCGTTAATCATGTACCTTACTGTGTTAGAAGAATCCATGGGTTGTATGCTTGGACAACAAGATGAAACCGGTAAGAAGGAGCATGCCATCTATTACTTGAGTAAGAAATTCACAGACTGTGAGTCTCGTTACTCCATGCTCGAAAAAACGTGTTGTGCTTTGGCTTGGGCTTCAAAACGTCTCCGCCAATACATGATCAACAATACTACTTGGTTAATCTCCAAAATGGATCCGATCAAGTATGTCTTTGAAAAGCCTGCCTTAACAGGAAGGATTGCCCGATGGCAAATGTTGTTATCCGAATATGACATAGAATACCGTGCTCAAAAAGCGGTTAAAGGAAGCATTCTCGCCGATCATTTGGCGCATCAACCAATTAATGAATATCAATCTCTCAAGTTTGACTTTCCTGATGAAGATGTCTTGTACTTGAAGATGAAAGATTGTGACGAACCATTACCTGAAGAAGGTCCTGAGCCTGGATCAAGATGGGGCCTAATTTTCGACAGAGCAGTAAACGCTTTTGGCAATGGAATTGGGGCAATCATCATCACTCCCAAGGGTACTCATATCCCGTTCTCCGCCAGACTGCTATTTGACTGCACCAACAACATCGCAGAATATGAAGCTTGTATCATGGGTCTCGAAGAAGCCATTGACTTAAGGATCAAGATCCTTGACATATATGGAGATTCCGCTCTCGTGATCAACCAAATCAAAGACAAGTGGGAAACTTACCACCCTGGCTTGATTCCCTACAGAGATTATGCAAGACGTCTATTGACTTTCTTCAACAAGGTTGAATTGCATCATATACCTCGAGATCAGAATCGAATGGCAGACGCTTTAGCTACTCTATCTTCCATGTTCAAAGTCAATCACTGGAATGATGTGCCTAAAGTCAGAATTACGCGCCTTGAAAGGCCCGCCTATGTGTTTGCAACTGAAGCAGTCATCGATGATAAACCGTGGTTCCACGACATCAAACGCTTCCTTCAAACTCAAGAGTACCCGCTTGGGGCATCAAACAAAGATAAGAAAACTCTAAGGAGACTTTCTGGCAGTTTCTTCCTGAACGGAGATGTGCTATACAAAAGAAACTTCGACATGGTTTTGCTCAGATGCGTGGACAGACACGAAGCAGACATGTTAATGCATGAAGTGCATGAAGGGTCCTTTGGAACTCATTCAAATGGGCATGCAATGTCCAAAAAGATCTTAAGAGCAGGATACTATTGGTTGACAATGGAATCTGACTGTTATAAACACGTGAAGAAATGTCACAAGTGCCAGATCTATGCAGATAAGATCCATGTGCCACCGACTCTACTCAACGTTCTCTCATCTCCGTGGCCTTTCTCCATGTGGGGTATCGACATGATTGGAATGATCGAACCGAAAGCTTCAAACGGTCATCGTTTCATCTTAGTAGCAATTGATTACTTCACCAAATGGGTCGAAGCAGCATCTTACGCCAATGTTACAAGACAAGTGGTTGTGAGGTTTATCAAGAACAACATCATTTGCCGATATGGTATTCCCAGCAAGATCATTACTGACAATGGTTCAAACCTGAATAACAAGATGATGAAAGAATTGTGTGAGGAATTCAAGATTGAGCATCATAACTCTTCTCCTTACAGACCAAAAATGAACGGCGCCGTTGAAGCTGCTAACAAGAACATTAAGAAGATCGTCCAGAAAATGGTCGTCACTTACAAAGACTGGCACGAAATGCTGCCATTTCCCTTACATGGGTATCGTACCTCAGTGCGTACTTCAACAGGGGCAACTCCCTTTTCTCTAGTATACGGCATGGAAGCTGTGCTCCCCGTAGAAGTTGAAATCCCATCAATGAGAGTCCTCATGGAAACTAAGTTATCAGAGGCTGAATGGTGTCAAAGCAGATACGATCAGTTGAACTTAATCGAAGAAAAACGTATGACTGCTGTATGCCATGGACAGTTATACCAAGCAAGGATAAAGCAAGCTTTCAACAAAAAGGTTCGACCTCGTGAATTTCAAGAAGGCGACCTCGTGCTTAAAAAGATCTTGTCTTTTCAACCAGATTCTAGGGGCAAATGGTCTCCTAATTACGAAGGCCCGTATGTTGTCAAAAGAACATTTTCTGGCGGCGCCATGACTCTTGCAACTATGGATGGTGATGAACTCCCACATCCTGTGAATGCTGATGCAGTCAAGAAATACTTTGTCTAAAAAAGAATAAAAGAACAGCTCGGTAAGTCGAAAACCCGCAAAGGGCGACTTAGGCAAAAATGAGCGTCTCGGTGGACTGAAAACCCGAAAGGGCGGTCCAGGCAAAAATTAGAGACAATAAACAAAAAAAAAAATTTTTCATCCTGGTAGATTGAAAACCTGAAAGGGCAATCTAGGCAAAAATTAGGGATTTATGACAAAGTAACTGCATTAGTCTATACTTCGTCACCTGAAGAGTCTATACTTCATTAAAGGATCTTCAATCAAATCATCGCCAATCTGAAGCGACAGGCACAGTTGGAACTCAAAGTTGTTAGGGGGAATAGTGGTTATTGTTTTCAATGTAGCCTTTTCCGCATAATTACCATTTCCAACTTTTGTAAATACTCCATGGAATCACGCCTTTAGCTGATTACCATCCTATTAAATAAATTTGAGCCTTGTGCCCATTTGTTTGCAATCTTTAATTTCTTTCAGCTCGCAAAATGACGCTTTAATTGTGTTATTCGTTTTTGAAAAAAAAAAAGAAAAAAATAAGTTTTAAATGAATTTACTTCACTTTTCTTTTTCAAAATAAAAGCGAAATTTTCCTTTGAGTTGTGAACAACGGAAGGAACATCAGCAGTCGTCTCCATAGGACGAACAAAAAGGATTCTCCCGGAAAAAATTGTTGAGACAACGGTATTCTTGTCCCAGAAAAGAATTCTTGAAGCAATTACCCCTCGAGGTAAAGAAGCTCTTCTATCCCCAGTGAAGAAGGTCTTTTATTCCCAATGAAGAAGATCTCCAATCTCCAGTGAAGAGGTTCTTTCATCTCAATGAGAAAAGATGCTCATCTTCCCCAGAGAAGTTTAAAGCACGCAACACCATTCATCACCTGTGTTATCTACACCGTGTTGAAAAACATTTGCCAAGTATCTGGTTGTATTGTGTCATACCCCAAAATTTGCCCATGCTATTTTTCATACACAAAACCAAATCAAAAGACAAAGCTCCAAAACACAGTCTCCCACACAGAAGTTCTAAACTAGGGTTTGAATAATTCAGAGGAAAATCATTGAATCAATGGCTCAAGGTGGTTCCATGAGGTCACTAACATCCCAAAGCATCTCCATATAAAGTTTCAAGACAAACAGAGCAAACTTAGTCCCACAAATCATGACTAGGTCAACAGTCGACTCTCAAGGGCAAAACAGTCATTTCAAGCCAAAATACAGTCAAAAGTTCCAGATACTTGGTCAACAACATCCTCATAACCCTAAAATCATCATTTGATCAAGGATTGATCATGATGATGCAAGGAAAGATCAGAAAAGTCAAAAGTCAAGGGTTACTATTTTGGGCATGAACTGAAAAAGTCAACCAAACTTTGAAAATTCACCAAATATTCATACTACATCAGAAAAATTCCCACCAAAGCTCATTTTGAAGGGAATTCATTCCTCTATCCGATGGTCCAAGAATCAAAGCTCATAGATCAATGGTTCAAGAGATATGGCTTCATACATTATAGGTCCTCTTCAAAAGTCAACAAAAAGACACTTTCTTCAAAAGGTCATAAAATGAGAATGAAAAATCATTTTGATATGAGACCAAAGACACTGGTTAGAGGACTCTCTAAGGTTTCTAAAAAGTCCAAGAACTTGGAAAAATATTGAAGTATGAAGAAATGGAAAGGTGTACAAGTTCGCTGATTTTTAAGGGTATGCATGAAAGAAAAACGTCCAAAATCCCAAATATTTTTAAATGAGCCCACATTCTTTTCATCAAATCCTCATCTTAAGCCCAATACACGTCCAAGAATATATCTTTCTATTTTATATAATTTTATTAATTATTTTATGGTTTTTTATTAATTTAAATCATGATTTAATTACATAAAATAATAAATTAGTGAAAGATATGGTTTGGCTTTGATTTTAAGTCAGTAAATCAATCATTATTTTCCATCAAATCAATTAAATTTCGTGTAAGGGAAGATTGGGTGAAAAAGATTGAATTTGTTCAATTTTAGAAACATATTCCAATCAAATTTTGGCAAAATTGCAAATCAAAGATTGAGGAAGATTCATTCCACAATTGGTGACCTAAACTATTCTATTATATAAACATAACTCATAGCAAGCCCTAGGGGACAGATTCTGCTGCAGAAAACCTCAAACCCGAGTCAAGAAAATCCAAGAAAAATAGCATTCGGTTTTGGAGTTTGAAGCAGATTCCGACCAACCCAAGAGTTCAAACATAGTCTCTGAAGTCTCTTGAAGCGATTTGGATACCCACACACGAACAACACCCCCTGAATTGTCTCCGATAAGCCACGGTATGTCATGAAACAAATTGATTCGGTTATGATATATCATGCATCCATATTGAAAATTGTTTATGTATTATTGTTTGTAATGATGCATAGATCGATTCTGGACAGTTAATTGGCTTTTCGTATGCGTTTGCCTTAGATCGCAACTTTAGGGTTCGAAACTTTTGGTTTAGGGTTTAACGATTTAGGGGAAATTAGACTCTTAAACCAGTTCCATTGAATTCGTATGGAAAAAATAAGTGGAATAGTGGTCTGGAATTTTATTTTTCATGCGTATGCAAAGTTATGGAGATTGGCAGGTGTAAAAGGTAAGGTTTTTTTACAGCGCGTTTGCAACGAGCGCTGTAAAAAACGTGTTGCAGGTTTCCTGTGAGGAAGACGACAACGTGGCGCTATGCTATTGGTCTGGCCGCGCGCGCGTTTTGAGTTTTCAAACACAATGATCCCCTGCCTCTCGGTGCATACGCGTGCGGTACACCTCTAAGATCCAGCCGTCAGATCGCTGTTTGATTTGATCCAACGCGCAAGGGGCCGCTGGTGCATCATGGACCATCACTGCTTTGCCACACCCGATCAGCCAGCTAAGTTTCTATTTTTTTTTATTTTTAATTATATAAATCCTTTTTATTTATATATACACATATATATATTTTTTTGTTTTGTTTTGTTTTATTTGTTTTTACTAAGAAATTTTTATTTAGTTTTCTAATAACTTTTTTTTTTTTATATATCATAATAATTATTATTATTTTATTTTAATGTTATTTTATTTAAATTATTTTTTAATTTATATTTAATTGCTTAATCACTTTAAAAAGTCATATTTATGTTATTTTAACTCCAAAAAAATTCATAAAAATTATTTTTACACTCGATTTAATTTCTTTATTCCGATTTAATTAATTAGGTCGCAAGACCAATAATTAATTAAATCAATTTGTCATTATAGAGAATTTGAATCCTAATTAGGGTTTACCCTACACTAAAAAATCTTCTTCTTCTGTACCTTTTTCAGGGTTATCTTTTCAAACGCCTTCCGACTACGCGCCTGATTCAAAAGCCAAAGTTAAGTACTCAGTTTAATTTAATTTAAATTATATTTGATTTATATTCTAAATTAGGGTTTGCTTTGCATTCATCTCTTTCTGCCTTGCCTTTTCAGGGTCAACCCTAAAGGCGCCCAACCAACCATATCAGATCAAATTCGAAGCTAAGTATTTATTTACTTTGTTTATTTTAAATTTCTTTATTCGTTATTTTTAAGATTAGTGACGTTTGCCTCCGAACCGATAATGCACTCACCCCTCTGTTTATTCTGTCTTTTCCAATTTTCAGGGTTTGTCAACTGCCAAAGCCACGAGTATTGGTAACCCTAAACCCTATTTACAAATTATTACTTGTGTTAAACCTTTTGCCTTTTATTTTTATATCCCGCTGGTTTCAATTCCCCTCTCCTCCGCTGGTTACAATTTCCCTTCCCCATTATTATTGTTATATTATTGTGTGGTTAGTAATTATAGGGAGTGCAACTTATTAATTGAATCAGCATCACGTAATTTTATAAGATAACATAACTGAACATAATCACGTGATTGGTGCACACACGCACACTTTTTTGGGTAACCCTCTCTGTTGCCTTGTTGCCTGTTGCCTTGTTGCCTGTTGCCTTTGTGTTTTTGCAGAATAAGCCACGTCCCTCGAATTCGAAGATACCTCAGCCATGTTGCCTCGAATACTAAAGGTCACGACCCTAAATGATGCTGCCTTCGATACACAAATATGACCTCGACCCTCGGAAGTTGCCTACGGAAAAAGGCTGAGGTATCTTCTGGCTGCCTACGAAATGGCTTATTCTGATCCTTACCTTAGACTACCTGCCCTCCTATGGCATGGGACAGTCTTATGGCAAAGGATATTTCGATGACCCTTCTACCTCCAAACGAAAGGCTTCCTGCCCTCTTATGGCAAGGATAGACCCTTTCATTCTGAAAGGCTAAAAAGAGACCTATTATCTGAGTTTAAGGTAATTGCCCCTAATTGCCTTGCAATGCTCAATTTTCATATTCTTTTTCACAATTCTTCAAAAACTGGCTACGCTCATTTACGAGCTAAAGTCCACTTTCTTCTTTCATCTACTTTTTCTAAAGACAAACGAGCAAGCAAAGCAATTAAGAGCCCATGGAAAACCATGGATGCAAAGGGTGCCTTACACCTTCCCTTTGCATAAATTACCCCCCGAACTTAGATTTCTTTTAAAAGGTTTTTTTCTGTTTCTTTTTGCCTTTCTGAATTTTTTTGGATAAAATAAAAGTCGGTGGCGACTCTTGCTTACCGCGACATTTCGATCGATAAAAAGTCAGTTCACCGTATTACAGAACTGGCGACCCTGCTGGGGAGAATTTTCTTATAAAAGAGGGGTTACCTTAAAAGTTTAGGATTCACTTAAATGTTTTCTATTGTTTGCTTTGTTTGTTTTATTTTTCAGGGGGCGTTTTGGGAATTAACTGAAGGACGAATCCTATTCCCGGATTCAAGAACCCTTAAGATTAGGAGTGGCATAGTCATAAGGACCTCTTTCACATATGTGGGAGATGAGTCAGTATGAAGTTCACGCTTGAGTTAGGACTCCATAGCATATGCACACCTTTCTCAAATGAGGGAGGTCTATGTATGTGTCTGTGGGTGCGCCGGAGCTCAAGGACCTTTAGTTACCCTTAACCCATCCTGGCCTTTAGGAACGTAGTGGGGGGACTACCCTTGACAAATGTTAAGGACTAGTCGCTACCCGATGCTACAATTCAGATAGGTTCTTTCTCAAAGTATCATTGCATGGTGCAAATGCATCATGTCCGAGGGTGCTTTAGAAGGGCTTACAATTCTGGATAACTTGTAGAACCTGTTGCTGAAATCTCCTTATCCATAGAAATGCCCTTGGGAAGGACACCTGATCTAAAACTCCATGCAAGCCTTAAACCAAAAATTGTGTGATTTGTGTGGATTTGTTTTTCTGTGATGCATCATGCATACATGCATTCATGACATGGCTAACTCATCTCAAGGAGAAAAAGGTCTTTTAACCATAATTTGTTTTGTAGGTTATTTGAATAATGGGAATCCTAATCAGAAAACCTTTCTTCCTCAACTTCAAGAAAGTACCTACTGCATTAAGGCTCTTATGTGATGACATTACTGGCTCTCTTATTCTTTCTGAATCTCTCAACAAACTGATGAGTTTAATGCGAACCAAAGTGGATGAAGCTCTCCTCAACTCTATGATGCAATTTTATGATCCTCTTCTCCATTGCTTCACTTATAGAGATTTTCAACTGGTACCTACATTGGAAGAATTCTCTTACATAATGGACATGCCCATACCTGATCAAATCCCTTACACTGGTGAGGAAGGAGGTCCTAAGTTGGAAGACATTGCTGCTGCTCTACACCTACCAAGATCAGAAATTAACAAAGTTTGGATCAACAAAAGAGACTACTCTGGGATACCTGTGGATTTCTTGATCGAGAAAGCTAAGATCTTTGCTAAAGCTTTAAGCATGGATGCCTTGGAAAGTGTTCTAACCCTGTTGATATATGGACAAGTTCTTTTTCACCGCTGCGACAAAGTTGTTGATAGGGCTGCTATCAAAATCTTCCTTAGCAAGAATCCTGTTCCTACTCTACTTGGTGATTTATTGCATTCCATCAACGCTAGAGTGACAAAGAGACGAGGTTGTGTTCTAGGGTGCATCCCTCTCTTACATAGGTGGTTTATTTCTCACTTACCCCGATCCTCAATAAAGAATGAAGAAGGTTTGACTTGGATTCAAAGGATTATGGAGCTTTCATACGACGACATCATTTGGTATCCAAAGAAATTCGAAGGAGTTCAGTTATATGACCGCTGTGGAGAGTTCCCTAATGTGCCTCTTCTTGGCATCCATGGAGGAATTACCTATAACCCTATACTTGCTCGACATCAGTTTGGTTTTGCTTTAAAAGATAAGCCCCGCTCCATATATCTTAGTGCGGAAAATTTTGACTATGGTTCAGATACAACTGAAAAAAAGAATCGCTTCATTAAAGCTTGGTATGAAGTAAAAAAGGTGGGTGCAAGAGAATTGGGAATGAGGATCGATACTCCTTCAGATCTTTACTTTAAATGGATTTATGACCGAGTCGTCGAGTTCGGCATACCACATCCATCCGACACACCTGTTGTTCCAAGGATCACTCCTCCCGAGGTCCACGTAGAATTGGAGCCTTATGTACCCGCTCCAAACGAAGACCTTGCTGCCACCGTGGCTCATTTAAGACAAGAAAAGGCTGATCTTGAGAAGCGTCTACAAAAGGTTGAAGCAGAAAAGGCAGTATTAGTGGCTAATGCTAAAGAACGAGATAGTATGCTTGACTATTTCTCTCGCAAGTGGAAGATTGAGGATTTTATCTCTCCTGAACAAATACAATCATGGGAGTTAGAGATTGATAGGCTTATTCAAGAAAAGAACGAGATGGTCAAAGCCCATAAAGAGGAAATCAGAGGATTGAAGAGAAAGCGTCGACTTGAAGATTGACTTCTCTTATTTTATATTTATTATATAGTATTTCTTCGATGTAACTTCAAAAATAATAAACAATACATTGGTTTTTATTTTTAATTAATTTATTTTGCTTCTATTTTCTTTTCTTTTAAATGTGTTAAAAAGCCTTTAACTCCTTGAGAACATTGCATGTGCATAATCATATCATTCATAAACATTGCATCACAGGTTTCGTAAAATAAATGCCTCTTCTTTGTGCTGTTTATTTCAGTAACAAAGATGAATCTCGAACAATCTGTGAAGAATCTCCAAACTCAGAACAACCAATTCCAAGAAATGATCCTTAACTTGGCCAAGGGGCAAGAAGAATTGAAGGCACTTCTGATCGAGAAGGAGAAGAATCAATACAAGTATCAAGGTGGTCAAGATAACCAGAGATCCAAGCCTAAGCGGTCATTTACTCCATTACATATGTCGCTGTCTCAAGCTCTGCAACAACTGCTCAATCAGAACTTGATAACTCTATTGCCTCCATATTCACTTCCTACTAATCCCGCTCCTGGGTACAAGTACCATGCAAGATGTGCTTATCATTCAAACAGTCCTGGTCACGATACAGAGGATTGTGGACCATTGAAGCACATGATCCAAGACCTCATTGATTGCAAGATCATTGACGTCATTTCACCTGAGAAACCTCATATGGCCAGTACTGGGTACAATCGGAAAGGTCACAATGAACCCAACCAATTTGTGGGGACAATTCTGACCTCTACATTAGCTCCGCAACAAAGACGCAAGTCGAATACATCTAAACGCCAGTTTACAAAGATCAACATGTCACTGGCTCAGGCATTACAACATTTGTTGAGAAAGAACTTGATCACTGTGAGGGGTCCTCCTGTAAAGCCCAACACTTCCGCTCCCAGCTATAAGCCCAATGCGAGGTGCGCATACCACTCCAATAGCCCTGGACATGATACAAATGATTGTTGGCCATTGAAGAACAAGATTCAAGACATGATCGATGCTAGTGAAATTGAATTTCCTCATCCCCAGACTCCTATAGTGATCCCTGCTCCCAGGCACAATCACGACAAGAATGATTAATGTCATAGTGGATGAACTTTAGATCATTAGTTTTACTTTCATTTGCAATTTCTATTCTGTTTGTTTAAACATTCAAATTATGATAGACATTATTTGTTTTAATAATCATCATCAGTGCATTGCATATATTTGTCTTGAATAAATTATTTCGTTTATCACTCATTTTAAATTGCGTATTTACTTTGCATATGTTTTATGATTATTCAACTCTTGCTAAGTTGTAAGCCTTTTGAGGGAGGATGACGAAAACGATACCGCAACCTCATACAGTATGCTTTTGAATGGACTATGCTGATGATGTACAGGCATTATTTTAATTCCTAAACAGTGGAGATATAAGGATGGTAATCCCTCGTCAACCCCTTTGAGCCTAAGGAGTAGAAGTTTCTTTTTGTACGAAACACCCGCATTTTTAACCTGGGGCAGGGTAGTTCTCAGTTATTTTGGCTGTGCATTCTATTTTAAGAGAATCACTCTGTACACCTTTCAACAAAGGTTTCAATCACAAGCGTTCAACCGCACACATCAAAGAAGTGTTGGAGATGTCAATCAAAAGCCAATGATGGTTCATCAATCATTAAGCAAGGCAGTCAATATCTTTCAAAAAAAAAATGAATAAACATATGTACAAAGAAAAGCCTGCTAAGTCAAAAAACAAAAAGATGACTTAGGCAAAAATCGAGGCATCCCGCTGACTGTAAGCTTAAAATAGACAGTTCAGGCAAAAGTTAGGGATATCAAAAGATGAAAAAAGAGAAGTCAATAAATTCCTGAACGACACAATGTTGTGACTACCGAAAGGAAGAAGTGACTGCCATCTCAAAAATTCTCTTTGCTTGCGAATCATCATCATTATCAAAGGTGCAAATCCAAAAGTCTCTTGGAACCTGAATGCATAAGTTGAATTAACTGAGCTTAGGATTGAAGATCCTCACGAAGAGGGGTGGGGATAAATAAACTTTGAGCCTTTATCCTTTGTTTCTTAAACCGTGAACCAAGCCACGTTACAACCCTTGAAAGTCCTAATTGAAGCATGGTTAGTTCGAAAGCATACTGTCACCAAAAAAAGGGTATCCTGACTCCTTAAGGTTTACCAAAAAACGAGGAGTCGGTATTTCATTCTTACAAACATTATTACAAATATCATTTTTTTACAAGTGTCGTGTTTTTGCATCTCATGTTTTAAAGGTTTTTCAAAAATTCAAGACAAACGTATGCATTGCATCTCATGAATTCATTATTAAACATATTCTGCTACATAATTTCAAATGCTAGCATCAGAAAGAACTTGCACATGGTACAACTAATGACTAAAAGTTATCCCAACAGACAAGATTACTCCGAGAAGCAATGTCTCGTACGTATACAAGGGGCATGGCATGCTTTGCCCAATCAATCTGGGGCAATCGAGTCAAGATTCCGAGAACCTCTCAAGGATGCCAAAATAATCAGGGGCACGCATCCAAGAAAATCTGAAGCTACTTCTCAACCAACATAGGACATCATATTGGGCATATGATTACTAGGGGCATGTCTCCTAAAGTGCACATCTTATAAAGTCCTCGCAAGGCGAATCTTTCCAAAGTTCCTGCTAACTGGGGCAAATCTATACAAGTCCAGTTTGACATTTTAAGGGACGTGTCCTAAATCGAGTAGTAGTTACTATAATACTGGGGGCAACTTTCACCCATGTCTCCCCACAAAGCCGGGTTCACAAGATCATATCCCCACAGAGTAATCATTAAGAAGATATCTTCAAACGCTCCCGATAAAGACATGGCTGCCCAACAGAGTTTACATCTTCAACACTGTCGCTCTCCTCTAACATGATTTATCAATATCTTTATCACCAATCAGGGAACATCAAGTCACTGATCACCTCCAAGCAGAAATCATAAATTCCCAGCTGAGCATCTTCAAGACAAGATCAGACAGTACAATTACAAGGACATAAAGATCTACTTCCTTAATCAAAGACAACATAAATCATATTCACATATCATAGTCATACATTGCATGCATTACTTCATAAAAGTTCATACATAACATGCAAAGCTTCTCATTTATTTTGAGAGACTCATTATGTAACCCATGCATCATGACATTGCATAAATTTAATCTTACCTTTTGCAGAATACAGGTACAGACAAACGAACACAATCTCCAACTTCCCAAGGTCTAATTCATTTACTACGAACGGTAATGACACGATCATATTCAAGATCTAATTCAGCTACTACGAACGGTACTGACACGGTCAATGCCCGAAGATCTAATTCATTTACCACGAACGGTAATGACACGATCATTTTCAAAGATCTAATTCAGTTACTACGAACGGTACTGACACGGTCGACGCTCAGAGATCTAATTCTATCATCACGAACGGTGTAGACACGATCAATGACCAACTAAGTCTAATTCAGCTACTACGAACGGTACTGACACGACAAAAGATCTAATTCAGTTACTACGAACGGTACTGACACGGTCAATTCTCAGAGATCTAATTCTATCATCACGAACGGTGTAGACACGATCACTGACCCTCCCAGTCTAATTCAGTTACTACGAACGGTGCTGACACGACAAGAGAATCTAATTCTATCATCACGAACGATGAAGACACGATTATCTCCTCAGATCTAATTCTATCATCACGAACGATGAAGACACGATTATCTCCTCAGATCTAATTCTATCATCACGAACGATGAAGACACGATCACCTTTCCAAGATCTAATTCAAGTATCACGAACGATACTAACACGATCAATTTCCAAGGATCTAATTCATCTACCACGAACGGTAATGACACGATCAACGCGCAAACAACATCTTCTCAAAATTCAACTACCAGATGGCATCCACAAGCCCATCTCCGACAAAAGTCCCTACTTCAAAAAGGGCAAATTTCTTGGTATTCTTATGTTCAATCATCTTCCACCTTCAGATACCGACTGGCGCGCAAACCACTCTACATCTTCAGGTTTAAGATAATTGAACAGGGGCAGCTGTCATACCCCAAAATTTGCCCATGCTATTTTTCATACACAAAACCAAATCAAAAGACAAAGCTCCAAAACACAGTCTCCCACACAGAAGTTCTAAACTAGGGTTTGAATAATTCAGAGGAAAATCATTGAATCAATGGCTCAAGGTGGTTCCATGAGGTCACTAACATCCCAAAGCATCTCCATATAAAGTTTCAAGACAAACAGAGCAAACTTAGTCCCACAAATCATGACTAGGTCAACAGTCGACTCTCAAGGGCAAAACAGTCATTTCAAGCCAAAATACAGTCAAAAGTTCCAGATACTTGGTCAACAACATCCTCATAACCCTAAAATCATCATTTGATCAAGGATTGATCATGATGATGCAAGGAAAGATCAGAAAAGTCAAAAGTCAAGGGTTACTATTTTGGGCATGAACTGAAAAAGTCAACCAAACTTTGAAAATTCACCAAATATTCATACTACATCAGAAAAATTCCCACCAAAGCTCATTTTGAAGGGAATTCATTCCTCTATCCGATGGTCCAAGAATCAAAGCTCATAGATCAATGGTTCAAGAGATATGGCTTCATACATTATAGGTCCTCTTCAAAAGTCAACAAAAAGACACTTTCTTCAAAAGGTCATAAAATGAGAATGAAAAATCATTTTGATATGAGACCAAAGACACTGGTTAGAGGACTCTCTAAGGTTTCTAAAAAGTCCAAGAACTTGGAAAAATATTGAAGTATGAAGAAATGGAAAGGTGTACAAGTTCGCTGATTTTTAAGGGTATGCATGAAAGAAAAACGTCCAAAATCCCAAATATTTTTAAATGAGCCCACATTCTTTTCATCAAATCCTCATCTTAAGCCCAATACACGTCCAAGAATATATCTTTCTATTTTATATAATTTTATTAATTATTTTATGGTTTTTTATTAATTTAAATCATGATTTAATTACATAAAATAATAAATTAGTGAAAGATATGGTTTGGCTTTGATTTTAAGTCAGTAAATCAATCATTATTTTCCATCAAATCAATTAAATTTCGTGTAAGGGAAGATTGGGTGAAAAAGATTGAATTTGTTCAATTTTAGAAACATATTCCAATCAAATTTTGGCAAAATTGCAAATCAAAGATTGAGGAAGATTCATTCCACAATTGGTGACCTAAACTATTCTATTATATAAACATAACTCATAGCAAGCCCTAGGGGACAGATTCTGCTGCAGAAAACCTCAAACCCGAGTCAAGAAAATCCAAGAAAAATAGCATTCGGTTTTGGAGTTTGAAGCAGATTCCGACCAATCCAAGAGTTCAAACATAGTCTCTGAAGTCTCTTGAAGCGATTTGGATACCCACACACGAACAACACCCCCTGAATTGTCTCCGATAAGCCACGGTATGTCATGAAACAAATTGATTCGGTTATGATATATCATGCATCCATATTGAAAATTGTTTATGTATTATTGTTTGTAATGATGCATAGATCGATTCTGGACAGTTAATTGGCTTTTCGTATGCGTTTGCCTTAGATCGCAACTTTAGGGTTCGAAACTTTTGGTTTAGGGTTTAACGATTTAGGGGAAATTAGACTCTTAAACCAGTTCCATTGAATTCGTATGGAAAAAATAAGTGGAATAGTGGTCTGGAATTTTATTTTTCATGCGTATGCAAAGTTATGGAGATTGGCAGGTGTAAAAGGTAAGGTTTTTTTACAGCGCGTTTGCAACGAGCGCTGTAAAAAACGTGTTGCAGGTTTCCTGTGAGGAAGACGACAACGTGGCGCTATGCTATTGGTCTGGCCGCGCGCGCGTTTTGAGTTTTCAAACACAATGATCCCCTGCCTCTCGGTGCATACGCGTGCGGTACACCTCTAAGATCCAGCCGTCAGATCGCTGTTTGATTTGATCCAACGCGCAAGGGGCCGCTGGTGCATCATGGACCATCACTGCTTTGCCACACCCGATCAGCCAGCTAAGTTTCTATTTTTTTTATTTTTAATTATATAAATCCTTTTTATTTATATATACACATATATATATTTTTGTTTTGTTTTGTTTTATTTGTTTTTACTAAGAAATTTTTATTTAGTTTTCTAATAACTTTTTTTTTTATATATCATAATAATTATTATTATTTTATTTTAATGTTATTTTATTTAAATTATTTTTTAATTTATATTTAATTGCTTAATCACTTTAAAAAGTCATATTTATGTTATTTTAACTCCAAAAAAATTCATAAAAATTATTTTTACACTCGATTTAATTTCTTTATTCCGATTTAATTAATTAGGTCGCAAGACCAATAATTAATTAAATCAATTTGTCATTATAGAGAATTTGAATCCTAATTAGGGTTTACCCTACACTAAAAAATCTTCTTCTTCTGTACCTTTTTCAGGGTTATCTTTTCAAACGCCTTCCGACTACGCGCCTGATTCAAAAGCCAAAGTTAAGTACTCAGTTTAATTTAATTTAAATTATATTTGATTTATATTCTAAATTAGGGTTTGCTTTGCATTCATCTCTTTCTGCCTTGCCTTTTCAGGGTCAACCCTAAAGGCGCCCAACCAACCATATCAGATCAAATTCGAAGCTAAGTATTTATTTACTTTGTTTATTTTAAATTTCTTTATTCGTTATTTTTAAGATTAGTGACGTTTGCCTCCGAACCGATAATGCACTCACCCCTCTGTTTATTCTGTCTTTTCCAATTTTCAGGGTTTGTCAACTGCCAAAGCCACGAGTATTGGTAACCCTAAACCCTATTTACAAATTATTACTTGTGTTAAACCTTTTGCCTTTTATTTTTATATCCCGCTGGTTTCAATTCCCCTCTCCTCCGCTGGTTACAATTTCCCTTCCCCATTATTATTGTTATATTATTGTGTGGTTAGTAATTATAGGGAGTGCAACTTATTAATTGAATCAGCATCACGTAATTTTATAAGATAACATAACTGAACATAATCACGTGATTGGTGCACACACGCACACTTTTTGGGTAACCCTCTCTGTTGCCTTGTTGCCTGTTGCCTTGTTGCCTGTTGCCTTTGTGTTTTTGCAGAATAAGCCACGTCCCTCGAATTCGAAGATACCTCAGCCATGTTGCCTCGAATACTAAAGGTCACGACCCTAAATGATGCTGCCTTCGATACACAAATATGACCTCGACCCTCGGAAGTTGCCTACGGAAAAAGGCTGAGGTATCTTCTGGCTGCCTACGAAATGGCTTATTCTGATCCTTACCTTAGACTACCTGCCCTCCTATGGCATGGGACAGTCTTATGGCAAAGGATATTTCGATGACCCTTCTACCTCCAAACGAAAGGCTTCCTGCCCTCTTATGGCAAGGATAGACCCTTTCATTCTGAAAGGCTAAAAAGAGACCTATTATCTGAGTTTAAGGTAATTGCCCCTAATTGCCTTGCAATGCTCAATTTTCATATTCTTTTTCACAATTCTTCAAAAACTGGCTACGCTCATTTACGAGCTAAAGTCCACTTTCTTCTTTCATCTACTTTTTCTAAAGACAAACGAGCAAGCAAAGCAATTAAGAGCCCATGGAAAACCATGGATGCAAAGGGTGCCTTACACCTTCCCTTTGCATAAATTACCCCCCGAACTTAGATTTCTTTTAAAAGGTTTTTTTCTGTTTCTTTTTGCCTTTCTGAATTTGTTTGGATAAAATAAAAGTCGGTGGCGACTCTTGCTTACCGCGACATTTCGATCGATAAAAAGTCAGTTCACCGTATTACATATTGCGACGTTGGTCCCTCTCCAGTATACACTTCATTGTCTGTCAGTATTGTCAGTATGCATGCTACATTCATGACATTCATCATTCATACATATTTGCATCATTTATGCATCATTACATTTTTCAATGTTTGCTTAAAAAATCACTTGTTCAGGATATATCTATCCTCGGAAAAAAAGAAAAAAAAAAGAAAAAAAAAAGAAAAAGAAACAAATATGGGCGTGTCATCTCTCCAAGTAGGTTGTCACCCATAAGCAGAAAGAACATTTTGTTTCTCCAGTTCCCCACTGAGATCATTCCTCGTGGAAGAAGGTTGCTTTAGTTTCTCCTCTCCAAAACAAAGGAGAAAATCCCCATTCGAGTTCATTCCTCATGGGTACAAAGTCTTGTTTGACTATTTCTTTCCAATTCATTCTTGGTTAGAACCTTGTCTTTACCAAAGATTCAAATTCCGATTCCTCAAATAGAGTCGTGAAAAAAAAAAAAAAAAAAACAGACAATAAGCAATAGCCTTATCATCTGAGCGGCTTATGTCTCTTTCAAAAGCTTTTTCCTCTCAAGGAAATCAATCATAAAGACCACTTGACAATCAGGGCCTTATTACTGTTCACAAGGCTGAATATCCAGTAATTCCCCTAGCAAAGTCTCCGAGATCATTTTATCACTTGGCTGATAATTGATCATGTCTTCAAAACCACTATCACGAGGCTGGTAGTCGGTAACTTTTGTTCTGGTTATATTATTAAACATGTCTATCCCAATGCTGATAGTCGATAATATTAACCGAACCTTTGAAACTCTTTTTACCATGCTGATAGTCGGTAATGCAGTTTCATACCTTCACCTTCGCATTATTAAACAAGTCTATCCCCATGCAGATAGTCGGTAATGTCGATAGGTAAGCTTTTCTTACAAAGCTATCATTCCCAGGCGAAGCATACACTTGCTTTCCCGAACAAAACGGATTCTCTTCCTAAAACGGATTGAGACATCCTTCCCAATCTCTTGTCCCCAGTGGAGTCAGTTCTTGATATCCCCTCGGTAAAGGCATCCTTGCATCATTCGCAATTTTGGTATCTTAGGTCCAAAATTTGCGTCTTCTGATATTTAAGTCTCTTCCACCCTATCAAAACGAAGATTTTCAATCTTCATGTCTCAGGTTGAAGAAACTTAAATAGGGGCATCTGTCATACCCCAATTTTTGACCTAAGATACCACCTCATATCATTTGCATATGCATCATTTGCATCTCTAACAAATTGCATAGCTTGTGTTTGCTACTTGTGCTCAGCAGGATTTAATCAGAAAATCACTCATCAGTACAAGTAACAATCAATTAGGGTTTTGTTCTCCCTTCATCTCAAAAGAACTATCTTCATCAACAATCAACATTTGGTCCTCAGAGATTCATTTCAACAAACTCAAGAGCTTTGAATCGACTGAATTAGGGTTTTGACTGAAGACAGCACACTCCTGACTTTTGCTCAGAATTTGACCTAATGGCTTGGGACATGACCTCAAGACCCCAAGTACATCACTTTGACCTAATCCATTGGCTCAGAACATCTCCTACACAAAGATTGATCAGACAAATCTTCAGATCAGGGTTTTGAACTATCAGGGACTGAAATCAGGGATCACATTTGGGAAACCCTAAAAATCCCCAGGAAGTCAATCAAAGGTTTCAATCATCCTCAAATAATCCCTATGACAATATCCCATGGAAATTGCATCTCAATTCAAGACCTACAGTCATCAATTTCATCAGGTCGACAATTAGGGTTTTTGACCTAATTCACTGAACAACTGACTTTTTAATCAGGACATGGTGTCACAACTCAAACCATGGCTCAATATCCTCTAATGCTTCAATGTGATCCATTCATACTATTCATTTGATGAGGATAGCCTGTTTCATTTGAAATCTCCAGAAACGCGATTCGTTTGAAAAAAGTCAACTGTACAAGATCACCATTGACTTTTGGGGAATTTTGGTCAACCATGACTTTTGAAGTTTTAAATCATCAATATATGATATGAGAAGTCATTTGATCATGAAAAATCAAGAAAATCAATCAAGAATCAAAAAGTCAAAAGTTTGACTTTCATACTTAGAAAATTTTTCTAAGTGTTTTTCATGGTTTTTTCCAAACTTTGAAAGGGAATTTCTCAAAATTTCACCTACAAACTGAAAAAAACTTCCAACATGAAAGTTGTAGATTTTGATCCAATAAACAACTTTGACACATATAATTTTTTTTCCATAAGATCAACCATTTAAGAGATATGGAGCTTCAAAGTTGGCATCTTATGAAAATTTCACTTAAAACTTCATTTTCTTCAAAGTTCATGGATCTTTTTCACCCATTTCCTTAAAGGTCTTGAAGAAACTTTCAACTAGGCTTTTGAAGTGTGTAACATGAGCTTTCCAAAATGTCCAAGAGCATGAAAAAATATGGAGTGCAGCTATGGTTTTGAATTTTGCCATTAGTGAACTTTTCACTTGAAATTTCAAGCCATTTTCACAAAGTTATGAACCAAATTGCCAAATGGACCAAGTAATGATGCATAGAGGAAATAATTGGAGATATTTTTCTGATTTGAGACAGATGGGAAAGAGATAAGAAGCATAGCCAATTTTAACCATGGTTTGGTAACTTTAACCATATGCATTTAATGGTAAGATTCCATTTTATCTCTTAAGTGCCAAATCACCATTCTTTGATCAACTTGCAAAGCTTGGAGTTCAGAAACTTTGGCCTATAAATAGAGGTTCAAAACATTCTTCAAATCACACCAAAACCTCACAATTATAGGTTTTCTCTCTTCTTTCTTGAATTACAAGTCATGTGTTTCAAAGTGAGGTAGGAAACTCAACCTCCAAACCTTTGAATTTCTGGCCAAAGTGATGTTTCTAACAACTTCTAAACATCATATGTGATGTGTTTGATCCATCCACACACCCCAAAAACACTCAAATCTCAGAATCACTACTTCACTTCCATATGAACACATATTGAACCTTATCATGCCAATTTTCATTCCAGACCATTTCTGTCCAAACTATCACTTCTAACACCTTCCATATACTTCATATGAATGATCCAAACACTCACATACGACCTGTAACACCTCCATCTTCAAATTCGATTCATACTTGAAGCAACTGCAGTTCAGGTGCCATGGCCATGCTCAGATGAATTCAGCTTGTTCCAGACATCCAGACACCTTCCATAATCATCATTGAAGCTATCCAGATTGATACAAAGCATCTGTAACACTTATATTGAAGAATCAAATCTCCAGTTTGGCCGTTTTTGAAGGTAAGTCACTTGAACTTCAAACTCATACTTGCACGCATCATAAATGAAATATGAGCATACCATCTTGTTTCTGCACCTATGAGGATCATTAACCCTCAATCAATTGCATCATATCATGATCATACACGATTTCACAATGATTTGTCATATTAGGGTTCTTCGTGTTCATCAGAAAATTGATCACCTTAGAGCAAAAATAAATGAAATTAAATGGTACCATCATGTTCCTTGTGAAAAAACGAGTAAGATAGACCCTTCACTTGATCAATTTGGTTCAGTTTCAGAGATTTTCAAATTCAAATGGGATTCATGTTCTTGGCGCCATATTTTTGAAACTGAATTTGGAAATTTGATTCAAAATATAATCAATGCAATGCCTTTGTTAATCAGACCACGCGCGTGGTCCAGTTGGTTATGCTTTTGAGTGGTGAGCGTGAGGTCGTGGGTTCAACACCCTTAGGGACCAAAACCTTTTTTTTACAACTATTTTTCTCTCATTTTTCACACAACTTCATTTATTTATTTAACTAACCAAATTAATTTATTTTCTCTTCATTTTTTACACACCTCTTATTTAATATATATATTTTGACAATATCAAAAAAAATCACAAAAAAAGATTTATTTAATACATTTTTAATTGGTTTTAAAATGACTTGTTTTTAAGTAATTTTAATACTTTTAAATATTATTTTTCATTTGATTTTCAAATTTAATCACTTGTAAATATTTTTTGAAGCAAACCCTAATCATCTAAATGTTATTTGAAGACAATCTTCTTGTTTATCTCGATTAAATTGATTTCTTTCAAAATTCAAATCATTTTAAAAACGAGCGATCACGATTCGTTTCAAAAACGGTAAACCATTTCTTTTTGATTTTCAAAGGAAACTATTGATTAAATCCTTTTAATTGATCAATTGATTTTCAAAATGATGTGGGGCCTCTCGAATATTAGAGAGTATAAGTCCCTTTCGTCTTTCTTTGTACAGTTTTTGTTTAAACAGAAAACTTTTTTCCAAATAAACTTCCAAACAGTTTTTTTTTTAACAAACAAATCTTTCAACTCTTTTTTAAACCATCCACCATGTTTTATGAAAATAAAACATGGGCCTCTCGAATATTAGAGAGTATAAGTCCCTTTCCTTTTCTTTATACAGTTTTTCTTTGTACAGAAAACTCTTTCAAAACAAATCTTCAAACCGTTTTTTCAAACAACGCGTCTGTAAATAAACAGTCAACCATGTTTTGTAAATAAAACACGGGCCTCCACGTAGGTATAAGTCCCGAGCCCTTTGTACATACCCACTCTAGTACATGAAATTAGGTATTTCATTGTACGCCTTTTGTACATATCTCAATCAATGTGTTTTTTTAACTTTAATAACAAACCAAAAATGAAGGTTTCTTTAAATCTTCCCAAAAAATATACCATGGGCCTCCATGTAGGTATAAGTCCCAAGCCCCTTTGTAAATACCTGTTTACATAGCTTTGAATAAATTCAAATGGACCTCTCCCCGAGTGTGAGTCCCGAGCCCTGTGTATACAAATGGATCATGCTTACAGGTATATTTCCTTCATAAACTCCATTATATACACACACTTTATCATATATGTATAACTGTCCATATTTGTTCATGTACTTGTTCATACTTGTTCATACTTGTGATTGTGTTATATGCTTGTTCAACTTAGTACAACACTAGGTTCCCCATAGCCTCCTATTGGGCTTCGTGCAAAGAATCTCCACTAGTTTAGGTTAGGACATAGAGTATGGTTTCCCGGTGAAATCGCTCTAAGAGCTCAAACCAACTATACCATGCCTCCCCTTGGGCTTTGTACAAACGAGTGACCCTCCCATAGCCTCCTCTTGGGCTTACAATGCAAGGACCCTGGATTGTCCCTCCCATAGCCTCCTCTTGGGCTTACAATGCAAGGACCCTCGGATAGCCTCCTCTTGGGCTTCGTACAAGGACCCACGGGCTTCTTATAAGCATCCCCAATATCCAAATCAAATACCCTAAGAGATTAGACATTTTTCATCTCTATGCTAGGAGTATCTCTTTTATATCATCACAAACAATCAATCAATCAATCAAACTTTTTCTTGCCACAAGGCTGGCTAATCAATCAAACTGTTTTACCACCGTACTGGATGATTAATCAAAGTTTTTGTCACAAGGCTGACTTCATTGAAACTTTTGCCACAAGGCTGGCTGATTAATCAAAGTTTTTGTCACAAGGCTGACTTCATTGAAACTTTTGCCACAAGGCTGGTTAAACAAACAAAAACATCTTTATCATTCTAAGCACCCTAAGTGGCATGGCCCCGGGCTTATAATGAAAAGATTTTCAAACAAAATCAAACAGATGTATGTGATGATATAGATTAGATACATCTAGCATTTAGACGACATTTGTCTATTTTCCTTTGCTTCCACTAGCATAAGTGGGAACTACGATTGCTCTGACTTTCTCAACATCCCTTTGAGAATACGTAGGCACAAGGTCGATCCTTGGCGAGCAAAACAAAACAAAAAAAACCATTCAAACCTTAGCACCCGTAGACCCCGAGCTACAGATGCTCTGATTCCCTCTAGGGGATATGTATGCAGAGGATCGCGATGATCTTTGCGAGCATAATCAAACAAACACCTTAGGTCCCACCTATTTCACAAAAACCTTCACCACAACAAGAATGGAATAAAACATAACAAAGAAACCTATAGAGTACTATAGATACGTTGGGTGCTAATACCTTCCCTTCGTATAACCAACCCTCTTACCCAAAGATCTCTCCCCCCACTTTTAGGTTATTGCAGCTTTTTTCCTTTTCCTTCTTTGGAAATAATAAAAAGTTTGGTCGAAACAAAGAAAAATCATTTTTTTGAGCACTCGAGCCCAAAGAAGGCATCAGGTGTCTCATCCACAAAAAAAGAGGAACAAAACGATTTTTCGCCCGCGACACTAGCGAGGTTGGATATTTTACTTCTGTGATGAAGTAGGTGCTTGATAACTTGCTCACTTCCTCATTGATGGCATTTCTTTTCTCTTTTCCAACCCTTCGCTTTGTTTGAGATACTAGTCGACGTTCCCTTGGCAAGGTGAGGCGATGAAATACCAAGTCGGCGGGGGTCTAGGAGAACAAGTCGACATTCCTTCTGAGTTGTTTGACTAGTTCAAACTCTTTTTCTTCTTCTTATTTGGAAAGCGAGGTGCCTATCATTGTTAAATGATGACCTAAATGCCTTATCTGAACGTCCTTAAATTCTTCTATGGGCATGAGTCTTTCATTCTCCACGCCTAGTCTTGGGTCCCAACTTGTTGTGTCTCTGTCCTGGGGCTTGGAAAGGTAGGAAGCCTCTGTTAGAACAAGATTTGTTCTGATCAATTATCTTAGTTTTGATGATAACAATAATATGAATTTTGCTTAAGATAATATGGTACTCTAATCCAATGCAATTTCCTTTTCAGGAAATATATAAAGAGTATGCATAAGTCAGCGCTCAGAAGCTTTGACTCAGAAGGTTCAGCATGCAACATCAAAACATGGTCTGGCAAGACATCAGAAGATGGTCGAAGCAGAATCAGAACATGGGTCTATGAAAGCATCAGAAGAACATGAGATCAGAAGCACTGAAGTTCTGATGGTATCACGCTAAGAAGCACTTCAAGTTCAGAAGATCAGAAGATGCTTTGCACCAAGCTGTTTGACTCTGATAATAATCAAACGTTGTATTTACAAACATCAGATCAGAAGAAAGTACAAGTGGCAGGCTACGCTGACTGACAAAAGGAACGTTAGAAGCTATTAAAGGCAACGTCAGTAGACACAGCGTGAACAAGGCTCGAGGTAGTTGACAAAAGCGTATAACATTAAATGCAAAGCTGTACGGAACACGCAAAGCATTTAATACATTCAACGGTCATCTTCTCAAACGCCTATATATATGAAGTTCTGATGAGAAGCAAGGTTAACGATTCTGGAACAAATCAACTCATATTAACTTGCTGAAACACTGTTCAAATCAAAGCTCAGAATCTTCATCAAAGCTCACTACATTGCTGTTGTAATATATTAGTGAGATTAAGCTTAAACGTTAAGAGAAATATCACAGTTTGTGATTATAGCTTTTAAGAAGCATTGTATAACTCTTATTAGATTACATTAAGTTGTAAGGAACTAGAGTGATCAAGTGTTGATCAGAATACTCTAGGAAGTCTTAGCTTGTGTCTAAGCAGTTGTAATTAGAGTGATCACGTGGTGGTCAGGATACTTTAAGAAAGTCTTAGCTTGTGTCTAAGCAGTTGTTCCTAGAGTGATCAGGTTGTGATCAGGATACTCTAGAAGACTTAGTTGCGGACTAAGTGGAAAACCATTGTAATCCGTGCGATTAGTGGATTAAATCCTCAGTTGAGGTAAATCATCTCTGCGGGGGTGGACTGGAGTAGTTTAGTTAACAACGAACCAGGATAAAAATAACTGTGCAATTTATTTTTATCTGTCAAGTTTTTAAAGCTACACTTATTCAAACCCCCCCCTTTCTAAGTGTTTTTCTATCCTTCAATTGGTATCAGAGCGCCGGTTCTAAGGTGCAAGCACTTAACCGTGTTTAGAAAAGATTCAGGAAGAGAAAAACGCTTCATTAAAAGATGGCTGGTGAATCTCAAGCAAATCCAACTCCATCTACATCTGGCTCTGCTGAGCAACACAATGGAAACAATGGTTATACTAGACCACCAGTATTTGACGGTGAAAACTTTGAATACTGGAAAGATAAACTGGAAAGTTACTTTCTCGGTCTAGATGGTGATCTATGGGATCTCCTGATGGATGGTTACAAACATCCGGTAAATGCCAGAGGCGTAAAGCTGACAAGGCAAGAAATGAGCGATGATCAGAAGAAGCTCTTCAGGAATCATCATAAATGCAGAACTGTTTTGCTGAATTCTATCTCTCATGCTGAGTATGAGAAGATATCTAACAGGGAAACGGCCTATGACAAATATGAGTCCTTGAAAATGACTCATGAAGGAAATGCTCAAGTCAAGGAGACCAAAGCTCTTGCATTAATCCAGAAGTATGAAGCCTTCAAGATGGAGGATGATGAAGACATTGAAAAGATGTTTTCAAGATTTCAAACTTTGACTGCTGGATTGAGAGTTCTCGACAAAGGCTACACCAAGGCTGATCATGTAAAGAAGATCATCAGAAGTTTGCCCAGAAGATGGGGCCCAATGGTGACTGCATTCAAGATTGCAAAGAATCTGAATGAAGTTTCTTTGGAAGAACTTATCAGTGCCTTGAGAAGCCATGAAATTGAGCTGGACGCAAATGAGCCTCAGAAGAAAGGTAAGTCTATTGCATTAAAATCTAATGTTAAAAAATGCACTAACGCTTTTCAGGCAAGAGAAGAAGATTCTGAAGAATCAGAATCTGAAGATGAAGATGAACTGTCCTTGATCTCCAGAAGGCTAAATCAACTCTGGAAGAACAAGCATAGGAAGTTCAGAGGCGTCAGAAGTTCAAAGAAATTTGAACGTGGAGAATCTTCTGATGACAGAAGATCTGACAAGAAGAAGGCTGTATGCTATGAGTGCAATGAGCCTGGACATTACAAGAATGAGTGTCCGAAACTTCAGAAGGAAAATCCCAAGAAGAAGTTTCATAAGAAGAAAGGTCTTATGGCAACCTGGGATGAGTCAGAAGATGATTCAGACTCTGAAGATGAGCAGGCTAACTGTGCGCTGATGGCGACAGAAGATGATGGATCAGAATCTACATCAGAATCAGATTCTGAAGAGGTATTTTCTGAACTATCTAGAAAAGAGTTAGTTTCCAGTCTAACAGAACTTCTGGAACTCAAAGCTCATCTTAGTATCAAATACAAAAAGCTGAAGAAGCAATTTGAATTTGAAACTAAGAAGCTGGAATTGGAAAATTCTGAACTGAAGGAAAAAGTTTTAAATTTATCCAAAAACAGTGGATCTCCTTCTGAAACAGAAAAAGCCATTCCTAGCATGAATCATATTCTGAAAGAATATGACTTGAGCTTCAGAAAATTCTTATCTAGAAGCATAGGCAGAAGTCAACTTGCTTCTATGATATATGCTGTGTCTGGAAATAATAGAGTAGGCATTGGTTATGAGGGTGAAACCCCATACAAACTTGAACCTGTTGATAAGATGAAAATCACATACAAGCCATTGTATGATGAGTTCAAGTATGGCCACTCCCATGATATTAGGCACACATCACATGCACAGAAGTTTAACACTGTTCACACCAAGAAACATGTGACACGACCTAAGAAATATCATGAATCTCCTTTTAAAGATTATCATGTTGTTCCTCCTATGTCTTATATTGCTAAACCCAAGTTCAATCAGAACTTGAGAAGAACTAACAAGAAAGGACCCAAGAAGATGTGGGTACCTAAGGATAAGATTATTCCTATTGCAGATATCCTTGGCTGCAAAAAGGACAAAGCACAACATGTCATGGTACCTGGACTCTGGATGCTCACGACACATGACAGGAAGAAGGTCTATGTTCCAAGACCTGGTGCTTAAGTCTGGAGGAGAAGTCAAGTTTGGAGGAGATCAGAAGGGCAAGATAATTGGCTCTGGAACTATAAAGTCTGGTAACTCTCCTTCCATTTCAAATGTACTTCTTGTAGAAGGATTAACACATAACCTCTTATCTATCAGTCAATTGAGTGACAATGGTTATGATATAATCTTTAATCAAAAGTCTTGCAAGGCTGTAAATCAGAAGGATGGCTCAATCCTATTTTCCGGCAAGAGGAAGAACAACATTTATAAGACAGATCTGCAAGATCTTATGAGTCAGAAGGTGACTTGTCTGAAGGATAGAAAAACACTTAGAAAGGGGGGGTTTGAATAAGTGTAGCTTTAAAAACTTGACAGATAAAAATAAATTGCACAGTTATTTTTATCCTGGTTCGTTGTTAACTAAACTACTCCAGTCCACCCCCGCAGAGATGATTTACCTCAACTGAGGATTTAATCCACTAATCGCACGGATTACAATGGTTTTCCACTTAGTCCGCAACTAAGTCTTCTAGAGTATCCTGATCACAACCTGATCACTCCAGGAACAACTGCTTAGGCACAAGCTAAGACTTTCTTAGAGTATCCTGACCACCACGTGATCACTCTAATTACAACTGCTTAGACACAAGCTAAGACTTCCTAGAGTATTCTGATCAACACTTGATCACTCTAGTTACTTACAACTTAATGTAATCTTTCTAAGAGTTTTGCAATGCTTCTAAAAAGCTATAATCACAACAGTGATATTTCTCTTAAAGTTTAAGCTTATTCTCACTAATATATTACAACAGCAATGTAGTGAGCTTTGATGAAGATGAAGATTCTGAGATTTGATTTGAACAGCGTTTCAGCAAGTTGATATGAGTTGTTTTGGTGCAGAATCGTTAACCTTGCTTCTCATCAGAACTTCATATTTATAGGCGTTTGAGAAGATGACCGTTGAGTGCATTTAATGCTTTGCGTGTTCCGTACAGCATCGCATTTAATGTTATACGCTTTTGTCAACTACCTCGAGCCTTGTTCACGCTGTGTCTACTGACGTTGCCTTTAATAGCTTCTAACGTTCCTTTTGTCAGTCAGCGTAGCCTGCCACTTGTACTTTCTTCTGATCTGATGTTTGTGAATACAACGTTTGAATATCATCAGAGTCAAACAGCTTGGTGCAAAGCATCTTCTGATCTTCTGACCTTGAAGTGCTTCTGAGCGTGATACCATCAGAACTTCAGTGCTTCTGATCTCTTGTTCTTCTGATGCTTCCATAGACCCATGTTCTGATTCTGCTTCGACCATCTTCTGATGTCTTGCCAGACCATGTTCTGATGTTGCATGCTGAACCATTTGAGTCAAAGCTTCTGAGCGCTGATTTATGCATACTCTTTATATATTTCCTGAAAAGGAAATTGCATTGGATTAGAGTACCATATTATCTTAAGCAAAATTCATATTATTGTTATCATCAAAACTAAGATAATTGATCAGAACAAATCTTGTTCTAACAATCTCCCCCTTTTAGATGATGACAAAAACATATATAAATGATATGAATTTGCGATCAGAAAGGACAGACGGCAAAAGACAAATTGCACAGCTATAGCATAAGCATGTGAATATGTCTCCCCCTGAGATTAACAATCTCCCCCTGAGATAAATAATCTCCCCCTGAAATAAATACTCGAAGAACTTTAATAAAAGACTTCCCTGATTATTTCGGTAGAGACGATCACATAAGCTTCTGTCTTCAGAGAATTCATAGCTTCTGACTTCTGCTTCCATTGGACAGCTTCAGAACTTGAATTTCTTTAGATCCCTAGAACACTCACAGCTTCTGATTCCTGCTTCCATTCAGGACAGCTTCAGAACTTGAATTTCTTTGATCTTCAGAACATTCACAGCTTCTGATTCCTGCTTCCATCTAGGACAGCTTCAGAACTTGAATTTCTTTGATCTTCAGAACATTCACAGCTTCTGATTTCTGCTTCCATCTAGGACAGCTTCAGAACTTGAGTTTTCTGGATCTTTAGAACATTCACAGCTTCTGATTTCTGCTTCCCTCGGATAGCTTCAGAGCTTTGAATTTCTTCCAACATCACTTCATGCTAGATTTGTATCAGAACATTGTTGAATGTACCAGAGCATCATCAGAGCATCTCTACATCCTGAAATGTTACAGAACAAAAACTAAACGACAAAAGTCAGCATGAACGAGTCAGAACATAAAATGTATCAGAGCAAATAGAATTTTGTCAAAGCAAATAGACAAATTTTGGATCAAATTCTATTCTCAGTGCTTCTGATTCTGAAGCTTGACAGCATTCAGCTTGCTTCAGTTTCCATGGTTTTGCTTCTTGTGTTTGCTTTGAAGATTCTCTTCACTTCTTTATACCTGCAAAACACTTAAACCATATAGAACTTGCAGTTCTTGTTAGTAAATGTGTGGGAGTTTTACCCAGCAACTGATATATTAATCAAATCATTTATCATTTATCTTCTCCCCCTTTTTGTCATAACATCAAAAAGAATATTCAAAAGATTCAGATGTATAAAACGACAAATGAAATCACTGGAATGTAAAACAAGGAAAGTTTTTCATTGATAATCAACAAGAAGGGTTACAGGAGAGGAATGCAGGAAAAAAGATGCAACAAGGAAAGACGACTACAAAGACCAAAGGACTAAGATCCTAGCCTACGCAAAATCCGCGCCAGAACATCATGAATCCCGTCAGTGCTTGTAGCTTGCCTTGCCATGAAGGAGCGAAACTCAGCATTGGCTGTTTCTTGCGCATCTAAACGAGAAGCCAGCATAGCTAGATTCTGATGAAGAGTTTCCAAGGTCTCCATCAGGGCTGAGGTTTCATCAGAAGAAGAGGCACCTGAATTTCTGCCAAAAGGGACAGCAATCTCAGCAGGGTGATCTTCTGGGAGATCTTCAGCTTGTGCATCTTCCATTTCCTCATCTGAGTCTGACTCAGAAGTAGCCTCAGCATATTCTTGTTCAGGCAGCTCAGAAGTTCCATCTTCCAAGGCTTGAAGAATAGCTGCTAGGTTTGTTGGAGGAGTAGGACCAGCAACTTCAGCAGAATACACCACTACTGGAAAGATCATGTGAGGTGCTTTTTCAGAAGGGTTCATTCTGAACCAGTTGAACAGCCACTGAAAATCTCCAGTCAGCACAGGAAACCATGGTTTCCACACCACGATGTCTCTGCAGAGATTTTCTTCTTCCAACTCATCTGCTGGTATCTTCCGTTCAAGAACACTTCTGTTCCTGAAGAAATGGTGATGGCTGCTTTCACCAACTTCCAACCGAAGACCACGAACACCAGGAGCTTCAGACATAATCCTTCTCTGAGTGTCTGTAGCCTTAGCCAGAAAATCCTGACGAAAGGTATTCCAAAGGTTCCTTGTAGCATACTCATCCAGATGATTAAGGTGAGCAGCACCCAGAATCTCCAACCAGCCATTTACGTCAGCATGTAAAAGCTCCAGATATGATTGAGTTGTAGGGGTTGGAGGGTTGATAGTGAACCTGGAGTCGGGAAGAACAACACTATAGGGATTAGGTGTTCTGGTGGGAAAAGAGTGTGAGAGAGATGAAGAAATATCTGATGGTGAAGAAGGTGGTTCCGAGAGGATGAATGAGGAGGAAGAGGTGATGGAGGTCTTTGAAGAGGGAGTGATCCTTACTCTTTTTGGTTTGGTTTCTGGTTCAGCAGTTGCCTTTCTCTTTTGTTTCTGATCATTAACTTGATTTCCAGAGCTTGACGATGGATTCATGATGAAGTTGCAGATATTGGAAACTGCTAGGGTTTATGATATGAATGCAAAGAGAGAGAACGAAAAAGAAACTGAATGCAAAGAGAGAGAAATATAAGAGGGAAAAGAAACGTTTGAAGAATATAAAAAGAAAACTGAAAGAGAGTAAATGATGAAAAGCATTTAATGTTACGTGACGTGAGGAGAGATAATAATGACAAAAGACGTGATTTGCACAGTTACCTAAGTAGACGTCCCCTCAACTGCACGCACGCTTGTCCAGGAATAGTGAACACGTGTTTACCATCTGGATAGCCAGTTACAGCTGTTTTGCTTTTAAAGAGATTCTGAATCAACTTAGACAATGAAACGTTAGTAATAACTGAATCACAAATTTCTAATTGATTTCAATCAGAACTTCTTAAAACAAATTTTATTTCAGAAGATACCCATACATAAGAACTTCTTATCTTCACATTCTGGGCTTGTTTCTGAAGATCCACTTTGTACCAATTATATTGAATCCATCTGGTCTAGGAACAAGATCCCAAACATCATTCCTTGTAAACTGATTCAGTTCTTCTTGCATAGCAATTATCCAGTCTGGATCTTCTAGAGCATGATCAACAGAAGTTGGCTCGATCAAAGATACAAGACCTAATTGACAATCTGCATTGTTCTTAAGGAATGCTCTTGTTCTGATCGGATCATCCTTCTTTCCAAGAATGACATCTTCTGAATGACCAGAGATGAGTCTGGATGATCTTCTGACAGATGGTTCTTCAGAAATTCTTAGATCCTCCAGAGAAGCTGATACTTGATCTTCAGATTCTTTGCTTCTGAGAAGCTCTGCTTCTGATACTTTGCTTCTTGGCTCAGCAACTTCTGATATATCAATATCACAATCTGCAAAATTATCAAACTGCTTTGGTTTTTCAGAACCAAGCTTATCATCAAACTTGATATTGATTGATTCTTCTACAATCAATGTTTCAGTATTGTATACTCTGTAGCCTTTTGAGCGTTCAGAATATCCAAGAAGGAAACATTTTTGTGCTTTGGAATCAAACTTACCAAGATGATCTTTAGTGTTCAGAATAAAGCATACACATCCAAAAGGATGGAAATATGAAATGTTGGGCTTTCTATTCTTCCACAATTCATAAGGAGTCTTATTTAGAATAGGTCTGATAGAGATTCTATTCTGAATATAGCATGCAGTGTTTATTGCTTCTGCCCAGAAATGCTTAGCCATATTGGTTTCATTGATCATGGTTCTGGCCATTTCTTGCAGAGTCCTATTCTTTCGTTCTACAACTCCATTTTGCTGTGGAGTTCTAGGACAAGAGAAATCATGGGCAATACCATTTTCTTTGAAGAACTCTTCAAAGGATCTATTCTCAAATTCACCACCATGATCACTTCTAACCTTTATGATTTTACACTCTTTTTCAGATTGAATCTGAATGCAGAAATCAAAGAACACTGAATGAGTCTCATCCTTGTGTTTCAAGAATTTTACCCAAGTCCAGCGGCTATAATCATCTATGATGACTAATCCATATTTCTTCCCTCTGACAGATGCTGTTTTGACAGGGCCAAACAGATCAATGTGCAAGAGTTCTAATGGCCTTGAGGTAGAAACAACATTCTTGGACTTGAATGCAGGTTTGGAGAACTTGCCCTTCTGACATGCTTCACAAAGAGCATCTGATTTGAATTTCAGATTAGGGAGTCCTCTGACCAGATCCAGTTTGTTAATCTGAGAGATTTTTCTCAAACTAGCATGACCTAATCTTCTGTGCCAGACCCACTGCTCTTCAGAAACAGACATAAGACAAGTCACCTTCTGACTCATAAGATCTTGCAGATCTGTCTTATAAATGTTATTCTTCCTCTTGCCAGTAAATAGGATTGAGCCATCCTTCTGATTTACAGCCTTGCAAGACTCTTGATTAAAGATTATATCATAACCATTGTCACTCAATTGACTGATAGATAGGAGGTTATGTGTTAATCCTTCTACAAGAAGTACATTAGAAATGGAAGGAGAGTTACCAGACTTTATAGTTCCAGAGCCAATTATCTTGCCCTTCTGATCTCCTCCAAACTTGACTTCTCTAGCAGATTTAAGTATTAGGACTTGGAAAACAGTCCTTCTTCCCTTTAAGTGTTGAGAACATCTTGAATCCAGATGACATGACATGTTGAATGTTATCTTCTTTGTCACCAAGAGAATCTGCAATAGGAATAGACTTTTTCTTTGGTACCCACATCTTCTTGGGTCCTTTCTTGTTAGATTTTCTCAAGTTCTGATTGAACTTGGGTTTAGCAAAATATTTAACAGGAGGAACATAATGATACTTCTTATTCTGAGTTTCATGATATCTCCTAGGTTGTGTCACATGCTTTTTGGTGTGTGTAATGTGAAAGCTTTGTGCATGTGATGTGTGCCTAATATCATGTGAGTGGCCATACTTGAACTCATCATACAATGGCTTGTATGTGATTTTCATCTTATCAACAGGTTCAAGTTTGTATGGGGTTTCACCCTCATAACCAATGCCTACTCTATTATTTCCAGACACAACATATATCATAGAAGCAAGTTGACTTCTGCCTATGCTTCTTGATAAAAATTTTCTGAAGCTCAAGTCATATTCTTTCAGAATATGATTCATGCTAGGAATGGCTTTTTCTGTTTTAGAAGGAGATCCACTGTTTTTGGATAAATTTAAAACTTTTTCCTTCAGTTCAGAATTTTCCAATTCCAGCTTCTTAGTTTCAAATTCAAATTGCTTCTTCAGCTTTTTGTATTTGATACTAAGATGAGCTTTGAGTTCCAGAAGTTCTGTTAGACTGGAAACTAACTCTTTTCTAGATAGTTCAGAAAATACCTCTTCAGAATCTGATTCTGATGTAGATTCTGATCCGTCATCTTCTGTCGCCATCAGCGCACAGTTGGCCTGCTCATCTTCTGAATCATCTTCTGACTCATCCCAGGTTTCCATAAGACCTTTCTTCTTATGAAACTTCTTCTTGGGATTTTCCTTCTGAAGATTTGGACATTCACTCTTGAAGTGTCCAGGCTCATTGCACTCATAGCAGACAGCCTTCTTCTTGTCAGATCTTCTGTCGTCAGAAGATTCTCCACGTTCAAATTTCTTTGAACTTCTGAAGCCTCTGAACTTCCTTTGCTTGGTCTTCCAGAGTTGATTTAGCCTTCTGGAGATCAAGGACAGTTCATCTTCATCTTCAGATTCTGATTCTTCAGAATCTTCTTCTCTAGCCTGAAAAGCGTTAGTGCATTTCTTGATATTGGATTTTAATGCAATAGACTTACCTTTCTTTTGAGGCTCATTTGCGTCCAGCTCTATTTCATGACTTCTCAAGGCACTGATGAGCTCTTCCAGAGAAACTTCATTCAGATTCTTTGCAATCTTGAATGCAGTCACCATAGGACCCCATCTTCTGGGCAAACTTCTGATGATCTTCTTTACATGATCAGCCTTGGTGTAGCCTTTGTCAAGAACTCTCAATCCAGCAGTCAAAGTTTGAAATCTTGAAAACATCTTTTCAATGTCTTCATCATCCTCCATCTTGAAGGCTTCATACTTTTGGATTAATGCAAGAGCTTTGGTCTCCTTGACTTGAGCGTTTCCTTCATGAGTCATTTTCAAGGACTCATATATGTCATAGGCCGTTTCCCTGTTAGATATCTTCTCATACTCAGCATGAGAGATAGCATTCAGCAAAACAGTTCTGCATTTATGATGATTCCTGAAAAGCTTCTTCTGATCATCATTCATTTCTTGCCTTGTCAGCTTTACGCCTCTGGCATTTACTGGATGTTTGTAACCATCCATCAGAAGATCCCATAGATCACCATCTAGACCAAGAAAGTAACTTTCCAGTTTATCTTTCCAGTATTCAAAGTTTTCACCATCAAATACAGGTGGTCTAGTATAACCATTGTTACCGTTATGTTGCTCAGCAGAGCCAGATGTAGATGGAGTTGGATTTGCTTGAGATTCACCAGCCATCTTTTAACTGAAGCGTTTTTCTCTTCCTGAATCTTTTCTAAACACGGTTAAGTGCTTGCACCTTAGAACCGGCGCTCTGATGCCAATTGAAGGATAGAAAAACACTTAGAAAGGGGGGGGTTTGAATAAGTGTAGCTTTAAAAACTTGACAGATAAAAATAAATTGCACAGTTATTTTTATTCTGGTTCGTTGTTAACTAAACTACTCCAGTCCACCCCCGCAGAGATGATTTACCTCAACTGAGGATTTAATCCACTAATCGCACGGATTACAATGGTTTTCCACTTAGTCCGCAACTAAGTCTTCTAGAGTATCCTGATCACAACCTGATCACTCCAGGAACAACTGCTTAGGCACAAGCTAAGACTTTCTTAGAGTATCCTGACCACCACGTGATCACTCTAATTACAACTGCTTAGACACAAGCTAAGACTTCCTAGAGTATTCTGATCAACACTTGATCACTCTAGTTACTTACAACTTAATGTAATCTTTCTAAGAGTTTTACAATGCTTCTAAAAAGCTATAATCACAACAGTGATATTTCTCTTAAAGTTTAAGCTTATTCTCACTAATATATTACAACAGCAATGTAGTGAGCTTTGATGAAGATGAAGATTCTGAGATTTGATTTGAACAGCGTTTCAGCAAGTTGATATGAGTTGTTTTGGTGCAGAATCGTTAACCTTGCTTCTCATCAGAACTTCATATTTATAGGCGTTTGAGAAGATGACCGTTGAGTGCATTTAATGCTTTGCGTGTTCCGTACAGCATCGCATTTAATGTTATACGCTTTTGTCAACTACCTCGAGCCTTGTTCACGCTGTGTCTACTGACGTTGCCTTTAATAGCTTCTAACGTTCCTTTTGTCAGTCAGCGTAGCCTGCCACTTGTACTTTCTTCTGATCTGATGTTTGTGAATACA
Organism: Vicia villosa; assembly: GCF_029867415.1. Classification (NCBI taxonomy): domain Eukaryota; kingdom Viridiplantae; phylum Streptophyta; class Magnoliopsida; order Fabales; family Fabaceae; genus Vicia; species Vicia villosa. Next base: position 196,516 of record NW_026705096.1, on the reverse strand, counting down.
ACGTTTGAATATCATCAGAGTCAAACAGCTTGGTGCAAAGCATCTTCTGATCTTCTGACCTTGAAGTGCTTCTGAGCGTGATACCATCAGAACTTCAGTGCTTCTGATCTCTTGTTCTTCTGATGCTTCCATAGACCCATGTTCTGATTCTGCTTCGACCATCTTCTGATGTCTTGCCAGACCATGTTCTGATGTTGCATGCTGAACCATTTGAGTCAAAGCTTCTGAGCGCTGATTTATGCATACTCTTTATATATTTCCTGAAAAGGAAATTGCATTGGATTAGAGTACCATATTATCTTAAGCAAAATTCATATTATTGTTATCATCAAAACTAAGATAATTGATCAGAACAAATCTTGTTCTAACATTGTCTTATGTCTGTTTCTGAAGAGCAGTGGGTCTGGCACAGAAGATTAGGTCATGCTAGTTTGAGAAAGATTTCTCAGATTAACAAACTGGATCTTGTCAGAGGACTCCCTAATCTGAAATTTAAATCAGATGCTCTTTGTGAAGCATGTCAGAAGGGCAAGTTCTCCAAACCTGCATTCAAGTCCAAGAATGTTGTTTCTACCTCAAGGTCTCTAGAACTCTTGCACATTGATCTGTTTGGCCCAGTAAAAACAGCATCTGTCAGAGGGAAGAAATATGGATTAGTCATTGTTGATGATTATAGCCGCTGGACATGGGTAAAGTTCTTGAAACACAAGGATGAGTCTCATTCAGTGTTCTTTGAATTCTGCACTCAGATTCAATCTGAGAAAGAGTGTAAAATCATAAAGGTTAGAAGTGATCATGGTGGTGAATTTGAGAACAGATTCTTTGAAAAGTTCTTCAAAGAAAATGGTATTGCCCATGATTTCTCTTGTCCTAGAACTCCACAGCAAAATGGAGTTGTAGAACGAAAGAATAGGACTCTGCAAGAAATGGCCAGAACCATGATCAATGAAACCAATATGGCTAAGCATTTCTGGGCAGAAGCAATAAACACTGCATGCTATATTCAGAATAGAATCTCTATCAGACCTATTCTAAATAAGACTCCTTATGAACTGTGGAAGAACAGAAAGCCCAACATTTCATATTTCCATCCTTTTGGATGTGTATGCTTTATTCTGAACACTAAAGATCATCTTGGTAAATTTGATTCCAAAGCACAAAAATGTTTCCTTCTTGGATATTCTGAACGCTCAAAAGGCTACAGAGTATACAATACTGAAACATTGGTTGTAGAAGAATCAATCAATATCAGGTTTGATGATAAGCTTGGTTCTGAAAAACCAAAGCAGTTTGATAATTTTGCAGATTGTGATATTGATGTATCAGAAGTTGTTGAGCCAAGGAGCAACGCATCAGAAGCAGAGCTTCTCAGAAGCAAAGAATCTGAAGATCAAGTATCAGCTTCTCTGGAGAATCTAAGCATTTCTGAAGAACCATCTGTCAGAAGATCATCCAGACTCATTTCTGGTCATTCAGAAGATGTCATTCTTGGAAAGAAGGATGATCCAATCAGAACAAGAGCATTCCTTAAGAACAATGCAGACTGTCAATTAGGTCTTGTATCTTTGATCGAGCCAACTTCTGTTGATCATGCTCTAGAAGATCCAGACTGGATAATTGCTATGCAAGAAGAACTGAATCAGTTTACAAGGAATGATGTTTGGGATCTTGTTCCTAGACCAGATGGATTCAATATAATAGGTACAAAATGGGTCTTCAGAAACAAGCCCAGAATGAGAAGATGAGAAGTTCTTATGTATGAGTATCTTCTGAAATGAAATTTCCTTTATAAGAAGTTCTGATTGAAATCAATTAGAAATTGTGATTCAGTTATTACTAACGTTTCATTGTCTAAGTTGATTCAGAATCTCTTAAAAAGCAAAAAGGCTGTAACTGGCTATCCAGATGGTAAACACGTGTTCACTATTCCTGGACAAGCGTGCGTGCAGTTGAGGGGACGTCTACTTAGGTAACTGTGCAAATCACGTCTTTTGTCATTATTATCTCTCCTCACGTCACGTAACATTAAATGCTTTTCATCATTTACTCTCTTTCAGTTTTCTTTTTATACTCTTCAAACGTTTCTTTTCCCTCTTATATTTCTCTCACTTTGCATTCAGTTTCTTTTTCGTTCTCTCTCTTTGCATTCATATCATAAACCCTAGCAGTTTCCAATATCTGCAACTTCATCATGAATCCATCGTCAAGCTCTGGGAATCAAGATAATGATCGAAAACAAAAGAGAAAGGCAACTGCTGAACCAAAAACCAAACCAAAAAGAGTAAGGATCACCTATGACCCTCTCAAAGTGAACCCGTTTGAAGCTATGATGTCTGGAAATTACTCTAGACGTGTATATCAATCACCTCCCTCTTCAAAGACCTCCACCACCTTTTCCTCCTCATTCATCCTCTCGGAACCACCTTCTTCACCATCTGATATCTCCTCTCCTTCAACCCATCCATCAAATATTTCTTCATCTCTCTCACACCCTTTTCCCACCAAAACACCTAATCCCTATAGTGTTGTTCTTCCCGACTCCAGGTTCACTGTCAACCCTCCAACCCCTACCACTCAATCATATCTGGAGCTTTTACATTCTGATGTAAATGGCTGGTTGGAGATTCTGGGTGCTGCTCACCTTAACCATCTGGATGAGTATGCTACAAGCAACCTTTGGGATACCTTTCGTCAGGATTTTCTGGTTAGGGCTACAGACACTCAGAGAAGGATCATGTCTGAAGCTCCTGGTATTCGTGGTCTTCGGTTGGAAGTTGGTGAAAGCAGCTATCACCATCTTATCAGGAACAGAAGTGTTCTTGAGAAGAAGATACCTACAGATGAGTTGGAAGAAGAAAATCTCTGCAGAGACATCGTGGTGTGGAAACCATGGTTTCCTGTGCTGACTGGAGATTTTCAGTGGCTGTTTAACTGGTTCAGAATGAACCCTTCTGAAAAAGCACCTCACATGGTCTTTCCAGTAGTGGTTTATCCTGCTGAAGTTGCTAGTCCTACTCCTCCAACAAACCTAGCAGCTATTCTTCAAGCGTTGGAAGTTGGAACTTCTGAGCTGCCTGAACCAGAATATGCTAAGGCTACTTCTGAGTCAGACTCAGATGAGGAAATGGAAGATGCACAAGCTGAAGATCTCCCAGAAGATCACCCTGCTGAGATTGCTGTCTCTTTTGGCAGAAATTCAGGTGCCTCTTCTTCTGGTGAAACCTCAGCTCTGATGGAGACCTTGGAAGCTCTTCATCAGAATCAAGCTATGCTGGCTTCTCGTTTGGACGCGCAAGAAGTAGCCAATGCTGAGTTTCGCTCTTTCATGGCAAGGCAAGCTACAAGCACTGACGGGATTCATGATGTTCTGGCGCGGATTTTGCGTAGGCTAGGATCTTAGTCCTTTGGTCTTTGTAGTTTTCTTTCCTTGTTGCATCTGTTTTCCTGCATTCCTCTCTTGTAATCTTTTTTGACTATAAATGAAAAGTTTCTTTGTTTTACATTCCAGTGATTTTATTTGTCGTTTTATTCATCTGAATCTTTTGATATATTCTTTTTGATGTTATGACAAAAAGGGGGAGAAGATAAATGATAAATGATTTGATTAATCTATCAGTTGCTGGGTAAAGCTCCCACACATTCACTAACAAGAACTGCAAGTTCTATATGGTTTAAGTGTTTTGCAGGTATAAAGAAGTGAAGAAAATCTTCAAAGCAAACACAAGAAGCAAAACCATAAGAAGCTTATGGAAACTGAAGCAAGCTGAGTGCTGTCAAGCTTCAGAATCAGAAGCACCGATAATAGAATTTGATCCAAAACTTGTCTATTTGCTTTGACAAAATTCTATTTGCTCTGATACATTATTTTTTAGCCTATATGGCTCTGATACATATCATGTGTTCTAATATACATTTTATGTTCTGACTCGTTCATGCTGACTTTTGTCGTTTAGTTTTTTGTTCTGTAACATTTCAGGATGTAGAGATGCTCTGATGATGCTCTGGTACATTCAACAATGTTCTGATACAAATCTAGCATGAAGTGATGTTGGTAGAAATTCAAAGCTCTGAAGCTATCCGAGGGAAGCAGAAATCAGAAGCTGTGAATGTTCTAAAGATCCGGAAAACTCAAGTTCTGAAGCTGTCCTAAATGGAAGCAGAAATCAGAAGCTGTGAATGTTCTGAAGATCAAAGAAATTCAAGTTCTGAAGCTGTCCTAGATGGAAGTAGGAATCAGAAGCTGGGAATGTTCTGAAGATCAAAGAAATTCAAGTTCTGAAGCTGTCCAATGGAAGCAGAAGTCAGAAGCTATGAATTCTCTGAAGACAGAAGCTTATGTGATCGTCTCTACCGAAATAATCAGGGAAGTATTTTATTAAAGTTCTTCGAGTATTTATTTCAGGGGGAGATTATTTATCTCAGGGGGAGATTGTTAATCTCAGGGGGAGACATATTCACATGCTTATGCTATAGCTGTGTAATTTGTCTTTTGCCGTCTGCTCTTTCTGATCGCAAATTCATATCATTTATATATGTTTTTGTCATCATCAAAAAGGGGGAGATTGTTAGAACAAGATTTGTTCTGATCAATTATCTTAGTTTTGATGATAACAATAATATGAATTTTGCTTAAGATAATATGGTACTCTAATCCAATGCAATTTCCTTTTCAGGAAATATATAAAGAGTATGCATAAGTCAGCGCTCAGAAGCTTTGACTCAGAAGGTTCAGCATGCAACATCAAAACATGGTCTGGCAAGACATCAGAAGATGGTCGAAGCAGAATCAGAACATGGGTCTATGAAAGCATCAGAAGAACATGAGATCAGAAGCACTGAAGTTCTGATGGTATCACGCTAAGAAGCACTTCAAGTTCAGAAGATCAGAAGATGCTTTGCACCAAGCTGTTTGACTCTGATAATAATCAAACGTTGTATTTACAAACATCAGATCAGAAGAAAGTACAAGTGGCAGGCTACGCTGACTGACAAAAGGAACGTTAGAAGCTATTAAAGGCAACGTCAGTAGACACAGCGTGAACAAGGCTCGAGGTAGTTGACAAAAGCGTATAACATTAAATGCAAAGCTGTACGGAACACGCAAAGCATTTAATACATTCAACGGTCATCTTCTCAAACGCCTATATATATGAAGTTCTGATGAGAAGCAAGGTTAACGATTCTGGAACAAATCAACTCATATTAACTTGCTGAAACACTGTTCAAATCAAAGCTCAGAATCTTCATCAAAGCTCACTACATTGCTGTTGTAATATATTAGTGAGATTAAGCTTAAACGTTAAGAGAAATATCACAGTTTGTGATTATAGCTTTTAAGAAGCATTGTATAACTCTTATTAGATTACATTAAGTTGTAAGGAACTAGAGTGATCAAGTGTTGATCAGAATACTCTAGGAAGTCTTAGCTTGTGTCTAAGCAGTTGTAATTAGAGTGATCACGTGGTGGTCAGGATACTCTAAGAAAGTCTTAGCTTGTGTCTAAGCAGTTGTTCCTAGAGTGATCAGGTTGTGATCAGGATACTCTAGAAGACTTAGTTGCGGACTAAGTGGAAAACCATTGTAATCCGTGCGATTAGTGGATTAAATCCTCAGTTGAGGTAAATCATCTCTGCGGGGGTGGACTGGAGTAGTTTAGTTAACAACGAACCAGGATAAAAATAACTGTGCAATTTATTTTTATCTGTCAAGTTTTTAAAGCTACACTTATTCAAACCCCCCCTTTCTAAGTGTTTTTCTATCCTTCAGCCTCGTGGGTAAAATCCTCCTACCTCAGGCTAAGATACTCTAATAACATTCCTGGGAGCTTTCCTAGTCCCCTCGGACAGCCTCGACTTGCCTGCTAGGTGACATGTATTTCAGGATTAGGTAGAGGATAGATATAATCGCCCCTAGCGAATTTATGGTTGGTCTTCGAATGATGACAATATAGGGAGATAAAGCTTCCAATGAATCTATTCCAGCGGCGCATGCCGTTTTTAGGGTTATGTAACCCCTTACTTGCACCTGCACACTCAACAAGCCTAATAGAGAGCTCTGTAAAGATTTAATGTTGCCGATATCGAGTTGGAGCTTCTGAAAGGTGCTCCAAAATAAGATGTCCCGTAAGCTTCCCAAATCTATCAAGACTCGCTTGATATCCTAGTTATCGTATTGCACCGTGATGACCATGGGGTGTTGTCGTGAGAGTGGACTTTAATGGCATCACTATTAGAGAAAATGATTCTAGACTCTGGTCATCTCCGCATGGATTTGGAGAGGTAAGGGGATATTATGTTCGCGATTAACACTTGTCTGGCGTATTTCCTCTGGGAGGAGTCGAAATTTCCTCTGCCGGTGAAACCTCTGACAATGCAAGAATTAAAACCGATACAAAACTTGAATAAAATCTGAAGAGAATCAGAACCCAACCCGTGCAGCACACGTGCCAGGATGTCACACATGCTTAAGACATCTTGCTTAACAAGTTTCTTACAAAATCATACAAACAACTGTAATAACAAATAGTTTCTATAATTCTAAGAAAGGGTTGTTTAAAGTTATTTGTTCGTGAAGTTGGAGTAATAGAAAATAGATTGAATTTGCATGGTTAACATTGAAAACACTTGTTGGGGGTTAGATTTCATTGATATATTCTCATGTAGCATTTTTGACCTATAATATGTAATTCTAATGAGCCATTAATATTAAAGCTCAAAGCACTCATTGCAATTCATGTATGAGTCAACGACATTAAATCAATTATATTACCTAATAGACAATATCTCAGTCTATTAACCATTACATCAGCATTAAGTTTAAACAATTAATATGGATACGAAGCCTAAATCTTTGTCTAGAATTTAAAATATTCAATAGATGAAAGACTTGAATATAGTAATGACCAGTACCTTTCAAATATCAAGTGATACCATTAGAACAAGTTTTAGGTGGCTAATCCCAAGCAAGCATTAAGATCAACGAATTCATCAATGTTAACACTTAAGAAGAATTACATAGAATACCATGGTCGGAATCAAAACTTGAGTACTAGGAAAACTACATTTAACCCCACAAAAAAGAAAATTAGCTACGCTTACACATCGTAGCCTTACACTTAAGCCCCAAGATATTGATGTTGATAAGCATCTATTGACGATTTCTCAAACATCGCTTGTGCCAACGGCCTCCTTCTCTTTTTCTCTTTTATTGTAATTTGTGGTGTTAACCTAAATTCCTTTGGGAATTACCTCAAATCACCGATGAACTCCCTTTGAACTGAATGCCACTTATATTTATAAGGTTTTATCTAGTATGATCGCTAAGCGCGTCGCCCATCTGCGCTTACTATGCCAACTTTATTCTCTACTAAGAAATTCCAATTCGTCTGAAACTTGCATTTGTCTCCTTAATTCGTTTGGCGCGCTAGTCATCCTCTCCTAGTGCACAACCCTGCATTCACCTTGAAGTAACTTAGCCCTAAATTCTTAAACCTCCTTACCTCGTTAAGCGAGTTTTGGCATTGCGCTAAGCGAGGCTAGTTACTTAAATTTCAAGTTGCTTTGTCATGATGTCTTCTTTGTTTCCTTTGCTCGCTGAGCAGAACTTTTTTCTTGGCTTATCGAGCCTTACTTGTAGGAAAGTACTTTGGTAAGGTATTTTGTGTTGCTTTGGTATTTTCTTATTCTTTTTCACCTGTTTTTAGTTTGTGCAGTTAAAATGTCCAAATAGGTGTTTTTATCACTTTTCATTGATTAACCGCGGGTTTTCAATGATTACTTGTGAAATATTTTAATAAGTGGTTATGTATTTTAAGTAATTTTGGCACTTATCATTATTCTTAGCCATCAATTAATATGATCACATATGGCTATGCGTCTATTGTCTATGTCAAAACAACAATATGAAATCAATCATATTGCTTAACAGACGATTTCTCAGCCGATTAAATAGTATGATAGAATTAAGATTCAACAATATATGTTAATATTAAACTTAAACCCATGTTTGGAAAATGAGACAGGTGGTACAAATGAATATGCGATTGTTAACTTAAGAATAGATGATGTGGCAAAATGTGTGTATTGAGAGAGGTGGTATGAATGAACCTGAGGCAAAGATTTGTGCAGAAGAGCTGGAAATAATGGAGGAAGCTACAAGCGAAGAAGAAGAGGAATATTTTCTTAATCCCACATGTGAGGAAAGAAGAGAATGTGGAAAGTTGGAAAATTCTTGTGAGTATCCCCATTGCGATGAACCGCACAACCTCCTATATTGTGAAACGGGAGCTACACCACCAATGATTTGGATCTCCTCGTGAAACAGTCAAACACTTGAGTAACCTACGATAACATAGACATTATTGCTAACAAAACTAGGGATACACATAAAGACTTCCTTGTAAAATGTCACCCATCACGGGAAAGCATTTATTGTCCTTGTTCCTTATGGATTTAACGTCCCATTAAGACCATTCGTTTACTTTGATCAGCAGGTGGTCTAGAAGCATACACAAAAAATCCCTTACCCTAAACGTAGAGATTAGGGCTTATAGGACAACTGTTGTGGGTCACTCATAAGACACACAACAAAAGGCCCAGAAGAAGACACTAAGGAAGCAAGCGCATGGAACATGTGGACCCTCACTCTGACCAAAGACATGTGATTCACCCTCTAAACGCATCAACCACCATCCAGATCAATCGAACGACTGTCCGCATGGTGTGCCACGTTCCTCGAAGACAATTTTAGTCACACATCTATAAATAAAAGAAATAGTGTAATTTCATATAATCAAATTCATTTGCACTCTTTTATCGCTTTTCATTTGCTAATTTCATTTATCGGCACCGTATCAAAAGTTTAGTACACCTTTCTAAGATCTACCTCACTATTTCACCAATTATTTACGATTGATGGACAGGACAAGTTCCATTTTGCTCAGAGAGAGATGCTCTCTCTTCTCTCTAGAATACCTCCTCCCAAACCTTTAGGGTTTGTTGGTGGCTGCCCCCCACCT